>NC_089512.1:71292169-71601843 GCF_036850995.1 Saccopteryx leptura
CATGGACCTTAGTTTCCAGAGAAAAGGAGAAAAGAAAAAGAATAATATAATTTCAAGTAATCATAAGTGCCAGTGGTTCTCTCAATTGGATAAAATAGGATATGTTAAATGTAACAAATGGAGAGAAGGGCTTCATTTCCCCATTTCTAAAACCCAATAATACTGCTACTGGGCCACTAGGGCATATATGCTTTGATAACCAAAAAATTTTCTTCAATGGTTCAAGACAATTCCACGTTTCTGGACCTCTTGCTTTCAAGAGCCATATTATGTGATAACAAGGACAAAAACAGTAGCACAATAGGAGCTTCATGTTCAGACTAATGATATTCTGCAAGGTTTTCTGTGTAGAGACACTATTCAAGAATGACCCTTATGCCAACATACACCTCCGGGATCCTGAGACTTACTCCAAGAAGAAGAACCCATCAGAAATGTTCTGATGAGGAATGGGGCTTCAGAACTGTGCAACTGGACTAGTAAGAAGAACATGGCCTGACAGGTGAAGAAAAGCATATCAATTCCACCTTCATTCCTCAATTATTAATTAAACATTGTCTGTGTGTCAGATTGTGTGTTAAGACTTAGAAGATAAGGAGAGCAGATGTGTTATGTTCCTTGACTTGTTAGGTTTTAGCCTAAAGAAAAACTGAGAGAACTGGACAGAAAAATCAAAGCTAGCCACACACAAGGTTTTGTGCTCAGACTACATATGAAGAACTTTGCCCAATTCTATAAACCGGGGGGCAGGCCTCTTGTGCTGCTGGTTATGTCTCTGCTAGAATACATGGGAACATTTTGTTCCCACCACACTCCTCCCTGAAGGAACATGGACTTTCTCTTCCTATTCACGAGTGTGCAGGGGCTGCCCTTGTTGGGGACTCAGCCTTGCTCCACCTCATGACGGGGCAGCTGTGGGGGTCTTCCAGGGCAGTATCCTTACTTGTTCTTGGGATCCAACCCCAACATGTGTGTTCTGATCCTGGTCCTCCCAGGTCACTCTGCAGCTGCCAGAAACCATTGGTCCCTGGTGTGTGTCGTTCCTCCAAAGTCAGCTTTGTCATTACACAGATGTGTCAGAGGCCACGTCTGAACACTCTGCCAAAACAACCAGTGCACAGGAACATTTGGTCAGTCTGGCCTGTCAGAAGGCCAGAAAAGAAGATATTTGTTTGATTGGATTCGTGTATGGGTTGGTTGGCTTTATTTTTAGCTGAATTTGGTCTTGTTAGTTCATGTATCCAGGCACACTTCACATCTCCTAGGGTTACAAGAACTCACAGAATCAACAGCTACCACAACAAAAATGTATGCTTCCCCCCAAGATCTTCAGCTTATCTCCATAACTATTCAGGAAAGCCTTGAGGGCAAGAATTATGTCATCTTCTCCACTACACAGAGTGTTTAATATTTGTGTCAGTCAGGATCTTGCCAGGAAAGAGGTGGCCTACTCAAATGGAATCATTTGAAGAGAGACACAGAGGGACAGTTTACAAAGGCAGATGTAGAGAAATTTCAGGATACAGGGCAGCAACAAGAGAATTATCACTAGGCCTGAAAGGACATGAGGATGAAGTGGATCAGAAAGATAGACAGCCAGATAGCTACCTTTGTCCAAGGACTACATCCACTATGTGTCAAATTCATAGAATGAGAGCTGGGGACTAGAACTTCACCTCATTCTCCTCCCTCCCTCTGAGGGATCCTATTGGTTTGATTCACCTAGAAAGCCTGGAAATAGTAACTCATACCTGTCAGCCTCCTGGAACACAGAAGAATCTAGAAGGGTGTCTAAAAGATTGCTTAACTACTCAAGTTAAGCAGACTCTTGAGCTTGGGGAAATTTCAAAGCATCAAACCCTCTGGGATTGTAATGTAGGAGGTCCAGACCTGGAAAATAGGCCTGGTGTTGTTGCAGGATTCCAAAGAAACCACAAGGAGGACCAGATGGAGCAGACATAGCTTTTATTGCTTACACACAGGGCAGCACTGATGGTGGAAGGACAGTGAAATTTCTGTGCCCGGGAGAGGGGGCCCACAGTTTGTACAGCTAAGCCCTGGGCAGTTGCGCAAGTGAAACTGTCTATAGGCAATAGGCAAGCAAGCAGACGAGTGTGTGTGTGTGTGTGTGTGGGGGGGGGGGGTTGGGGAACTGGAGGTGGGGGGGAGAGGTACGACATATATGGACAGTTCTGTGCTGTTTCTCCTGATAATATCTGGTGACTCAGTGCCTTTGTCCTTAGTAAAACCCAGGTACAGTCTTATTATTCTCTCTTCCATGGTTGCAGCCAAGGCCCATGACCATTGCACCAGGCCTGGGGAAAGGGAAGGGCCTTGTCCAGCATCAACCCTATAGGGATGCATGAAACTTCTTTCAAATATCCTCGCAAGTGGCTGTTCAACCTCCTCTTAAATACCTTTGTTTACAGGGAGATCACTACATGTCAGAGCCTCCACAACCCAGCTCCCTTTAAGCTCCTAGTTTTGTCCTAGTTAGTAGAACTAGTCCCGTTCACCAGGATGAATTCTTGAGCCTTAAAATTCTACATTTAGTGCATGGACAACCACCACCATTAACAGATATGGAGTCAGGAGAGACATTACAAAGCTTGAGCCTATCTCCTAGGCAAAAGCAGACGAGAACTCAGTCTGGAGAGGTGGGGCCATTATCCACCTCAATGCATCTAAAACCCAGAGCATCCTCAAAAATGAAGGTATGACTATGAGATCCCTGAGAACCAGAACTGGGACCCTGTAGGCAGATTTAATTCAATTTAAAGCCACATGCTCCCCCAGAAAGATAGAAGAAAGCAAATGCAGTGGCCACCAGCAGCTGGCATAATCAATGAAAACCCCGCAGTGAAAATACCCTTTGCCAGCACCGAGGACCACACTGCGACCAGTCAGTTATATTTCATATTTTTTAAAAATCCAGCTTACAGAAAGTATTCTGCATGGAAAGGGCTGGCTCGTTTGCAGGAACCCGTGTAAAACTTAGACAGTAGTTTATTTGTTAGCCGGTCACACAAGAGAAATGGAGGCGAGGTTTGTTTTCTGTAGCAGTGGGCACATGAAGCCAGCTGGCAATGTGCCTGCAACAAATAACCAAGAAACAACCAGATCTGTGTGAGACTTGGTGAGAAGGCTGAGAGCTGGTGGGCCAGGGAAGGGGGCTTCAGAGAAAGACCAAAAGGCATGCAGAGGGACAGGTTTTCGAGCTCTGCTGGTAAACTCACGGCATAAAAGCAAGAATGGATTGGCTCCCTGTTTTCAACTGTTACCACATCAGCAGTCCAACAGGAGCCCTGGATTTGGTCCTACTTCCTTTTCACCAGCTTTAAAAGTTAAAATTAAATAAATTAAATTTAGTTAGTTCCATTTCTTATGCTCTTATTTGGCAGCTTCAAACATAGAAATATCAAGTTAGGAAGATAAAGAAGTAGGATTTAGTGAGTACACTTCTGTTTATGGCATAAACTCAAATGCCACAGCAAACTTGGGAGAGAGGCATTTTTATAAATCCAGTGTTTTTAAACCATGTAAATATTTTCAAATATACATTCAAGGAAATTCACATTTTTTTTCTTTTTGTACAGTTGGTTTTGAGTTTTCATAAATGCACCAAGTTGTGTAACCACCACAATAAAGACACAGAAGAGTTCTGTCACCTCAAACTTTCCCTTTTGCTAAACCTTTGTAGTCAAAGCCTGCCCCCCCCCCAAACTCTAACCCCTGGGAAGCACTGCTTCTCTGTCTCTATAGTTTTCTCTCTTCTAAATGTCATAGAAATAAAACTGTATAGCATATAGCATTTTGAGTGTATACTAGTCACATTTTATGAATAAGTCAAAGCAAGCTACTGTCGGTTGCCCAGGATCACCCAGTGAGAAAAGCAGAGCAGAGATTGAAGTGCAAGCCTGCTGATCCCAAATCTTATCCTTTCTCCCCCGTCCTAGACTGGAACCCTCTCTCACTTCAGTTTCCTCCTCTCTCTCATTGAGATTGGAGGCAGGGGAACTAGGAAATTATGGATTTACAAGTTAACATTGCTTACTGTTTCTGCCAGTGTTTGTCCCTGGAGAATATTGGGTTCTCCAAATCACCCTGATGAACTTGATGGCATATGTTCGAACTTGGCCATAATCAATCTGTTTAAAGAAATACACACACACACACACACACACACACACACACACACACACACTCCTGCTAATTATAGAAGAATCATCTCAGGAGGTTAAAGAATCTCCTGGGATCACCATTTTCCTCAAAAGAGTCAAAGCCACAGATTTATTCAATAGGATTTTGGTTGTGCAGGGGTGTTTTGGTCATCTGAAGGGATTTTTCTTTCTCGAGACATGAAAGTAACTGCTATGAAATAAAATTTGACTTGACTATTATGTCACAAGAAGTAAACATCATCTGCTGGTCGGATGGCATGGAATCCTCCTCTAAATGGCTCTGCCAAAGGTTTTGAACATTAGCTTCCAACCATCAGAGTGTGTAGAGAAACACAGGGCCAGCCCCACAAGGCAGACCCCACTCTCGGTGAAGAGAGACCCGCAGAGCCATGGTTTTCTTACAGCTTTCACAGCACGACATCGTTCCTTCCCCTACCCTTGCTCCTTGGGAAGGGTGGCGAAGGGAAGGGCTGGTGTTCTTTGTTACGGCTTGTGGGTGTGCTCTTACAGGTTCATCCATCAAAGGCTCCTGAGGGACCCCAAAGTCTTGCTCTGCTCCAGTGTCTCCCAATGGACAGACAACGCACGATGTACGCAGTTTTAACATCTTTAGTAAAGATATTTCCAAAGTAAAAAAAAAATAGTTGAAATTTATTTTAATAAATTATTTTAAAGCAATATATCCAAAATAGATCATCGATATACCATTATTAATTAGATATTTTTATTCTTTTTTTTATATTGTCTTCCAAATCCAGTGTGTGTTTTATACCCACAGCACATCTCAACTTGGACCAGCCACATGTCAAGTCCTTTGTGACTTGGGATTGGTGACTAATGTACTGGAGAATGCAATTTTAGAGGCAGAGGTAAATTCAGATTCTGTCTGAGCCTCTTATAGCCCTGTGACCTTGGACAAATTATTTCAACTCCTGTACCTTGGTTTTCTCAGTCAAAAAAAAAATGACAGTGACGTATACTCACAAAGTGGATGTGAAGATTAAACAAGATTATACCTGTAAAGTACCAAGCAGGTGGTAAGTGGTCAATGAATGTGAGTTTTTATTATAGCATCATTATTATTGTATTGGCTGTTATCATTACTACTGTTACCGTTACTGCTGAGAGGTCAGACCTCACTAGTCTGTCCTTGAATATCTCATAGGAATCAAAACCGGAATCAGATCCATTAGCTCCAAGGTCAAAGGGAATTAGGAAAAAGATAATGGAAGGTATAAATCCTATTTTTACAGCCCTTAAGAGTTTTAAAAATCCTTTCCTCCACATTATTTCTTAGATGGTCACAATTAACTTGTAATTTAGGAACTGTTTTATCCTCATCATACATGAGGAAAATGAGGATCAAAAAGTTAGGTAAGGTGTTTTTAAAAGTTACCCAAACAGAGCAGCGGAGTCAGTACTTAACTACAAGGTTTTCACCTCCAAAACTATTTCTCTGATAACAAAACCTTCAAAGCCTTAGGTCTGAGTACAAATACTTGTTATTCTGCTCCTTGGATATGCTGGGCAAGTCTCCTGACCTATCTGAGCTTGTTTTCCTTATCTGTAAAGTGGTAATAATACCTGCTGCAACTGATTCCTGAAGGTTAAATGTGGTGGTTTGTAGACTGAGCAACAGGCACTCTGCATAAAGGCAGCACTCACTCTGAATTGGTTACCTAAATGAAAGTCCCTATACTCTCAAGTGGGATGTTGATTGGATGTTGGTATGAGCTTTGGATAGAAACTATCAGTGGCGCAGTTTTAAAGAGACACTTACCGAGATAAGAAAAGTCACTGAGCGTTTGGGGTGAGCACTAGCATCGTGCCATTTACGCATATCAGCTGCAATGAGCCCATCTGGCTTCACATGCTTTTCTTTTGCTGCAAAGCATTCCTCATCTCCAGTATCCTGTAAAGAGATCTCATCTTGAAGTCAACACTGCCATTTGGCTAGCAGACAGTGTGCTTAGCTCTCCAGTGAAGGCATGAGGGGAAAACATCTTATCACATTAAGAGAAGTGTGGTTTGGGGTCTGGGCAGGACACACATGGCTCCCTCCCACTGGACAGTGAAGCAGAATTTAAAAGTGCAACGTTGTTTCCGAAAGGGTGGGAAGGGTGAAGCGAAACCAGCAAGCGGTGGTACAGAACCTGTCCTCAGCTACTGAATGGCTGTATCAGCCCAAGCTTGATGAGGCAAGAGGACAGAGCCAGACTTCTCCCGAGAGGAAGCTCTAGCTATATTTGAGGGCTGCCTGGTGTGAGGAAGACACAGCCAAACTGTGGGGAGGACCAGAAAAGAAGAAGGAAGGAAAACATCATGACCTCACCTACAGATCTCTTGGCAAGGGCCTCTGTTGGTTGCATTCAACATACAGAGGGCAAGAGTATTTATTGGTGGAAGCCATGCAGATCAGCCTCCTGGGAGCACTGATATACATTTACATCTTTAACATCTATGTCAGAATTCAATGTGCTAAGTCTGTTTCAGCACTACCTAGTCTATTGGAATTTTTTATTCCTGTACCAGTGTTACACTGTTATAATCATTTTATTTCTTGTTTTAACTTTTTTAATACAACTAGTTTTGCCACAAGACTCTCAAATACTTTTGTTAGATTTATTTCTCAATAGTTGATAGTTTTGATGCAATTTTAAATGATTACTTAATATTTAATTTTTTTTACACTGATACTTAGAATATAATTAATGTACCAGTGAATAAAGCATCAACCTGGAATGCTGAGGTCGCCGGTTCGAAACCCTGGGTTTGCCTAGTCCAGGCACATATGGGAGTTGATGCTTCCTGCTCCTCCCCTGCTTCTCTCTCTCTCTCTCTCTCCTCTCTAAAATGGATAAATAAAACCTAATAAAAAATATCACAGTGAAAAATGTGAAGTGATATATATATATAAAGAATATAATTAATGTCACAATATATTTAAGTCAGGTAATTATTCTGTGTACCCCAAACCCCTAGGTGCTGCATGTCAACCATATCTCCATAAGACTAGATAAAAAAAAATTTTTAAGAATGCAATTAGTCAAGTTACAATAATGTTTATTTCTAACAGCCTTATTAAACTCTTTTCAATTTTTGTAATTTAACTACAGATTTATTTAGATAGTTAATGTACATAATCATATTATCAAGAATAATAGTTTTATTTAGTCTTTTCTAATTTTACAGTATTTTTATGTTAGCTTGATTGACTGGCTAGGAACTCCAGTGCAATGTTGGGTAGACAGGGTGGAAGGAGACACTAGTGCTTGACACAGATTATGAAAGGTATGCTTTCAACATTTCACTGTTTAATATTAAGTTTGATTTCTCTTTTTATAGATACCTATTATTAATGATTAATTTTCAAATTTTTTTATCAAACAATTTTTTTGCCTATGTTAAGAAAAGTATATGACTTTACTATTTTATGTTCACTAATTTTCCAAAGTTAAGCAAATCTTACATTTCTGGAGTAACATCAACTTGACTGTGATGCATTAACTGTTTCCTGTATCGCTGGATCCTAAGCATGTGCATGCATGTCTTCAGGCTTTACCAGCTACCTTTCAATTGAGTTCTACTTTTTCATTCAATTATAATCAGAGAATAATCTTTGTATAATTTTAATTATTTTAATTTATTTGATTTGTTTTATGTTCCCACATGTAATTTAGCTTAGTGAGCAATCTATGTGAACTTGAAAATAATTTATATTCTGTATTTCATTTAACTTTCATTGTTTTTATTATGGAGAATTTCAAGAATAAACATAATCAATGTGACTATATTATAAAATTTTATGTACTCATCACCTAGGTTCAACAATATTTTTTTAAGCACAAAAGAAACAACAAAGAAAAAGGAGAGGGAAACTAGTAATCCTACCATTGTATCTTACTCACTTATGACTTAGTCTCTATCAATAAAATAAGTATAAAATAATAAGGCTCATGTAACATGATAAGGGAAAAACAGTTGCTCCAGGAAACCTAACTAAGAGCCAGGGTAATTGAATGAAGAATAGATGAGGCTCTGATAACCCTGAAAGGCAGGACAAAAATAAAACCAAAGTCACATAAAAAGTATGTGAGTTCATAAGAAGTGATGAACCTTTTCTTTACATGAAATTCAAAGAAGAATGTTTTAGTTAAACAACGTTGAACGAAATGGACAATGTCTTCCAAAGTAGAGTTGCAAAAGATAACAAAGCAAACTTTAGATTACTTTTTCTTTTTTCAACTTTGGATAAAAACCAAAGTCTGTTTTTAATCACTGTCTTGAGTATGTTTCTGCCAAGGCCTAAAGTAATATCATCCAGGTATGCAGATTTTTAAAGATGCTTAGAGAATCTAAGACCTTAAGTTACACATTTTTTGTTGATTGTAAGTGTGTCATGACTAAAAAACTAATAAACATGTTATTTTCTGAGAAAAAAAATTGAGAAATTGAGCTAGCTTGTTGCCTGGTGATTCTGAAAGTACGGTGTAAGGCTTTTATGGTAGGTGTTCAATGCATTGTAACACGCATGTTTAAGGCTCCTGTTTCAGACAAGAAGGAGTAAGCACACCCACTCTGTATCTCCGCTGTACAAAACCTGGGCAGAATACACAAAGTGGTTTTTGAGGACTTTGGTAAGTAATTAGTAGCAGGTGGGTTGGGGAAGAATTAGAAACTAGAATTTCAAGTAGTACCAAAAGGTTCTCAGTTTATTATTTTATCCCTTTCCAGCAGCCCCTGGCCTGACCTCCGTACAGTATAAAGCGCCAAAGAGAGCACTGTTGCAGACAGTTTTCCATGAGAATCGTTCTGGTTCTGGCTTGAGAAGAGGGAAAAGGAAATTCCTAACACTTGGAGACAGTGTGGAAAGCCCCTGTTTTACTCCCACCCTGTCCCCCAAGCAACCCCATGGTGGCAGGGACTAAAACTGCAACTGGACCTATCAGAAACCAAAACTGAGGGGAGGGCACACTTTGTTCTGATAAGTGGAGATGTGATCCCGGGAGAGTGGGGCAATCCTCTGTTGCATTTCATTCTTTCTCTAGCCTCTTGCTGCTTGCGCTCAGACATAGGTGCAGTCATAGATATGCATGACAGAAGGGTAACTGTAGCCCCAGGTCTCAGGCCAAAGGGCCAAAATGAGGATCCCAAGGGAACCAAAAAGGATCAGGGAGACAGCAAAGGAAGGACTTAAGAAAGCAACTCCACAAAATTATTTAAAAACACATGGGTTCACCCTGATCTGTTAATGCAGGTGTCTCATTCTAATCAGCAAACCAAATACTGTGACAATTGAACCAATAGATAAACCATGGCCAAGGCCTTAAACTCCAATTTGTAGTCATAAATCAAATCTTAACTTTTAAAAGAACTGAAATGTAAAGTATGTTGTCAGAAATTATGAAATCGAACAAGAAATCAGTAAAAGAAAGATAGCAAAAATAATTCTCCAAACATTTGAAAATTGAACAACTCACTTCTAAATAATCCATAGCTCAAAGAAATTCCCAAGGGATAGAAAATATTTCAAACTGAAAGAAAAAGAAAGTGAAAAAATATTATATGACACAGTTAAAACAATCCTTAGAGAGAAATTTGTAGCGTTAATACTTATATTAAGAAAGAAGAAAAGTCTCAAATGAATTATCTAAGTTTCTATCATAAAGAACTTTAAAAAGAAGGACAAAACAAATCTAAAGGAAAAGGAAAGATATGATAAAGAACGAAATCAATGTCAACATCAGTGTCAACAGTATAGTTGTGATATTAACTATAGTTTTACAAGATGTTAGCATTGGGGAAAGCTGGGTAATCTGGGTAAAGGATATCCTGGATCTCTGTACTATTTCTTACTACTGTGTGTAAATCTATAGTTATCTCAAAATAAAACTAAACTTTTTAAATATATGTTTTCCTTTTGGGGCTTCTGAGTGAATGGTTTGTAATTCCATGGTCTTTGATTTTTATGTATGATTAAGGGCTACTTGATAGTAACTTAATAACTGAGATATTTAGAGTTCCTAGAAAACTTGATATTCATTAATTAGAACTAGAAGATTATTACAGCTTTTAATTCTGGAATCATGGGAGTAAAGTACATTGCACTGTTATCTTGTTTAACTGTAATTTTCAATTTCCCCTAGTGGTTTTTCTCTTTTTAATCTTAAATTACTCTTGGCTTAGCCTCACAATGACTAATTGATTTTGTTAGGGTTATTTGTTTAACTCGACAATATGTAGAAATTCCCTGTAACTGTAACTTTCCAGTCGATCCACTTGTACATATCCTTTGTGCTGTGATTCAGAATGAGTCATCTTCACCTGTATTGCTAAAGCTGATATGTGCAGAATCCCACAAGGATTTGCTTGAGCATTGACTCTTCATTATTATCACTGAATTCATTATCATTACACTGGGAAGTGGGAAGAGCTTAGGTGGATGGATTGCAAGGGCTTTTGCTCCACTGACTGCCAATGGAAAAGTCAGTATGAAAGCCTTCCTTAGACTCTCCAGTTTTACTACTAATTTTTCTAGCTGAGTTAACAGCAGAAAGTTCAGATTGGGGTTGCTAGCAAGTGCAGACATTGTGTTATTAAATGAAACAAGATCCAGACACATTGAATACCTATCGCACAAATGGAGGTGGTGAGTATTGTCATGAACATTAATGATTCTGACTTCATTAATGTCCAGGTGGAGGCTCTTCCTATTTCAGTCCAAGGATGCACTGTTAGAAATACATTTTCCTTTCCCACAAAACAAAGTGGGCTTTGTACACTTGCTGGTGCCATTTGTGGCAGAGAAGAACTTTCTCAGATTGCTTTGGAATGATGAAGAGTGTGTCTCTCATCCAAGAACTGAAATGATACCTTCAGGTGAGTCTGGAGTCCAAACCCTCAAAGGAGGGATTTAGGAGAGCATTTGAGAGGATCAGGTTTAAACCAAACAATCCCTTAAGAAGAAATTCCATTCAAGTTCTTTCTTTAAAACAGGAAATTAAAGAGTCATTATAAGGCAAACTCAAGAGACTGGTAGCACCATTCCTTTCTACTGCTAGATGCATGAATTTCATTTTGGGTAATCAGTGATTTGAAAACTCTATTTAAATTTGATCCTGGTCACCATAACTCCTTTAAAGTGCAACAATCAGAATTCTAGGCAAAATGCGTCATTTTAGAAACATATAATATACCTGAAGTACAACTACTGCATAATTATCAAGATTTAGGTCTTCTGGAGTATTATTTTAAGTATTTCATTAAACCATGGGCCTATTTCCAAAACTCTTATAGCAGTGAAGAAGGCCAGATTATAGAACATGAATTCTTTCAAGACCCTGGTAGAGTTAACATACTTTATTAAAATTACTTGAGGCAAGCCAGAAAACTGACCTGGTGAAACAAGCATAGGTTGGCACACTTTCCAGATGTTTTCATTTTTAAATTTTATTATATGAATATCAGCAGAATAACCAAAGCTATGTAAATGCAGCGAGCAAAACTCCACCCTGTAAATAATTCTCTCAATTGCTTTCAGGAGAGCCTTCTCTCTGCAACTGAATTGCACATTGTTCTTTATGAACACAAGAAGACGTCATACACATTCTCTAAAATTCTTACCAGGGCAGAATGTTGGTGTAAACTCCTTCTGAAACACTTAATAGGGAATGCTTAAAATCAATCTGATTTTTTTTAAATAATTTTATTTTTTTAGTGGGGCAACATCAATAAATCAGGATACATATATTCAAAGATAACAAGTCCAGGTTATCTTGTCATTCAATTATGTTGCATACCCATCACCCAAAGTCAGATTATCCTCTGTCACCTTCTATCTAGTTTTCTTTGTGCCCCTCCCCCTCCCCCGTTCCCTCTCCCTCTCCCCCCTCCCCCCGTAACCACCACACTCTTATCAATGTCTCTTAGTTTCACTTTTATGTCCCACCTACGTATGGAATAATGCAGTTCCTGCTTTTTTCTGATTTACTTATTTCACTTTGTATCTTGTTATCAAGATCCCACCATTTTGCTGTCAATGATCCGATGTCATCATTTCTTATGGCTGAGTAGTATTCCATAGTGTATATGTGCCATTTCTTCTCTATCCAGTCATCTATTGACGGGCTTTTTGGTTGTTTCCATGTCCTGGCCACTGTGAACAATGCTGCAATGAACATGGGGCTGCATGTGTCTTTACGTATCAATGTTTCTGAGTTTTGGGGCTATATACCCAGTAGAGGGATTGCTGGGTCATAAGGTAATTCTATTTTCAGTTTTTTGAGGAACCACCATACTTTCTTCCATAATGGTTGTACTACTTTACATTCCCACCAACAGTGTATGAGGGTTCTTTTTTCTCCACAGCCTCTCCAACATTTGCTATTACCTGTCTTGTTAATAATAGCTAATCTAACAGGTGTGAGGTGGTATCTCATTGCAGTTTTGATTTGTATTTCTCTAATAACTAAAGAAGATGAGCATCTTTTCATATATCTGTTGGCCATTTGTATTTCTTCCTGGGAGAAGTGTCTGTTCATGGCCTCTTCCCATTTTTTTATAGGATTGTTTGTTTGTTTGTTGTTGAGTTTTATGAGTTCTTTGTATATTTTGGATATTAGGCCCTTATCTGAGCTGTTGTTTGAAAATATCATTTCCCATTTAGTTGGCTTTCTGTTTATTTTGTTATCAGTTTCTCTTGCTGAGCAAAAACTTCTTAGTCTGATGTAGTCCCATTCATTAATTTTTGCCTTCACTTCTCTTGCCTGTGGAGTCAAATTCATAAAATGCTCTTTAAAACCCAGGTCCCTGAGTTGAGTACCTATGTCTTCTTCTATGCACTTAATTGTTTCTGGTCTTATGTTTAGATCTTTGATCCATTTTCAGTTAATTTTAGTACAGGGGGACAGACTGTAGTCCAGCTTCATTCTTTTGCATGTGGCTTTCCAGTTTTCCCAGCACCATTTATTGAAGAGGCTTTCTTTTCTCCATTTTGTGTTTTTGGCCCCTTTATCAAAAATTATTTGACTATATATATGTGGTTTTATTTCTGGAATTTCTATTCTGTTCCATTGGTCTGAGTGTCTATTTTTCTGCCAATACCATGCTGTTTTGATTGTTGTGGCCCTATAATATAGTTTGAAGTCAGGTATTGTAATGCCTCCAGCTTCATTCTTTTTCTTAAGGATTGCTTTAGCTATTCAGGGTTTTTTATAGTTCCATATAAATCTGATGATTTTTGCTCTATTTCTTTAAAAAATGTCATTGGAATTTTGATGGAAATTGCATTAAATTTGTATATTGCTTTGGGTAATATGGCCATCTTGATTATATTTATTCTTCCTAACCAAGAACAAGGAATATTCTTCCATCTCATTATATCTTTTTCGATTTCCCTTAACAATAGTTTATAGTTTTCATTATATAAGTCCTTTACATTCTTTGTTATGTTTATTTCTAAGTATTTTATTTTTTTTGTTGCAATCGTGAAGGGGATTATTCTTTTGAGTTCGTTCTCAATTGTTTCATTGTTAGCATAAAGGAAGGCTATTGACTTCTGTATGTTAATTTTGTATCCTGCGACCTTACTGTATTGGCTTATTGTTTCTAGTAGTCTTTTTGTGGATTCTTTGGGGTTTTCGATGTACAGGATCATATCATCTGCAAACAGTGATACCTTTACTTCTTCTTTTCCGATATGGATGCCTTTTATTTCTTTGTCTTGTCTGATTGCTCTGGCTAGAACCTCTAGTACCACATTAAATAAGAGTGGAGAGAGTGGACAACCCTGTCTTGTTCCTGACTTAAGGGGGAAAGCCTTCAGTTTAGTGCCATTTAATATGATGTTAGCTGATGGTTTATCATATATGGCCTTTATCATGTTGAGATATTTTCCTTCTATACCCATTTTGTTGAGAGTCTTAAACATAAAATTGTGTTGTATTTTATCAAAAGCCTTTTCTGCATCTATTGATAAGATCATGTGGGTTTGCTCTTTCTTTTGTTGATATGGTGTATTACGTTAACCATTTTACATATGTTGAACCATCCTTGAGATTCTGGGATGAATCCCACTTGATCATGATGTATTATTTTTTTAATATGTTGTTGTATTCGATTTGCTAGTATTTTGTTTAGTATTTTAGCATCTGTATTCATTAGAGATATTGGTCTGTAGTTTTCTTTTTTTGTGCCATCCTTGCCTGGTTTTGGTATGACGGTTATATTGGCCTCATAAAATGTGTTTGGAAGTATTGCTTCTTCTTCAATTTTTTGGAAGACTTTCAGTAGAATGCGAACCAAGTCTTCTTTGAATGTTTGATAAAATTCACTGGTATAGCTGTCTGGGCCTGGACTTTTATTTTGGGGAAGGTTTTTAATGGTTTTTTCTATTTCTTCTCTACTAATAGGTCTGTTTAGGCTTTCTGCTTCTTCTTGACTCAGTCTAGGAAGGTTGTATTGTTCTAAGAATTCATCCATTTCTTCTAGGTTGTTGAATTTAGTGGCATAAAGTTTTTCATAGTATTCTACAATAATTCTTTGTATATCTACGGTGTCCATGGTGATTTCTCCTCTTTCATTTTGGATTTTGTTTATATGAGTTCTTTCTCTTTTTTCCTTGGTAAGTCTTGCCAAGCGTTTGTCAATTTTGTTGATCTTTTCAAAGAACCAGCTCCTTGTTCTATTAATTTTTTCTATAGTTTTTCTGTTCTCTATTTCATTTATTTCTGCTCTGATTTTTATTATCTCCTTTCTTTGGCTGGTTTTGGGTTGTCTTTGTTCTTCTTTTTCTAGTTCCTTAAGGTGCGAAGTTAAGAGGTTCACTTGAGCTCTCTCTTGTTTGTTCATATATGCCTGAAGTGATATGAACTTTCCTCTTATCACTGCTTTTGCTGCATCCCATAGATTCTGATATGTCATATTGTCATTTTCATTAGTCTGTATATATCTTTTGATCTCTGCACTTATTTCTTCTTTGACCCATTCATTTTTTAAAGGTATGTTGTTTAGTTTCCACATTTTTGTGGGATTTTTTTTCCTCTTTTTTGCAGGTGAATTCTAGTTTCAAGGCTTTATGATCAGAAAATATGCTTGGTACAACTTCAATTTTTCTGAATTTGCTGATGTTGTTTTTGTGGCCCAACATATGGTGAATTTTTGAGAATTTTCCATGTACACTGGAGAAAAAAGTATACTCAGTCACTTTGGAATGAAATGTCCTGTAGATGTCTATCGTATCCAGGTGCTCTAGTGTTTTGTTTAAGGCCACTATGTCTTTGTTGATTCTCTGTTTGGATGACTGATCTAGAGCCATCAGCGGTGTATTGAGGTCTCCAAATATGATTGTATTTTTGTCAGTTTTTGTTTTAAGGTCAATAAGTAGCTGTCTTATATATTTTGGTGCTCCTTGGTTTGGTGCATATATATTAAGAATTATTATGTCTTCTTGATTCAGTGTCCCCTTAGCCATTATGAAATGGCCATTTTTGTCTCTGAGTACTTTTCCTGTCTTGTAGTCAGCATTATCAGATATGAGTATTGCTACGCCTGCTTTTTTTTGGATGTTATTTTATTGGAGTATTGTTTTCTATCCTTTCACTTTGAATTTGTTTTTATCCTTGTTACTTAGATGAGTTTCCTGTAGGCAGCATACAGTTGGATTTTCTTTTTTAATCCATTCTGCTACTCTGTGCCTTTTTATTGGTGAGTTTAATCCATTTACATTTAGTGTAATTATTGACACTTGTGAGTTCCCTATTGCCATTTTATAATTGCTTCTGTTAGTTTTGTGTCTTGTTTGATCCTTCTCTTTCGTTTTTCTATCTTTTGTTTTCATTTGGTTGTATTCCATACATCTTTCCTCTGTTGCTATCTTTTTTATCTCATGTGCTTCTGTGGTGGTTTTTTCAATGGTGGTTACCTTTAAGTAATGAAAAGGGTTCCTACCCTGTTCATTGTAGCGCACTGTTTTGTGAGTACTTTTGCACTCTATCGTGCTTTGCTACTGTTAATCTCCATCCTCTCCCCCCCCCCCTTTCTTTTTGTTGTCACAGTTTAAATTTGGTTTTATTGTGTTCTTCTTGGAGCTTTTACTTGTGGCTTTGTTTTTGTTTTGTTTTTTTGTTCTTTGTATCTGATTGGAGAACCCCCTTTAGTAATTCCTGGAGTGGGGGTTTTTTGATGATAAATTCCCTCATCTTTTCTGTATCTGTGAATGTTTTTATTTCTCCTTCATATATGAAGGATAGCTTTGATGGGTATAGTATTCGTGGCTGAAAGTTCCTCTGTTTCAGGACTTTAAATATTGGGGTCCACTCTCTTCTAGCTTGTAGAGTTTCTGCTGAGAAATCTGATGATAATCTAATGGGCCTTCCTTTATATGTTGTATTCTTCTTTTCCCTGGCTGCCTTGAGAATTTTTTTTTTTTTTGCCATTGGTTTGTGCCAATTTCATTGTGATATGCCTTGGAGTAGGTTTGTGGGGGTTAAGAAAACTCGGAGTTCTGTTTGCTTCTAGAATTTGAGGTTTTAGTTCTTTCCACAGGCTTGGGAAGTTTTCATCTATTATTTGTTTGAGTATGTTCTCCATTCCATTTTCTCTCTCTTCTCCCTCTGATATACCTATTATTCTTATGTTATTCTTTTTGATGGAGTCAGATAATTCTTGTAGGGCTATCTCATTTTTTTTAATTTTTGAGTCTCTTTCTTCTTCTCTCTGTTGTGCCTCAAGTTGCTTGTCTTCTATTTCACTAATCCTCTCTTCTATCTGGCCTATTCTATTAGCTAAGAATTGAGTTTTCAGCTCGTGAATTGCGTTTTTCATCTCTGTTTGATTTGTTTTTATAGTTTCAGTTTCCTTGGAAATATATTCTTTGTGTTCATTGAGTTGTTTTCTGAGCTCCCTAAATTGCCTTTCTTTGTTTTCTTGTATATCTCGGAGGATTTTTAGGATTTCTATCTTGAATTCTCTGTCATTTAGCTCCAAGGTTTCCAATATATTAAATTTTTCTCCATAGATTTTTCTTCATCTAGCTGTGTTACCTCTCTTTCTTTTGTATCCATAATATTCGATTTTTTCTTCCTTAATGGCATCTGAGGGTGGTTTTGTTGATAGTATTAATGAGGTTTAATAAAGAATTAAAAGTTAAAAAATTAAAAAATCGAAAAGAGTTGTTTTTTTAAAAAAATTAATAATAAAATAAAGAAAAATAAAATAAAATAAAAATTTTAAAAAAAGGAAATTATTCTCCCTCCTTTTTTCCTCTCTTCTCCTCTCCCCTCTTTCTTGTGGTGAACTGTGAATTATATTGTATTAAATAGGACAAACAATGCCTGTAATGGAGGGCCTGAATTGGGGAAAATTAATAAAGGGGCAAGAAAAAAAAAGAAAAAAGAAGGGGGTATGGACCCACAAAAAGCAAATAAGGAAAAAATTTGGGTCAAGAATAAAATGATTTGCTTTTAGGTGTTGGTTGACTAAGAGTTATGATGAGAGGATTAAGAGGGAAACAAGAAAATGGGGGGACAAATTAAAAAATTACTATTGTATTTACTGGAACAAGAACTAGATAAAATGGAGAGCCAGGGATGGGAGCACTGCTGGTGAGTTAAAAAGGTGAAGTAAAAAAACCCCAAAATGCCACAGTTTGAGTCCCAGATAAGATAATTTGTTTGTTATTGAGGTTTGAATGAGAGGAGACATAAAGGAGAAAGGAAGAAACTAATATAGAGGGAGAAAAGAAAGAGAGAGAGAGAGAGAAAAAAGAGGGAACCACTAAAAGAAGAAAAAAGCAAAAAGAGGAGAGAGAGAGAGAGAGAGTTCAGGGTTTTGGAGTGCAACCCTCATAGAGAAAAAGAAGAGGAAAGAAAAGATAATGGGAGATGTAACACTTGTGGGTAGTGTAGTTTAAGGAGAGGAGAGAGTAAGACCGGCAGAGAGTTAATCGACCAAATTGGAGGAGGAAAAAAAAATATCAAGAGTGAAGATAAGAGAAACAAACGAACAAATATAATAAAATGGGATAGGTTATAAAGTCTGCGTATTATTCTTGATTTTGAGAGGTTATCTTCTTGCTTTTTCTTTTCTCTCCTTCTTCCTGGTCGGTGACTCTGTACCCCGGGTTCCGTCTTTGGCACGCTTAGGTAGAGGTTTGCAGTTGATAAGTCTCTATGGCGATGTCATGTATTGTGCTTTAGTCTCATTGGCAGTTGAGGCTCATTAGCATTTATAGGCTCCGCCAGTGAGAGAGTCCATGTTCCTGGAGCCTTTCTCCTACTCTTTCCTTTCTCAATTAGTAGCCTGATAATCCAGCTATGGGGTTGCTGCTTCCTCTGCCTGGATAGTAAGAGGCTCAAAGAGCTGGCAACTCCCCACTCTATTTCCACTCAGCACAGGGCTCTGGGTAAGGCTCAGTCAGTCAGAGCTGCTAGCATAATCAGGAGGGGCTTACGCCCACTCAAAAACCTCTGGTTCTGCCACTCTGTCCAGTAACACGGGCAGGCGCCCACTCCCGGAGTGCTTGGAGGAAACTCTCGCTCACTATCTGCACGCGCAGACCAGGATATCAGGCCGGCAGTCTCACACTCTGAGTGAAACCCCCACCTGCATGGAAAAGTTGCAGCGTTGGAATTGGCTCTCGCTCCGACCCCGGGCACGGCTTTTTCAAGGCTCGGGGTGGCCCGAGATTCTGCTTTTGGGCCACACAAAGGCCCCTGACTCTGCCCCTCTGTGGGATGACACGGGCGCGTACTGCTGAGGCACTCGGAGGAATCTCTCGCTCACTATCTTTGCGCGCAGACCAGGATATCAGGCCAGCCTCCTCTCACTCTGAGTGAAACCCCTCCCGCACGGAAAAGTTCCAGTGTTGCAATTTGTTCTTGCTCCCTCCCCGTGTGTGGCTTTTTAAGGGCACTGGGGCGGCCCGGAGATTCCGCTTTCGGCCCACACAAAGGCCTCTGACTCTGCCTCTCTGTGGGATAACACGGGCGCCCACTCCTGGGGCTTTGGAAGGAATCTCTCGCCCACTATCTGCGCGCGCCGACCCGGAGATCGGGGAAAATGGCTGCCCCACTTGTCTTTCTTTGTCTGGGTTTGGTGCGAGTGTTAGCTTGTATTGCCCGGGTTGCCTCAGAAACAGTTTTTCCTCGGCTTGGATCTCCGTGCCACAGCCTGGTTCAGCCGTTTGTGCCGCAGCCTGGATCTATTCACCCCCTTTTCCTGCCTTAGTTTCTATATTCTCAGTTCCCAGAGAAAGCCACCCTGTTTAGGTTAGTGAGGAAGGCGGAGTATTTCTTACTCCCTATTTCCTTCGGGGTTTGATTATATATTTAGCCAATTTTTCACTCGACCATACCTTCGGGTGTATTGCGAAACATCTGGAGGCTCCAAGGATAGGTTTTTCTGTTTCTGGTTGAAGATCTTGTTGAGTTTTGGGGGAGATTTATCAGTATCGCCTCCTACCCCGCCATTACTCTGACGTCATCCCATCAATCTGATTTTATTGTTGTTTTTCTGTGTGAAAAAATGAGGGATTTGAGGAAGACTGTTCAACTCAGTCAAGGCTTCATTTGGTTTCTCAGTGAGATGTTTCCTTACAGACCAGAGTAAAAGAGCCCTGGAGGTGAGAGCATGTCCGGCATGTTTAAGGAAGGGCACAGGGCCAGTGTGAAGGTGCAGAGAGGGGGTGGGGCAGCTGTCGGAGATGCAGTTGGGGTAACAGCCTGACGTGAAGCTCAGTGGAAAGACTTCGGCTTTTTACTCTGAATCAGAAAGGGAGCCGTTGGAAGCTTGCCTGCAGAATAGAGACTAGATATGGAGCTGGGCCTGGAGTTAGCATCCCAGGAACCCCAGATCCCAGAATGGAAATCAGGCGCAGGCGCTGTCGGGAAGTAGGGAGGAGAGCAGACGCTGAGAGACAGCCAACAATGTGTAGAGCACACTCAGTTTCCCAAAGTGAATGATAGAAAAAAAACAAAGTATCCTTTTGAAACCAGGAATACTCATACATGAGTAACACACAGACACAAACAGAAAGAGGGAGAAAGAAAAATTTTGCATCCCAAATACCTTTGTAGCCATGACAAAGTGAACAAAGTATAGAAACAAAAGAATTGAACATCACTGAAGTGCTTTGATCAAAACTAATTAATTTTTTTTTAAATAAGGGTCACTTTGAGGAAGGCAGACTCCCAGAAGAACATCTTCTTGGTTCCACCTGTCCAGTATTTCAGGAAACAGTCTGTTCGGCAGTTAACTCTGCCCACTTCTCTTACACAAAATGTTTTAAACATCTGTCCCTGATCAACCTAAATATCACCGCCTTTATTGTGTCTAATGCTAGCCCTTCAAAATAGAATTTATAAGAGAGGTTTTTTGTTTTGTTTTGTTTTCCTTGCCCATCTTAAGAACTCCTTTTTTTGCAGCATAATCATTTTCTCAGGACTAAATGGAAAGCTGATAAGTACAACAATTACTCAGTTTCTTTGTAGACAGGTATCATTAATTTGGGGGCCAAAGGGGATGAACAACCCCTATTTAAATATATGTTATCTTCTGTTTGCAACTTGTAAATCAGAGATATTTCTGCTTTTCAAGCAAGACAACACTGAGCTCATCTTCCATGAAAGGATGAATTTCCATCAGTACTAACACACTGGCCATAATCCTGACACTCCCAAGGCGGTACCTTAGAAAAAGGCCTCTCTTCACAACACAATAAACACTACTTATTATTAACACTACAGTGTGCCAGGTACTGAGCTGAGCTTTTCACATGTAATAGTCCAGCTTCACCCTTATAGCTGTGTGACCTCGGATCTCTGAGCCTCTGTTTCCTCGTCTGTAAAATGGAGAGAACGTCAGAGGTATTGTGAGAATGAAATGAGTTTAATGTATGTAAAGTGCTGAGAACAGTGCCTGGCACATCAGAAGTACTAAATGTATAGCCTATTAATTACCTAATTTAATGATCCTCACAACAAAGTGATAAGATAATACCATTATGTTCCCCATCTTATTGATTGAAAGTAAGAGAAGATAAAAGACAGTAATGGTGGTCATGACTAATTCTACTCACTGTGTTAAGCAAGTTGTACGCATTATTATTAATGTTTACCACACTCCTATTACCAGTGGGAAACAATATCTCAAAAACATTCAAGTCCCATGGCTGGATTGATGGAGCCAGATGCAAACCAAAGTCTTCTGATAGGAAAACCTGTGCTCTCTTTGTTATATCAAACTACCTCCATTCTGTAGGAGCTTGGTCTACATGCTAGAAATCAACTCTGAATTAAATTCTTACTGAATTGGCCAGTGGGTTTTAAATACATACCTTGTTTTCTTAAAATCAGTAAGTTTGTCATCTTAAAACCAAGATTTAAAAAAAAATTTTAATTAAATGGTATCCTTTTTCTCAAATACTATTTTTTTTTCTTTTTCTTCTCTCTCTCTCTCTCTTTTTTTTTTTTTTGTTTTTTTTTTGTTTTGTTAAAAAGTTAAAGTGATTTTTAAGTGGACTTTAAAAGTGTTCCCTGATATCCAACCCCTATCTCAGGAAATGACTCAGCAGTGTGGGGGTGGGTTGCTCTTCGGCCTTGAACTCCAGCAGAACTGCTCACCATGTTGGAACCCCGGGGCTTGAAAGCAACAGAGTATTGATGTGAGTGTGGGTTAGAACCGTGTTTGTTAAATGAAGTTCAGGGGTGACCCTGCATTGTGTCACCTGGGCTGGTGTTTGAAAAGGTGTGTCATGCTGGGCTGGACTGCTGGAATGCAGAGATTTGAGGGAGGAGTCAGCCACCTCTTGTGTTACAAGCCCACCTTCTGACCCATGAACACAGTGCAGGCTCGTATGGCTGCCTACATACATGACTTCTGTTCGTTCTCATTATCTTTAGAACAAGCACCCAGAGTCAGAGTGGGTCTTTACACATAGCGACCAGACGAAAAGAAATCTCTTACAAAAGTCAAGGAGAAATTGAGCACTGGGAGAATTGGGCATGGCAGTAGGGAGAAGCCATATCTCCTTCATGCTCTCATCTCCTAAACTTGGTTTAGGGTTAGAAATTCAAACCCATAAGCCCAATGGCCCAAACTTCAAGAGCAGGATTCTCTCCCAATGCCGCTCCACCCCTGCTCAGCCACCGTGGCACAGCCGGCAGCGCAGGAGGAAGCTGGGCCTGCTTCCAGCCTGCATGCTGCTGCCTGGACAGCTTCACAGAGCTGCCAGTAACAGGTGATATGTGCACATTCTGTTCCAGATAGAACCCCGCTTCACAATGAGATAGTGGGAATGGCAGGGGACATAGAAATGACGACCGAGAAATTAGGACGGGCTCTCTTCGGCTAAACACTGTAAGTGCAGCACCTCATTGTACCCTTAAACCCAAGAGGTAGACCCTCTTTTATCCCTATGTTGTAGATGAGGAAACAGAGGCACAGAGAGGCTAAGTAATTTTCCCAGAGTGTTCAGACAATGGACTGGAAGCACAATACTCTCAGTTATTCTACAATTTCTGCAGGTTTGGCTTCAATTAGTCACAAGATCCCATAAGATAGTAGCCAACCAATTCATTCAGTCAGATGCATTAAGTAGGAAATAACAAGAAGGGAGAGTGTTTTCACCCACAGGCCTTTGAGATTTGGATACAGCTCTGACTGGGTCTGAGATGAAACTGACCTGCACCCAGTGTCTGAAGAGCAAACAGACCAGTTTTGTGTATGCCAATCATGTTTCAGTTTCAGGGATTCTAGGCTTGTTATATTCTTGAGATTGGCAGCAAGGCCACAGTCAGCTCTGGATCTGTGTTGTTAAAGGCAGCTGACATTTGTTGGGTATTCACCATATATCAAGTTATGTGGGACTTTGCATACAGTTTCTCATTTAACACCAAAACCACCCCAGGACAGTGGTAATAACTACTGTAATCCCATTCTCTAGATGAAGCAAATGAAGTACTGTGTGGACCCTGGCTTCCAATGAGGCCTGGGTGACGCCAGGGCCTGAGCTCCCCTGCTGTATTAGTCAGTGTTCCCCAGAGACACAGAATCAGTAGGACATATGTAGATGGATGTAAAAGTGATTCATTACAGGAGCTGGCTTGTGCAATTGCGGAGACTGAGAAGTCCCAGGACCTGCCATCTGCAACCGGCAGACCCAGGAAAGCAGGTGGAGTAAGTGGGATATAAAACTGAATCTCGTGGACATAGATAAAAGTGGAATGGTTACCTGGTGAAGAGGGAGTGGGGGAGGGGAGTAAAGAGAGACAAATACATGGTGATGGAAAATGATTTCACTTTGGGTGAGGGGCACACAACGCAATCAACAGTTTAAATGCTACAGAGACGTTTACCTGAAACCTTGATTAATGTCACCCATTGAATTTAATTTCAAAATAAAAAAAAATTGTTTTTAAAGTTAATTTGAGTTCAAAGCACAAAAACCAGGGAAGCCAACGGAGTAAATTTCTGCCTGAGTCAAAGGCTGAGAACCAGGAGCACCAATGCCCAAGGGCACACATGGATGTCCCAGCCCAAGCAAAAAAAAGCAAATTCTCCCTTTCAAAGTCTTCCTTTTTGTTTTCATGCCCTCAACAGACTGGATGATACCCACCCAGTGACATGGGAAGAAGAGGGTGATTGGAACCCCAGTTCTAACATAGCCATTCCCACATTTGGCAATTTGGTGGTAGTCCCTGTGATCTATCTGTAGTTTATCCTCTCCCCACTCATCCAATGAAGATATGACACTAATATCTTACAAACCGCTCATCACTCCTTCAAAAATCTGGAACATACCATGATAGAAACTAAAAGTCGACTTTTTTTTCTGAGAAACACAACTTTATAGGCATTCAGCTGTCATAGTGTCCACATAGAAAGAGTTTTAGTGAACTTAAACTCTTAAAGTTTTAAGGAACATTTTATTTTACAGAAATGCATTAAATGGTGACATCTGATTTTGTCTGCTAACTAGAATAAAATTCCCATGTCCTACGAAAAAACTTTCTCCCAAGTCTTGGGGTGACAACTGGTCCACTATTTGCACATCATGTTCCATGTATTGCTTTTTTAATACAAACAAAATCTTGGCTGGTAAAGACATCCAGAAGACAGAGAAAGCATTGTAAGATGTTTCAGTATGCTGAGAAACAGAAGCAGCACTGATAATTAATAAAGCATATCATCGAATAAACCAGGTAATTAGCCATGATAATGGAAATATAAACAGCACCTAATTAGCAGAACTCTTCATTACTATCTCTTGGTGAGGACAGTAAACATTTGGTATATTGCTATCAGACCCATGTGCACAGTTTCTCAACTGGTATGGCCCAATTAACTGGACAGTAGTGAAGATGTCCAAAATAGTTGAGGGCAGTCACAATGCTGATTTTTTGTATTCATAGTATTTCCAATGAGCCAAAGACAATGGGATTATGAACTGGAAGTGTTCTGTGTTATCCAACTAAGTTCCTTATAAAAATTGCCTGCATCTGATGTCTGTATATTCCCATAGAAACACTTCACACCATGCCGTTCATTAACCTATGATGGAGAAGAAGCTAGATACTTCAGTCAGCAGCAGTCTGGCTGCCACGCCTACCAGATCTGCCCAGGATAGAGTTTCCAATGACCACCATGTTGCCAAGCTGATAGACACATTTTCCTCATTATCATTCCTGACCTCTTTGGTAGTTTTTGTTTTCCACCTCTTCTTTAAAAGCGCACTCTTGCACTGTGATGCTCTTCTCTCCTGCTTTTCCTGTTCCCTTTTGGGTAGACCTTCTCATCTCCTTTGCTATCTCTCTGTCTTCAGTCCACGTTGAATGGCACTTCATTAGTGATCATCCACTCTTCCCTCCATGAGTAGTTACTGTAAAATCCCATACCCACAACTGTTACAACTAAGCGATTGTTTTTCTTTACATTCTTGTGACAGTGCCTTAATTTCAGTTCTTGTCCCTTGCTTCCTGGATTATTCTAATGCCTTCCAAATTTTTCTTCTTACTCCCAGTTTGAGGTCTCCTCCTTTCAATCATTCTAAACCAATATTTCCATATTGTTCACTTGATCTTGTTCTTCTTTGTTCTTTGCCTTCTGGGCTCCTTTGAACAAAGTCATCTTGAGTATGAGGCAATTAGGGTAGTTTGTGACGTCTCAGAGGCTGAGGTGACGGAGGCATGGCTGCTGTCACAAAGGCCAGACTGAGGGGAGGGTGGCTCTCCCAGGATCTTTTAGGAGCAGGGGTTTTGACATCTGAAATACGGTTGCCAATATGCATTCTGATCATTAATAAATTGTTTCTTGTCAAGTTCATTCTGGCTTAAAGAAAAAATAGGGGGAATCAGTAACCATCTGACTCAAGGAGACCAGGGAAGTCACTGGCCTTTATTTTTATTTCTCCATCAGCCTGTCTTAGAGCCTGTTTTGTTAGGATTAGATTAAGCTGCTAGTGATATAAAAACCCCTCCAAAAAAAAAAACCCCAAAAAACAAAAAACAGAAATCCAGATGGAAGTTTAATTTTCTCTTACATAAACAAGGGAGACTGGGATTTGTAATTTTTCTTTTGGGAAGTCATGGTCTCAGCTAAAGAATGGGTATTTTATTATAAAGGCAGAAGGGGCATATTTACCCATAGAGATACTATCAGCCTTTGCCACAGCACCTGAAAGCCCTATGTCAGAGATACAGACCTTTAGTTCCAGAAGACTTTTAGTGACAGGTCCAGAGCTCTCTATTAGGTAACATCATGATCCTCAGCCGGCATTGGCTTATCAGTTCACTTCCAATGTGCCATCAAGATCAAGGAGATATCAGGGCAGGAGGGAAGATGACCACTAAGAGACAGGAGGGAGGTAGTGTTCCAAAACAAGGAATAAGATATCAAAGATGCACAATCCATAAATGATTCAGTTTTCCTCCTCTGTAAAATGGGAAGACTTGGGTTATTGTGAGGAAAAAATAATGAGTATGTTTTAAAGCCCAGCTGAGCTTGATGGGTAGTAGACATTAATCATTGTTGCTATGACTAGCAACAAATTTTAGGTTGAACAAAATCTACCAGAAAAAATCCAGGTTCAAAATGTAAGTCTGATGTTTGTTAGCCCAGTTGATGACAATTGGCTTGGTGTCAGCTTGATGAAGGCAGGAGCAGGACCTGCTTGTTCACAATTGAATCCTGATGCTTAGTTTAGCACCTGGCACATGACAGGTACTCAGGAAACAGTCCTGAAGTTAAATGAGTGAATGGCCCAAAGGGATCAGGTAAATTGAGCAGAAAATGTTTAACGACATCATAGTAGAGACTTCATCAGAGAGGTCTAAATCAAATTAAGGGAAGACTAGTGAAAGGAACAGGAGAGTTTGAGAGGGAGGGACATGGGGAAAAGAGCTCATTAGCACATTTGGTTCTGGTAAATATTTGGCAAAATGGTGATTATTTTTCATACAACCTTTGGAGTTTGACCTTTTTCTATTTTTGAATTTAGGATTTTTTTAAATTTTATTTTTCTTTATAGTTTGAATTTGGGCTATTTAAGCTCTTATTTGATACTTTATAAATTTGGATGGGATAAAAATGTAAACATATTGATTTGATTAATCAGTCAAACAAAAACAAGCAAAAAAAACCTGTTCCATGGATTCTTATTAAATGACACACGTGAAGAATTACAAGCTCTATGAGCTGTTGGCAGCTTCCTCTGGCCCAGATTGTTTTCCCTCAAATTAAACAAATCTAAATGTTTGTAAAATTCTTGAGAAAATATGGTGACCACATGAAAACCGTCAGGAACAGCTTTCTTTTTATATGTTGCCACTCACTGTTAATGAAATATTTATGGTGTTAGTACCATCATTCCAGATTTGCCATCAGACATTTAATATCCACCTAGACATTGCATCATGTAACCACTGGAATGTGTAAATGTTGTCATCAGCATCACCAATAGCTAATACTAGACCAATACCATATAATTCTTTTCTTCTCTTTGTAAGAAAGTCACATGTCTTTGTCACCAAATGTCTTTTCTTTTCTCTCTCACATACACCTTGACCCACCTTTATGTTAACCTGCTGTGCCTTAGTGATCATTAAAGCAAAGAGAAAAACTCAATCCATGATTCAGGTACTCAAGGAATTTAATTCTATTTTTCAATACTTTGCTTTAACCACTACTTCACATCCCCTGTCAACACAGATGGAAGAAACTTAATCCCTGCCCATTTTGATCTTCCCAGGATTCTGCTAAGTTCTAAGTCGAGGACTGTACTGTGCGAGGCACTGCAAGGAATTTCACCTGCTCCCGCGTTGACACCTGTCCACAGCAGAGGCTGTGGTGCCCTCGGCAACCATCTAGCTTCTCTGAGAAGAGTGGTTCCAGTCGAGAAGACCTATAGGCCACCATACCAGGCAGCACAAGTCTCTGCCAGGAGTCTTCCTTTCATTCCTCTGTCTTTAATTTTTGAAACACAAAGTCCAGAAGAGCCTCCTTTTATCTGCTTTTCTGCTAGTTCAACTATTCTCTGATGCAGTGAATCAGAACAAACAACTTCTCAAATAGGGAACATGGTTATGGGGAGGGGAAACAAAGGTTAGTAATTCACAGATATTCTGCCATTATTGATCAATTACTTTGTATTTATTTAGAATAAGTTTATTATTTTCTATTTTATTACATTAATATAAAATATAATATATTGTTATATGTTAATAAGAATTATTTATTATAAATGTTATCCTACTATTACTTATTGAGTGCCCACTTCATGTTCTTCATAAAAAAACTTATTTCTAGGACTTACAACAACCTTACCGGGAGATTATATTCAGATTTATCAACGGAAGACACAAGCTCACATAGGTTAATTTGTACACGGTAAGTGATAACAGTGCCAGGATCCAAAACCAAATCTTACTGGTGGCCCCCAAATCCTTTGCCCCTTCCACTGAGCCATGCCAACTTCTCTTCTTGCTTGAACTAGTTGTTTGTTTCCCCTTCACAGTGAGTTTAGCAGAGCAAATGTGAAAGACTGCTTGATGCCCCTTTATGACCTTTGTAGAACCTGCTCTTAGAGTCAACCAGCAAAGGGACCCAGCATGCCCATGATTACCCTGGTCTTCAATGCCATCTCAGAATGGGGCCCTCGCTGCCTCTCATGTCAATAGAACCTTTATTTCTGATAAATAATAGTGGCTGGGATTGGAAAACTCATGCCCAGCCTTGGCAGCGAGCTCCAGGTTCACTCCCTCAAACTGACTGCCTTCAGGGCCATGGGCGTAATTGGACATGAGCACTAGGTCCCAGCCGTTGCTGGGGCACAATGGAGACCTGACTTGTAGTTCTAATCTTAGCTTAATCTTTTCTATAATAATTTTCATTCTTTATCTAAAGACATTAATTTCTTCTATTCTGCTCTATGATATACAGATCGAATTTTCTTGTTTCCTTTTGAGAGAGGGCAATCCACAAGGATCAAAGGGCTGCTTGAATTACCTGCTTCAGTTCTATTTAACATTTAGGTTGTTTTCAGCATTTGTATTTGATTTTCTCTTTCTTATTAACAATCCTGGGTTGGATCACTTTTTCATTTACTTACTATATAGATAATTATTTAAGAACCTATCTTAATCATTTTAGCAACTTGAAGGAAGAGATCTTGTCTTACCAATTTTGTTTTCTTCTTTTTCATTGCATTCATTATAGATATAGATGGATGATATAGATATAGATAGAGATAGAGATAGAGAGAGAGAGAGAGATTATATAGATATATAGATAGAGATATATAGATAGAGATATAGATAGAGATAGAGATAGAGGTAGAGATATAGGTATAGATATAGATGATAGATATAGCTATAGCTATAGCTATAGTTATAGATATAGATATAGATATAGATATAGATATAGATATAGATATAGATATAGATATAGATATAGATAGATATATCAAGTTCCTACAGTATCCCAGGAACAGGTCAGCCAAAAAAGATACAAAGAAGAACACAATTTGGTCCTTACCCCAAGGAGCTTAGAGTAGTCTTTCTGACAGTGGAATGTTAATCAATTTTATAGAAAAAAAGAGATTCCTTGGGCAAATAAATTTGGAAAATGCTTTTAAGTTAACCTCACTTTTACCCCAGACACCATGGGACTTCTCAGAGCCTTTAATGTGCTAATGTGCAAAACACATCATGAGTCTCGAAAAAGAGAATATGTAGTGTTTTCTGAAATGTTTTTACCATAAAACTGTTTTATGTGGTATAATCTCATGGGAGAAGTGTTTTGTAAAACATGCTTTTGGGAATGGTGTTATAGACAGAGGCAGATTAGGTTGGTTGAGGCCCCGGGCACAGAAAAAATATTGGGCCCCTTAAAAAAGAGAGAGATAGAAAATAAATACATATGTTAGCCATATTTTTAAATAAATAAAAAATATTATGTACTATTTATGTTAAAATTGCACATATGAAACCAAACTTGGTGTCATTAGAAAAAGTGTAATGTTGCGGTTTTGCAGGGCCCTTCAGAAGCCGGGGCCCAAGGCACATGCCCAGCGTGACTGCCGTTAAATTCGCCTCTGGGTATAGACACTAGTGGAAAGGAGTCAAAATGACATCAGCTAGCAGTTATGGAGCACTTATTCTGTGCCAGGCTCTGTGTAGCTGCCAAGGAAAGACAACCCTCCGGGGGAAGGTAGGGAAGGCATCAAGAAGAGGCTCTTAAAATGCCAACTGAAAGATTGGGCAAGGACACACATATAGATCTTTAACAGTATTTGTTGACAAAATGAGTAAAATAATGGGTATCTGCATTCAACTTGATATGTACTATTGTTGTGAATTTTAATCGTTTTATTTTGTTGATATGTTAAGGATCTAATTTGTGAATTACTCAAAATGGGATTGTTGTAGGATGACTAATGCCCCCCAAGATATCTATGCCCTATTCCCCAGAAACTGCTAATGTGTCAGCTTGAATAGCAAAAGAGACTTTGCAGATGTGATTAAGTTAAGGATCTTGAGATAAGGAAGTTATTATCCTGGATGATCCAGGTGGGACCAGTGTCATCACAAGGGTCTTAATCAGAGGGAGGCAGGAGATCAGAGTGACAAAGGTCAATGTGACCCCAAAGGCAGGGAAAGAACTGAGTCTATACTGTTGCTTTTGAAGATGGAAAAAAGAGGTCATAGCCAAGGGATAGGGCAGTCTCAGAAGCTGAAAAGGACAAGAAAATAGATTGTCCCTTGGGCACCTGTTTCAGACTCCGGACCTCCAGCACGTTAAGATAACAAATTTGTGCTATTTTTAAGACACTAAGCTTGTAGTGTTTTGTTACAGCACTTGCATAGCAATAGGAAAGTAATGCAGGAATATAATTTTTCTTTATTTTTAAAACCACACTCTTAAAAAATTATTGACCACTCCAACAGTTTCTGTTTATGTTACAGCTTCAGCTATTTGCCATATGTGAAATTCAAACTAAAAATGTTTGTTTGTTTGTTTGTTTGTTTTTAGATTTTATGTCAAAGAGAATGAGAGAAAAAAGAGGGGGAGGAGCAGGAAGCATCAACTCTCATATGTGCCTTGGCCAGGCAAGCCCAGGGTTTCGAACTGGCAACCTCAACATTCCAAGTGGATGCTTTATCTATCCACTGGTCCACCACAGGTCAGGCTTAAAATGTGTTAAATAATTATTATGTATTTAAAATAGCAATAAGCTTATTACATGTTAACAAAAATAAATATTTTATGAAAAATTACTATATTTCCTAAAAAGAAAGTGAGAGAGAAGAGTAGCATTATTTTACATTGTTGCAAAAAATAATAATAATGACTGGCTTAATACAAGACAGCTGGGTCTCACAACTGGTTCTGCATTCAATCTGACAGTATCATACATCACTTGGCCTGTGGAAAACTCCACTGTAAGCTCATGAGAGAAGAAGACTGAAGAGGCAAATAATATCTTCGTATTATCATGAAAACAGTTTTGACCTCACAGACCCAGACACACTGTCCCAGGGTCTACAGGCCCCTCTGAGGATCCTTGTTACAAAGAATGAATGTGCCCTGGACACTCCATGATAGATGGGCAGTCTGACTTAAGCCTCACAGCAATACTATAAGGCAAGTACCAATATTCACCCATTATTAATGAGGATCTGAGATTTAGAAAAAGGTAAGTAACTTGTCTTGGGCTACATAGTGGTAGGGTCAGAATGCAAAGTCAGGTGGCCTGACTCCATAGCCTGTGCTGCAGCGAGCCCTCCACTGTCCCCAGTTACCCTGATGTGTTGGTCATGGGCAGCCTTAACCCACATCTCTAAGACCCTCTTCTTTTTCTTTTTTCTCTTTCACATTAGACCACATGCCCAGCACTTCAGCTCACACTTCACATTCTATCTGAATATCTGCTCTTAAACTACATATTAACAAACTGTGGCATCATAAAGCTGGAAGGGAATTAAAAACTCTTCCCTCTTCCCTCTCATTATACCTATGGAGGAACCGAGGTCCTGTGGAGAACGGCCCGGGATCACGATACCAGCCGCTGATGAGCAGAGACAGAATAAGAGCTCCCCTCTCCTGGTGGTAGACTTGTGACCCTCCTGCATTATGTGGTCCCCTAATTCAGAATAAGTTTTGAATATAATAAAATATTATATTTATATATACCATCTTCACATAGCATTTTCACTTTAATAGCTATTCTCCAAAAAAGCTAAGGAATGGTTGAAATTACGAAGGTTTTGAGGTCAACTAATGAAGGAGATATCTTTGATCTCTGGCAGAATCGTGTCCAACTCCATTATGACAGTAACCTTAGCCCCCAATACCAAGTGAGTTCTTAATAAGGAAGGAAGGAATGTATAAATCAGTGAACCTCCGCATCCCACCTGCTTGTGGTTTCTAAAGTCCAGTCTGCAGGACGGCGGCTGAATCCATACCCCCACGGAGGAAGGCACCTGAGTGTCCCACACGTGAAAACCATCAGAGTCCAGGCAGGAACACAGCTTCATACTTAGCCTTTTGTTTCCAAAGCCTCTACCCTCCATACCAGAAAAGAGGAAGGGGAATTTAAAAAAAATAAAATAAAAGAGAAGAGCCCTGGTCGGTTGGCCCAGTGGTAGAGCATCTGCCTGGCGTGCGGGGGACCCGGGTTCAATTTCCGGCCAGGGCACATAGGAGAAGCGCCCATTTGCTTCTCCACCCCTCCCCCTCCTTCCTCTCTGTCTCTATCTTCCCCTCCCGCAGCCAAGGCTCCATTGGAGCAAAGATGGCCCGGGCGCTGGGGATGGCTCCTTGGCCTCTGCCCCAGGCGCTAGAGTGGCTCTGGTCGCGGCAGAGCGACGCCCCTGAGGGGCAGAGCATCGCCCCCTGGTGGGCAGAGCGTCGCCCCTGGTGGGCGTGCCGGGTGGATCCCGGTCGGGCGCATGCGGGAGTCTGTCTGACTGTCTCTCCCCGTTTCCAGCTTCAGAAAAATACAAAAAAAAAATAAAAAAAATAAAAAATAAAATAAAAGAGAAGAGAAAAACAAAGATAAAGTGACTGCAACAGCTCGGACTTTATCTCCAGCTTCCTCTCACAGCCGCCCAGCCCTTCCCTTTAGATTGCAATAACTGGACCCTTTCTCAGCTTTTCTTATCAAGGGGAAAATAAGAAAATAACTGCTTCTTCAAAGGCTTTCAGAAGTTATCAGATAGCATCTCTGGAAGGGGGGAGATGTCCAGACTTTCCAGGAGTTCTTCCCAGTTAATTAAGGCACCTGCCCCCAGAGAAGGTTCTGGCCCCTTGTCTAGGGACAGGGGTTCACTGAGCTTGGTGGTGCTGCTGTTTGCTTGAAGAAAATAGCTGACACTGTAAATACTCCAAGATATTGTGCCTGGTGTACAAAGTCTTGGTTCCAGAGCAAATATATAAATCTGACCCTGGCAGAGGGAGCTTACGGGCCACATGCTCGGAAATGCTCGGTGTTTCTATGTGCAAACAGATTGCTTTGCCCCATGGGCTTAGGGGATTCTGTTTTCTTTTTGCATTTCAAATCTGCAGGCTCTCAGAAGAACTGAAAACAAGCAGGTCACACCAGATGCTGTGAGGACAATGAAAAAGAACTGCTGCTAGACCTAAAATTAATTTACCAAGCATTCATAATTGAGGGAATTTTTCCCTCTTTTTCAAACAAGACCTGGTGGAATAAGATGCTCAGAGCAGTTATTATAATTTATCTGGACCAGGTGGTTTCTCAGGCAATGTCTTTAATATTCCAAGTTCAATAGGAATTGTCAAAAATCTGGTACATTTCATGAAGAAGGAAATCGTCAAGCAGGCACCAGAGTTCTCCAAAAAGAAGAAAAAAACAGTTAAGCTGTTGCATTGTTATAAAACCTCTCTTACAAAGTGTTTCAACACTTAAAGTCACAGTCTTCACTTGTGATGGAGATTAAAATGGGGCCTCTTTGTTCCAAGAAATATTCTAAACCCAATTTAGTACTAAAATCAGTCAACCCTAAACCAGGCACCCAACAAATGACTCAAACATTTGCTATTCTGACAGTTCAGTTCTTTAGAGCCACCTCCCTTTGTTACTTTAATTTCTTCCCCCTCAGAAAAGAATGGTTAAAATTTATGGCTAGGAGAAATAACTGATTACCACTGGCAAGTGAACTGAAGGGACCGATTGTCCCATACGGCAAGAATCAGAAGGCCAGGGAGCCATTCACCAGGGAAGACGGATGTGTGAAGGGGCAGAGCCGTGTTGCTTTTACTGTGTGATAAAGAGTTTCGTGTTTGCTTCCAAATTCCTAGAGGCAGCCTGGTGTGCAGCAGGCCGAACCCTGGGGAGCGCATGCCAAAGCTGAAAGCCGGCGCTTCACATGGGAGCAGGGTCTGCTCCCAGGAGACAAAGGTTTCCTATCCACTTTTGTTAGGGTGGTCAAGACCTTCTGTGCATTTGTTCAGACAGGAGCACACATGGCCGTTTTTCTATTTTCACATGTAACCTAAATGGCCCCAGCCCTCCTCAGACACTGACTAGGAATGAGATCATAGAGACCCTTGGGACACACACACTCATATACACACACACAAACACCCAAAGTGTTTCTAGGGACCCAGGGGAGGCTCACCTATGCTTAAGCTAATTCCCCCAGATGAGGTTGCCACTCCTGTGTGTTGCCAAAGTTGTTCTACCATCTCCTACCAGACAATAGTATCCCAGCCACAGTGTCCCACAGTTCCTCCAGACACTATCACCAACATGTAAGGACTCCCACATGGTCAAGGCAGAGCCTAGTTCCATCCAGAAGTGGGAGAAGGCTCTCCCTCACATTTTGCCATGATCCTGAGCAATCCTGGATGTGCCCATGTTCCCAGAACCCACCCTAAACATAACTATAGCTTCTCCATATCATTGAGGAACAGATTCCACCTGGTATTGGTCAGTCCCCGCCTGCCCCAGATGTCTGCTCACAAAACTTCCTTCTCAGTGAATCATTTTTCTGTCAAAGTCTGTCAACTCATGCAAATAATACAGCAAGAAGGCCCTAACCCCTACGTCAGTGGAAACCAACCACTCTCTGGACCCCACTGCAAATCAACATGCTACACACCTACACACAGTAGGTCCAAATGAGACCTCAACTATAAAGGGGGTCCAATTTGGCCTGGCCAGGCAGTGGTGCAGCGGATAGAGTGTCGGACTGGGATGTGGAGGACCCAGGTTCAAGACCCCGAGGTCGCCAGCTTGAGCACGGGCTCATCTGGTTTGAGCAAGGCTCACCAGCTTGAGCCCAAGGTCACTGGCTTGAGCAAGGGGTCACTTAGTCTGCTGTAGCCCCACTGTCAAGGCACATATGAGAAAGTAGTCAATGAACAACTAAGGTGCTGCAATGAAGAATTAATGCTTCTCATCTCCCTCCCTTCCTGTCTGTCTGTATCTGTCCCTCTCTCTGACTCTCTCTGTGTCTCTGTAAAAAAAAGGGGGGGTTTAGTTTGATTGGTGGCTCACTCTCTGACATATTTCTTTATTATTTTAGTAGTCATTTGATGAATGTGTTACTAAGAATGGAAAAGTCATAGAATCTTAGATGTTATAAATAAATAGGAGAAAGCCACGAGATCATCATGTTCAGCACACTGTCCTCGGCAGAGTTGTAATAGCAACAAGAGCAACTGTAATCACTAACAGGCATCAGTGGCTTCAGAATTTATGAAGCATTTTACATACATTATTTTCATTTAAATAATGAACTGAACCCAACCCTCTGGACCCCTAGTTGTTAAATAGTAATGAAATGGAACTATCTAAGTAGGGAAGCTTTAAAAAAATCTTATTAAAAATAGCTCCAAAGGCAATTTGAACATCAAAGAACTTATTATGAAACAGCATTTTGATGAGTTAAGTATAAATGAATCAGAAACATATGGAATAAATTTATTTAAAATAAACAAGGGTTTAAAAATTAAGATGCAAAGGAGTTTAAAAACCCATCTGACTTAACCCAAAGTGTCTGAGCTCAGAAGAAAACTAGATGTTTATAAACCAGGGATGTGAAAAATGACAACCTTGTTACCTGGAGTTCTTGTCCAAAGTTCCAGATTAATAAAACTCTACAAACCTTAAAAGGAGGCCTATAAGTTATTTTGAAATTTATCTTTAAGTTATGCAATTATTGTATTAATAACAGAGGACTGAAACCATAAATTAAGCTATTCACAGACTGATAATATCATTGAGCTTCTGTTTTCCTAATGCCATTTAACCTTCTATGGGGTAGCTCTTAGTAGCAACATACTAAGTTTTCAAAGATGTTCTCAAGATTTCCCACCAAATATTTTTTAAGATAAATATTATTTATTTCACATTATTCTTTTCTTTACAAAATTAATAAACAACCCACAGATTATGAAATTTTTGTTTCCATTTTATTTATCATAATGTTGGTTTGTTGACAGAGCCAGATATTTTAAAATAAGCAACCTTAAAAATCAACCCGGCTTGGGGAGCCATAATTGCTTTTCAGGCAGAGACGAATCCTTGGGTCTAGCCAGGAACCAAAACTGACAAAGGTTTGGTTTGCTCAAGATGATTTCCTCTTGTCATGATAAATTTTTGCCTTCCCGAAAGTCCTTTATTCATCTTCAGTGAACATTACAGAGAGGTGTATTTGGCAAATGTTCCTTAGGTTGGGAGATGGGTTTTTTTCCTCTAGCAGCAAACTCCACTACAACCCTCAGGCCTCACAAGCGAAGATTCTCTTTCCTTCCCCTACTGGGAAAGTCCCAAAAGTAATTGCCCATCTTAGTCCAGCCCCAGCAGCTACTAAGTAAGGACTGCTTAGTAGAGTCACAATACTTAACCGTTATGATTTCTAGGAAAAGTTGTAGGCAATGCCTGGGAGTCAGCAGCACTACAACAAGGAGCTTTGCAGCACCAATTATCCCCTGCCCATCCGTGTTATCCACCTTTTACTGGGTTCCAGAGACCAGAACAACCGGAGATACATTGTCAATTATCAAAAATGGTCTTTGGCAGTCTTCCAGCTTCTCATGTTAGTTCTACAGCTTCCGTGCCCACACACAGACCTGGTGCCCTCATGGGAGAGAATGGAAAACATTGTACTTGAAGTCACCAAGACCTGTGTTCTAAAACCCACATTGGCCACTTTCTGGTAGATTTATTAAAAATTTGTTGCCTAAAACATGGCATTTTCATTTCCTGGGCTTAAAGTGAAATGTCTGTCACACAACTCCTTTGGTGTCACCTCTCAGGGTGCTGTATGTTCAGATGGCACATTTGTTACATTCAGAAGGTGTGGTATCTTGTTAGGCTCTGACCTTCATCATACAGACATACTGAGCTCCTCTGCGCCCTGCCTCCCCCTTGTCCCATGCTTCCTCTCCCTGGACTCTATCCCCACCACTGACCCCACTTCCTGCTCTCAGAAGCCTGTGCACCCTGCAGGCCCACTTCTCCCAGGGTCTCTTCCATAAAGTTCCTAATCAATGAACGATGCCTTTCTCCCCTCATTCCTGTGCCACAGCTGTGCTCTCCACATGCACACACTCACACACTCACACACACACACACACACACACACACACACACACAGTCAATATTTGGTCTCCCTCCATCTCATCTCCTCTCCTAAAACTGCTCTGTCCAATATGGAGTCATTAGCCATGTGCAGCAACTTAATTTTAAGTAATTGAAGTTTAAAATTCAGCTCCTTGGTTGCAGCAGCAACAGTTGAAGTACTCAGCAGCATGTACAGCCAGTGACTTTCATATCAGACAGCACAGATGTAGAATAGTTCCACTGTGGCTGAGAGTTCTAGTCAACTGCAGAGTTAGATGTGACAAATTTAGGGCCACAGACCTGTGCTTGGTGTCTCCCACACTCTGCCCCCGTCTGACATGCGTTCAGCAACACCTGGCTCCAGAGGCCCCGTCCATGCTTGTCAGCTCCCTGTCTTCCACTGGCCGATCAGTCCCTTTTACATAAGAAAGAGAAATCAACCTCATCGTTTTCTGCACCTCGTACTATGCGGAGCACCTTGGGAGGCAGGCTTCAGTAGATTTCTTTTACAAGCAGAAGAGTTACATGACAGGACCTGCGCGCCACCCCAGCAGTAGGTGGTGAGGCCAGGATGTGAGCCCGGGCCTTTCGGGCCCCAGCACCCTGTGGTGATCCTCAGAGCCTGGTGTCTCAGTCTCGCACCGCTGGCTGTCCTGGGTTGGATAATTCTTTGTTGTGGGGACTATTTCGTGTGTCGTAAACTGGTTAGCCACAGCCCCTGCTTCTGCCTTCTAGACACCGGTGCTGTTACCCACCCAACACCCGGTCCATTGGTGACAACCATAATATCCCCAGACATTGCCAAATGTCCCCGGTCTGGGGGAGACAGGGGTGGGAGGCAGCCAGTTCACACAGGTTCAGCAGGACTGATACCTAAGTTTTTGATGAGTTCAGTGAACCAATTGTTAAAATGGCACCTGTAATCAGGGTTCTCTCTAAGGTGGGCAGCTCGGTGGCCGCCCAGTGTGAAAATCACAAATTTACATTTCTTACTCTTTTTTAATGTTCATCTGCACAACAGTGTATTCTAAGCACCTGTAGTAATGTTCATTACGTCCACAGGTGAAAAAAATTGCAAGTGAGGACGCTGTAATGCCAGTGGCCAAGGTCAGGCACGTTCACACTGGATTCAGGCAGATGGTAGAAAAACTGTGGAGCCGGAAAGGGTTGAGCCATTCTGTTTACTAAAGTCTCCCAATGGCGGACAACCACACAGGCAAGAGAAACCGCCTCTCAGGCAAACAAACAGCAAGATAGCCCCTCACAGTGGCGGGAAGGCAGTCTGTGCATCTGCAATCCCCCCGAGCGCAAGTGCCCATAGCCTTACATAGGCCACACACACGTGGTGCTGCCACCTGCTCGTGCACTCATCAGGCAAAGTGCTTACATCTGGCAACCCCATGAGCAAGCCCGACACAGCTGCCCCACATTCTACCCCTTCAGGGTTTCTTGCTTCACAATCTACAGCACATCAGAGATTACTGCAACGGCAGAAGTTACACAATGATTACAATAATTACAAAGGTGCCCTTCACAATGTCTCCCTGAGCATTTTGCCCAAGGTGCAAATTGAAGGCCACCTCCAACTCCCCACCCCATGGTGTCAACAAGGCCACCCATCGTGGGGTGGGCCTGTACAGTCCAGGGCCATGTCCACGAAGAGCAAAAGGTGTTCTTGGTGTGTCTGTACAACTGAGTGAGAGCAGCTTCCTGCAGGAGGGCCACCACAGGTGCCACACCTCCCATCAGGGTCTCTCATACTGTCCAAGAGCAACATGTCCATCCATCAAGAAAGCCAGTGCCCATCTCGGGCCACAGTCCAAGAGTCCATGATGGAGCAGCTGTCCGTGCAAATCACCAAGGTAAAGGTCCATTACCGGCCACTAGCCATACAGCTCTTTAGTAACGGACCTCAGCACCTTTCCACAGTGTGCTGTCCATTGTCACAAGCCCCATCAAACCCCTCAACAAGCTCACAGGGCCTGGCGGGGTCAAACACATTCAAGGCCTGTGTCACCTTAACAGTTCTCTTAGCTGCTACTGCTGCTATAAAAAAAAAAAGGCAACTATTACCTTCTAATTCCAACACCTGCTGCACTTTAGAAGGGGACCCGTGGATTGCCAGTTTCACATGGGGACTCTGGCCCCCGCCGTCCCTGTCAGATGGGTCCCTCAGCCTTCCCCCATTAAAACTGGGACAATAGGTCTTGGGGATCTTGTAACCTGAACACCATTCATTTTCCTGGGTGATGCCAGGGCCACTGGCTTCCTCTGCTTTTTCAGTGGCTGGAACCTCTGTTCTGCCTCAAGCTGCTTACTGCCAAAGCTCCAACAAGACTTTATTAGGCCTGCCATCTAATTTCTCTCTATCTGCCCCAGCTGCAATCAAATCTACCCACATCTGTGTTCAGGTAACTTTCACAGGCCCATTTCTCTTGTTAGTTGGGGGGAGGGGTGCAGCACAGGCAGCAGCCTCACAGCCATATGGTCCATCTCTGTTCTGGAGAGCACGATGCCATCCACCCCGATGTCCGGCAGCCGCACCAAGCAGGCTGCCAGGGGCTCAGTGGGTTTCTGCCTGAATTTGACCCCCAACTCCATCAGCTCTGCCTGGGTGTAGGGCCAGACCAGAGTGCTCCACTACCTGGGGAGGAGGCTGTGGCTGCCCCTGAGGGACTCTTGGCTGCTGGGTCTTTACCTTCTTGATGACCACCAGCCAGGCTCTGAGTCTGCAGACAGCAGTTGTAGCCTGAGCCTGCCACTCAGAAGAGTGTGTTAATGCTGCTCCTGCCAACTCAGGGCTGCTCTGCTGGCAGAAATGCAGCTCCGATTCCGCACCCCCTTCTGCTCCTGCATCTTCCAGCTCTCAGCCTGAAGCTGACTCTCGAGCTTCTGAACTCACAGTTGTTTCTCCAACAGCTCTCACTGCCAACATTTGGCTTTCAGGGTAAACTGCAACTCACAAACCCATAACTCTTTGTCCAGAAACCACTCCAGTTCCAGGTGCTCAGCCTGCCCCTCACACTGCAGCTCTCAGACCTGGTCGGCCTCCCTCTCCAGTGCTCGCTCCAGTTCACACCATTGTTGGCGCTCAGTATGCAGCTCATCCTGGAGCTTTCAACCTCACTCAGCTTTTTGCACAGAACTCTTGGTTTCTTCTCACAGGACTGCAAAAAACAACCAGCCCTCGGTCCCCAACAGGAAAGCCACCGGGAACAGCCACTCCTCTACCCCAACCTTCACGGATGTCAGCAGCTCCACACCAATCTGCTCTGAATCCTGCCCACTACACCAGATGTAATGCCGGTGGCCGAGGCCAGGCAGGTTCACATTGGTTTCAGGCAGATGGTAAAAAAAACTGCAGAGCTGGAAAGTGTTGGACCATTACATTTAATAAAGTCACACAACAGCAGACAATCACACAGGCAGGTAAAACCGCCTCTCAGGCAAACAAACAGCAAAATGGCCCCTCACAGTGGCGGGCAGACAACCGACCATCTGCAATCCCCCTGAGCGCAAGCACCCACAGCCTTATATAGGCCATGCACACAGAGGCAGATTAAGGTCAGTTAAGGCCCTGGGTGCAGAAGAAAATATTGGGCCCCTTACGTTAGGAAAAAGTGTAAAGTTGGGGTTTTGCAGGACCCTTTGGAAATTGAGGCCCAGGGCCTGTTCCCAGTGTGCCCGCCCTTAAATCCACCTCTGCATACACACGTGGTACTCCCACGTGCTCAGGCACTAATCAGGCAAAGTGCTTACACCTGGGAATCAAGCGAGCAAGCCTAACACAGCTGCCCCACAGACACCAATTAGGAAGCAATAGAGAAATATCTTAACACTTTTATTGTTTTTTGTCTGGTATTATTTAATTTTTTTAATATTTTTAACCTTTCTTATAACATAATCTATAATAGTTTTGTGTACCTCTTTTATTGTTCTTATTTAAGTATTAAATGCATAAAATAATAAACTACCTTTCAGTATATCATTTTTTTATACTTGAAACAGTCATTAGGGCAGAGAACCAGTTGTTAAATTATTTGAATCCCACCACCAGTTGGAGGGGAACTGGCTCCTCCCTGATTGAGACCCAGGGATCCAGATGGGAAATTAAAGTAAAGCTGGGCATATGGATGAAGAGATGACTCTCAAAATACTGACTTCTTACTTTTAGTAAGTGAGTAGCAAGTTTACACCTATCCTTTAGGGAAACCAAAAATAATTATTTTAATCTCCTGTGTAATCCACCAGGCCAACTCCCCATCTGGGAAATGTTCTGCGACTGCTTCCTGTCGTGTTCGGCAGAGACAGTCTGGGGTCACTGACAGCTCAGACCTCAGCAGCCCCACGTGGCTCATGTTAACACCCACATGCCCTGTTCCAGCTCTGCCTGAGACCACCTGGTTCAGAGACAATAGCACCTCTGTGGGAGGGAGTGGATGGGATGGAGGAGATATGGGGGGGGGGGGGAGGGGAGAAGAAAGTGCTAATATCTAGCAATTCAGTACCACCCCCGAGTCTGATCTAGGACAAGGGAAAGCTATTCTGAGCTATCTGAAAGGGCCCCCAGCCTAACAAATAGCTCCAAAACCAGAGCCAGTCCCTGCATGTGATGTCTTTATAACAATTACAAGATGAATGAGGCAAACCAGATGATCTTTTGAAAAGCCATGGGGTCTTTCTAAAGCACCTCTGCCCCCACCGTTAATTCAACCCTATCATACCCCAAATTTCCCTGCTTTTTCTTAACTGTCTTCTAGGTATGGGAACTACAAACACTCCTTAAGAAAAGTATTTCTTTCTTAAAGTATATATCTAGTGCAGCATTTCCCCACTAGCCTTATGAGAAATGCTGCAGATAAAAGTGTGTCACCCAACCGAACTGGAGAAATGCTGAGGGCTCTTCCCCACTCCACCCCGGGTCCGACGCCCACTGGCCGAGAGGCCCTGAGAAACCCTGAGGCAAGCAGAGCGGACCACAAGCAAGCTGATCTTCTGGCCAGCTCAGCCATGCGTGATCATACCCACACTCCAAGCCCTTTAGGAAAAAGCAAACTCGTAAAACTAAGAGGTATGAAAATACTTTTCAGTGTTGAGAGTATAAATACAAATACCTGGTAGAACCTAAGGAGATTGCTTTTTGCAAGGAAGCAGGAAAACTCTGAATTATGGATTGATTGGGGTCAGAACAAACTTCACAGGTTCAAAAAATTTTTTTAAGATTATTTCCCCCCATGAGGCTATAAAGCTTTATTCTTTCTTACAAAAATAATTTGTTTAAAGAGTTATTTTAGTTCAGAATTTCAGATGTTCTCCATGTCTTTCTTATGTGTCCAGCTGCTGACTTTAATTAAGGAACTCAGCTCTTAACAAGCAACCAAACCTAGAGAATGAGCAGTCTGAGTTTATGAATAATGATCTTGTAGTCGGAAGTAATAACTAGCAAGACAGTCCAGAAGCTGTTTCCTCCTCTTCCCTCCATCTTCCCTAGCTCTCTGTCAGCTTCCAGGACAGGCATGTGACAAAGCTGTTTGCCTTCCTGTCATAGAAATAAAATCTTCCCTTTACACCCGCCACCTCTCAAAATACCAGCAATAACAACAGCAGCAACAATAATAATGGAAGCTGCCTTGTGCCAAGTGTTATTGAAAGTACTTTTTTGTGAACAGTGCTGCTATAAACCAAATGTTTGTGTCTCTTAAAATTCATAAATTGAAACCTAATTTGCAGTGTGATGGTGTTAGGATATGAGATCTTTAGAAGATGGTTAGGTCATAAAGGTGGAGCCTTCATGAATGGGATTAGTGCCTTTTAAAACAGACCCCAGGGAGATCTCTCACCCCTTCCTCCAAGTGAGGACACTTAGAAGCCAGCCATCTGTGAACTAGACACCAAGTCTGCTGGCACATTGACCTTGGGCTTCCCAGTTTCCAGAGCTGTGAGAAATAAATGTCTGTTGTTTATAAACCACCAAGTCTATGGTTTCTGTTGTAGCAACCTGAGCAAACTAAGACAAGGGATTTTTATCTTAAGATCCAACCTCATCCAAAGGATTAGTAGTTAGAATTCAGAGAGTCCTTCAACTTGGAAGGGGATTGGGGGATAAATATTTTATTGAGTAACCTCTAACTGTTCCTTCAATTTTGAATAAAGGTAACAGACCACACAGTGAAGTACCTGTGACTTTGTAACCTGTAAAATTGTTGATTTTTTGGTATCAAATTAGAATTGTTGTCAATGTCCTGAGATATTTTCACTAACCACATCTTCAAAATTATGGTAACTGTTATACCCCCTTAATAGCTCTTGTTACTTTAATAAGCAAAGAAACACGTTTAACTATCTGTTTAAATGTTTTGATAACCATGTTTTGATATGGCCAATGTCCTTTGGATTCCTATGCTGTTGTATTTTATGCAATTTTAAAATATTTTCCTGAGAAGGGATTCATAGGCTTCACAGACTGCTCAGGAATTCAAGGCATAGAGAAGACTAAGAACAGCTAGTGAGCACTATTATCCGTTGTCACATATGGGGAGACCAAGGGACAGAAAGCCTAAGTAATTTACCCAAGGAGTTAGGGTAGAAAACCAGGTAATCTGGCTGCGGAGTTCATACCCTTAACCAAAGCCCCATGGCTGCCTCTGAGGTTCTAAGAAAGCTCTCGACTGGATTACAAAGCATCGTGGTCCCAGCCAATCAATTGTCCGTGCTTCACTAGCAGTCTGTGTGCTCCATTAAACCCTTCACGGTCTTGTCCCTGCCTCTGCCTCTGCCTCCAGCCCCTCTCCTTCCTTTCTCCTCCCCTCTTCCAGCCACATTGGTCTCCTCTCTCCACCTCCTGGCCTCTGGCTGGAACGCTCTTCCTCCCTACACTTCCTTCTCATCCTGTGGTGTTCGATTGTATGTCACCACCTCTCTAAGGGCTTTCGTAATTACTTTATCAAAGTTCTCTCTGTTTATTACATCTTTATATACATATATATGTAATAGATATATTACATCTTAATTCTTTCTCAGTTCTGAGTATCACAAATATCTTCTCCCAGTTTGGGGCTTATCTTTTCATTTTTATAGACTCAGGGAGCAAAATTTTTAATTTTAATCAGTCAATTGATCAATCTTTCCTTGATAGTTTGTGCTTTTTGTTTTTTGTTTAAGAAATCATATCCTATCTTCAAGTTCACAGACATAGACTTCTATATTTTTTCCTAAAAGTTTTCAAGTTTTGCCTTTCACACTGAATGAAGCTTTTAATGCATCTGGAATTGACTTTGGTGAAAGTCATGAGGTAGAGATTCTATTTCTTTTCTATTTTTTTTCATATGGATAACTAAGTGTCCTAACATCAATTATTGAATAATCTATCTTTTCCTCACTGATCTGATGAGAACCTTTTGTTTCTGTGGTCTGTTAGCCAGTCCCTGGGCCAATACTACACTGTCCTTTTAAGATAGTTATAGCATAGGCTACGAAAAGTCCTCTTTATTAATTTTTTTCTTAAGGAGTGTCTTGCCAATTCTTGCTTTTCTATATAAATTTCTGAAACCTATCATCAAGTTACAGTAAAAAAAAAATACAAAAAAATTTTGTTCTGAGATTTTCAACAGAAGTTCATTATATCTACCCATTAATTTAGGAAGAATTGACATATTTAAACTATTAAGTCTTTTCATAAATACAAATTAACAGCATTTATTTAGGTGCTTTTCATTCTTTTGGTTTTTTTATTTTCTCTATCAAATCTTATACATATTTCAGTGTATTTGTTTCTAACATAAATAAGTAATCTTGCTATTATAAATGGAATCTTACTTAAATTTTCTGTTTATTGCTAGTACAGAGAAATGTAATCAACTGTATATATAGTATATAGTCCACAAACTTGCTAAATTGTCATATTATATTTCATTAATTGTAGATTATTTTATGGGTTCCCTTCCTACATAGACATATATATATATCATCTGGAGATAGTGTTTGGTTTCTTTCTTTCTAATATTTATACATTTATTTAATTTTCTCATTTTATTGCATGAGCTAGAACCTCCAAAACAACGTTAAATAAAATAACAATCAGGCCCTGGCCGGTTGGCTCAGTGGTAGAGTGTCGGCCTGGCGTGCAGAAGTCCCGGGTTCGATTCCCGGCCAGGGCACACAGGAGAAGCGCCCATCTGCTTCTCCACCCCTCCCCCTCTCCTTCCTCTCTGTCTCTCTCTTCCCCTCCCGCAGCTGAGGCTCCACTGGAGCAAAGATGGCCCAAGCGCTGGGGATGGCTCCTTGGCCTCTGCCCCAGGCGCTAGAGTGGCTCTGGTCGCAACAGAGCGACGCCCCAGAGGGGCAGAGCATCGCCCCTTGGTGGGCAAAGCGTCGCCCCCTGGTGGGCGTGCCGGGTGGATCCCGGTTGGGTGCATGCGGGAGTCTGTCTGACTGTCTCTCCCCGTTTCCAGCTTCAGAAAAATACAGGAAAAAAAAATAATAATAACAATCATTCTTTTTTTGATACTGGGTTTTTTTATTAAATTTATTGGGGTAACATTGGTTAATTAAATTGTATAGGTTTCAGATATCCGATTCCATAATCCATCATTGGCATATCGTATTAAGTGTTCACCACCCCAAGTCACCTCCTTCCATCACCAGTTACCCCCATACCCTCTTCTACCCCTACCACCTTTGCTTTTAGCATTTCAATATTGAATCTGCTATTTAATTAAAGGTTGCTGTAGGTACTTTCTTGTTTAAGTTAAAAAGCTCCTTTTTATTCTTAATATATACCATGAGTTTTTACCATAATTGCATTTGTTGAATTTTATTTAATATTTATTCCTTTTTTTATTGTTTTATTTTATTTTATATAATAATTTTATTTTTAATGGGGCGACATCAATAAATCAGGATACATATATTCAAAGATAACAACTCCAGGATATCTTGTAGTTCACTTATGTTGCATACCCATCACCCAAAGTCAGATTGTCCTCTGTCACCTTCTATCTAGTTTTCTTTGTGCCCCTCCTCCTCCCCCTTTCCCTCTTCCTCTCCCCCTTCCCCCCGTAACCACCACACTCTTATTAATGTCTCTTAGTTTCACTTTTATGTCCCACCTACGTATGGAATAATGCAGTTCCTGCTTTTTTCTAATTCACTTATTTCACTTTGTATCTTGTTATCAAGATCCCACCATTTTGCTGTAAATGATCCGATGTCATCATTTCTTATGGCTGAGTAGTATTCCATAGTGTATATGTGCCACATCTTCTTTATCCAGTCATCTATTGATGGGCTTTTTGGTTGTTTCCATGTCCTGGCCACTGTGAACAATGCTGCAATGAACATGGGGCTGCATGTGTCTTTACGTATCAATGTTTTTGAGTTTTGGGGGTATATACCCAGTAGAGGGATTGCTGGGTCATAAGGTAATTCTATTTTCAGTTTTTTGAGGAACCACCATACTTTCTTCCATAATGGTTGTACTACTTTACATTCCCACCAACAGTGTATGAGGGTTCCTTATTCTCCACAGCCTCTCCAACATTTGTTATTACCTGTCTTGTTAATAATAGCTAATCTAACAGGTGTGAGGTGCTTTCTCATTGCAGTTTTGATTTCCATTTCTCTAATAACTAACGAAGATGAGCATCTTTTCATATATCTGTTGGCCATATGTATTTCTTCCTGGGAGAAGTGTCTGTTCATGTCCTCTTCCCATTTTTTTATTGGATTGTTTGTTTGTTTGTTGTTGAGTTTTATGAGTTCTTTGTATATTTTGGATATTAGGCCCTTATCTGAGCTGTTGTTTGAAAATATCATTTCCCATTTAGTTGGCTGTCTGTTTATTTTGTTGTCAGTTTCTCTTGCTGAGCAAAAACTTCTTAGTCTGATGTAGTCCCATTCATTAATTTTTGCCTTCACTTCTCTTGCCATTGGAGTCAAATTCATAAAATGCTCTTTAAAACACAGGTCCATGAGTTTAGTACCTATGTCTTCTTCTATGTACTTAATTGTTTCTGGTCTTATGTTTAGATCTTTGATCCATTTTCAGTTAATTTTAGTACAGGGGGACAGACTGTAGTCCAGCTTCATTCTTTTGCATGTGGCTTTCCAGTTTTCCCAGCACCATTTATTGAAGAGGCTTTCTTTTCTCCATTGTGTGTTGTTGGCCCATTTATCAAAAATTATTTGACTATATATATGTGGTTTTATTTCTGGACTTTCTATTCTGTTCCATTGGTCTGAGTGTCTATTTTTCTGCCAATACCATGCTGTTTTGATTGTCGTGGTCCTATAATATAGTTTGAAGTCAGGTATTGTAATGACCCCAGCTTCATTCTTTTTCTTTAGGATTGCTTTGGCTATTCGGGGTTTTTTATAGTTCCATATAAATCTGATGATTTTTTGCTCTATTTCTTTAAAAAATGTCATTGGAATTTTGATGGGAATTGCATTAAATTTGTAAATTGCTTTGGGTAATATGGCCATCTTGATTATATTTATTCTTCCTAACCAAGAACAAGGTATATTCTTCCATCTCATTATATCTTTTTCGATTTCCCTTAACAATGGTTTACAGTTTTCATTATATAAGTCCTTTACATTCTTTGTTATGTTTATTCCTAAGTATTTTATTTTTTTTGTTGCAATCATGAAGGGGATTGTTCTTTTGAGTTCATTCTCAAATGTTTCATTGTTGGCATATAGAAAGGCTATTGACTTCTGTATGTTAATTTTGTATCCTGCGACCTTACTGTATTGGCTTATTGTTTCTAGTAGTCTTTTTGTGGATTCTTTGGGATTTTCGATGTATAGGATCATATCATCTGCAAAAAGTGATACCTTTTTTCTTCTTTTCCGATATGGATGCCTTTTATTTCTTTGTCTTGTCTGATTGCTCTGGCTAGAACCTCTAGTACCACATTAAATAAGAGTGGAGAGAGTGGACAACCCTGTCTTGTTCCTGATTTAAGGGGGAAAGCCTTCAGTTTAGTGCCATTTAATATGATGTTAGCTGATGGTTTATCATATATGGCCTTTATCATGTTGAGATATTTTCCTTCTATTCCCATTTTGTTGAGTGTCTTAAAAATAAAATTGGTTGTATTTTATCAAAAGCCTTTTCTGCGTCTATTGATAAGATCATGTGGGTTTGCTCTTTGTTTTGTTGATATGGTGTATTACGTTAACCGTTTTATGTATGTTGAACCATCCTTGAGATTCTGGGATGAATCCCACTTGATCATGATGTATTATCTTTTTAATATGTTGTTGTATTCAATTTGCTAGTATTTTGTTTAGTATTTTAGCATCTGTATTCATTACAGATATTGGTCTGTAGTTTTCTTTTTTTGTGCCATCCTTGCCTGGTTTTGGTACGAGGGTTCTGTTGACCTCATAAAATGTGTTTGGAAGTATTGCTTCTTCTTCCATTTTTTGGAAGACTTTGAGTAGAATAGGAACCAAGTCTTCTTTGAATGTTTGATAAAATTCACTGGTATAGCCATTAGGGCCTGGACTTTTATTTTTGGGGAGGTTTTTAATGGTTTTTTCTATTTCTTCTTTACTAATAGGCCTGTTTAGGCTTTCTGCTTCTTCTTGACTTAGTCTAGGACGGTTGTATTGTTCTAGGAATTTATCCATTTCTTCTAGGTTGTTGAATTTAGTGGCATAAAGTTTTTCATAGTATTCTACAATAATTCTTTGTATATCTACGGTGTCTGTGCTGATTTCTCCTCTTTCATTTTGGATTTTGTTTATATGAGTTCTTTCTCTTTTTTCCTTGGTAAGTCTTGCCAAGGGTTTGTCAATTTTGTTGATCTTTTCAAAGAACCAGCTCCTTGTTCTATTAATTTTTTCTATAGTTTTTCTGTTCTCTATTTCATTTATTTCTGCTCTGATTTTTATTATCTCCTTTCTTCAGCTGGTTTTGGGTTGTCTTTGTTCTTCTTTTTCTAGTTCCTTAAGGTGGGAAGTTAAGTGGTTCACTTGAGCTCTCTCTTGTTTGTTCATATATGCCTGAAGTGATATGAACTTCCCTCTTATCACTGCTTTTGCTGCATCTCATAAATTCTGATATGTCGTATTGTCATTTTCATTAGTCTGTATATATCTTTTGATCTCTGCACTTATTTCTTCTTTGACCCATTCATTTTTTTAAAGTATGTTGTTTAGTTTCCACATTTTTGTGGGATTTTTTTCCTCTTTTTTGCAGTTGAATTCTAGTTTCAAGGCTTTATGATCAAAAAATATGCTTGGTACAACTTCGATTTTTCTGAATTTGCCGATGTTGTTTTTGTGGCCCAATATATGGTCAATCCTTGAGAACGATCCATGTACACTGGAGAAAAAAGTATACTCATTCACTTTGGGATGAAATGTCTTGTAGATGTCTATCATATTCAGGTGCTCTAGTGTTTTGTTTAAGGCCACTATGTCTTTGTTGATTCTCTGTTTGGATGACCGATCTAGAGCCGTCAGCGGTGTATTGAGGTCTCCAAGTATGATTGTATTTTTGTCAGTTTTTGTTTTAAGGTCAATAAGTAGCTGTCTTATATATTTTGGTGCTCCTTGGTTTGGTGCATATATATTAAGAATTGTTATGTCTTCTTGATTCAGTGTCCCCTTAGCCATTATGAAATGGCCATTTTTGTCTCTGAGTACTTTTGCTGTCTTGTAGTCAGCATTATCAGATATGACTATTGCTACGCCTGCTTTTTTTTGGATGTTATTTGCTTGGTGTATTGTTTTCCAGCCTTTCACTTTGAATTTGTTTTTATCCTTGTTACTTAGATGAGTTTCTTGTAGGCAGCATACAGTTGGATTTTCTTTTTTAATCCATTCTGCTACTCTATGCCTTTTTATTGGTGAGTTTAATCCGTTTATATTTAGTGTAGTTATTGACACTTGTGAGTTCCCTATTGCCATTTTATATATTGCTTTCTGTTAGTTTTTTGCTTCTCTTTCGTTTTTCTATCCTTTGTTTTTATTTGGTTGTATTCCATACATCTTTCCTCTGTTGCTATCTTTTTTATCTCATGTGCTTCTGTGGTGGTTTTTTCAATGGTGGTTACCTTTAAGTAATGAAAAGGGTTCCTACCCTGTTCAATGTAGTGCACTATTTTGTGAGTACTTTTTCACTCCATTGTCCTTTGCTACTGTTAATCTCCATCCTCTCCCCCCCCCCTTTCTTTTTGTTGTTGTCACAGTTTAAATTTGGTTTAATTGTGTTCTTCTTGGAGCTTTTACTTGTGGCTTTGCTTTTTTTTTGTTCTTTGTATCTTATTGGAGAACCCCTTTTAGTAATTCCTGGAGTGGCGATTTTTTGATGATAAATTTCCTCATCTTTTCTGTATCTGTGAATGTTTTTATTTCTCCTTCATATTTAAAGGATAGCTTTGATGGGTATAGTATTCATGGCTGGAAGTTCCTCTCTTTCAGGACTTTAAATATTGGGGTCCACTCTCTTCTAGCTTGTAGAGTTTCTGCTGAGAAATCTGATGATAATCTAATGGGCCTTCCTTTATATGTTGTATTCTTCTTTTCCCTGGTTGCCTTGAAAATTTTTTCTTTGCCGTTGGTTTGTGCCAATTTCATTATGATATGCCTTGGAGTAGGTTTGTTGGGGTTAAGAAAACTCGGAGTTCTGTTTGCTTTTTGAATTTGAGGCTTTAGTTCTTTCCACAGGCTTGGGAAGTTCTCATCTATTACTTGTTTGAGTGTGTTCTCCATTCCATTTTCTCTCTCTTCTCCCTCTGATATACCTACTATTTTTATGTTATTCTTTTTGATGGAGTCAGATAATTCTTGTAGGGCTATCTCATGTTTTTTAATTTTTGAGTCTCTTTCTTCTTCTCTCTGTTGTGCCTCAAGCTGCTTGTCTTCTATTTCACTAACCCTCTCTTCTATTTGGCCTGTTCTATTAGCTAAGCTTGTTACCTTGTTTTTCAGCTCGTGAATTGAGTTTTTCATCTCTGTTTGATTTGTTTTTATAGTTTCAATTTCCTTGGAAATATATTCTTTGTGTTCGTCGAGTTGTTTTCTGAGCTCCCTAAATTGCCTTTCTGTGTTTTCTTGTATATCTTGGAGGATTTTTAGGATTTATATCTTAAATTCTCTGTCATTTAGCTCCAAGGTTTCCAATATATTAAATTTTTTCTCCATAGATTTTTCCTCATCTAGCTGTGTTACCTCTCTTTCTTTTGTATCCATGATATTCAATTTTCTCTTCCTTAATGGCATCTGAGGGTGGTTTTGTTGATAGTATTAATGAGATTTAATAAATAAAAAGTTTAAAAAAATAAAAAATCAAAAAGAGTTGTTTTTTTTAAAAAAAATTAATAATGAAATAAAGAAAAATAAAATAAAAATTAAAAAAAAAAGGAAATTATTCCCCCCCTCCTTTTTTTCTCTTCTCTCCTCTCCCCTCTTTCTTGAGAAAATCTTGTGGTGAACTGTGAATTATATTGTACTAAATAGAACAAACAATGCCTGTAATGGAGGGCCTAGATTGGGGAGAAGTAATAAAGGGGCAAAAAAAAAAGGGGGTGTATGGACCCACAAAAAGCAAATAAGAAAAAAAAATTGGGTCAAGAATAAAATGATTTGCTTTTAGGTGTTCGTTGACTAAGAGTTATGATGAGAGGAATAAGAGGGAAACAGGATAATGGGGGGACAAATTAAAAAATTACTATTGTATTTAGTGGAGCAAGAACTAGATAAAATGGAGAGCCAGGGATGGGAGCACTGCTAGTGTGTTAAAATGGTGAAGTAAAAACCCCCCAAAATGCCACAAACATAAGTTTGAGTCCCAGATAAGATATTGTTCGTTATTAAGGTTTGAATGAGAGGAGATGTAAAGGAGAAAGAAAGAAACTAATATAGAGGGAGAAAAGAAAGAGAGAGAGAGAGAAAAGAGAGGGAACCATTAAAAGAAGAAAAAAGAAAAAAGAGGAGAGAGAGAGAGAGAGAGAGTTAAGGGTTTTGGAGTGCAACCCTCATAGAGAGAAAGGAAGAGGAAAGAAAAGATAATGGGAGATGTAACACTTATGGGTAGTGTAGTTCAAGGAGAGGAAAGAGTAAGACCGGCAGAGAGTTAAATGACCAAATTGGAGGAGGAATAAAAAATATCACAAATGAAGATAAGAGAAACAAATGAACAAATATAATAAAATGGGATAGGCTATAAAGTCTGCGTATTATTCTTGATTTTGAGAGGTTATCTTCTTGCTTTTTCTTTTCTCTCCCTCTTCCTGGTCGGTGACTCTGCACCCCGAGTTCTGCCCCTTTGGCATGCTCAGGTAGAGGTTTGCAGTTGATAAGTCTCTATGGCGATGTCATGTATTGTGCTTCAGTCTCGTTGGCAGTCGAGTCTCATTAACATTTATAGGCTCTGCCAGTGAGAGAGTCCGTGTTCCTGGAGCCTTTCTCCTAGTGTTTTCTTCCTCAATTAGTAGCCTGATAATCCACCTATGGGGTTGCTGCTGCCTCTGTCTGGATAGTAAGAGGCTCAAAGAGCTGGCAACTCCCCACTCTATTCCCACTCAGCACAGGGCTCTGGGTAAGGCTCAGTCAGTCAGAGCTGCTAGTATAATCAGGCGGGGCTTCCGCCCACACAAAGACCTCTGATTCTGCCACTCTGTGGGATAACATGGGAGGGCACTGCCGAGGCACTCGGAGGAATCTCTCGCTCACTATCTGCGCGCGCAGACCAGGATATCAGGCCAGCAGTCTCACCTGAGTGAAACCCCCATCCACACGGAAAAGTTCCGGCATTGGAATTGGCTCTCACTCCGTCCCTGTGCGCGGCTTTCCCAGGGCGCTGGGGCGGCCTGGAGATTCGGCTTTCAGCCCACACAAAGGCCCCTGACGCTGCCCCTCTGTAGGGTAACACGGGCGCCCACTCCTGAGGTGCTGGGAGGAATCTCTAGCTCACTCTCCATGTGCGCCGACCAGGATATCAGGCCAGCCACCTCACCCTCTGAGTGAATCCCCCTCCCGCACAGAAAAGTTCCACCGTTGGAATTAGTTCTCGCTCCCTCTCCATGCGCGGCTTTCCCAGGGCGCTGGGGTGGCCCGGAGATTCCGCTTTCAGCCCACACAAAGGCTTCTGACTCTGCCTCTCTGTGGGACAACACGAGTGCACACTCTTGGGGCTTTGGAAGGAATCTCTCGCCCACTATCTGCACGCGCCGACCAGGAGATTGGGGAAAATGGCTGCCCCGCTTGTCTTTCTTTGTCTGGGTTTGGCGCGAGTGTTAGCTTGTATTGCCCGGGTTGCCACGGGAACAGTTTTTCCTCGGCCTGAATCTCCGTGCCACAGCCTGGTTCGGCCATTTGTGCCACGCCCTGGATCTATTCACCCCCTTTGCCTGCCTCAGTTTCTATATTCACAGTTCCCTGTTTAGGTTAGTGAGGAAGGCGGAGCATTTCTTACTCCCTATTTCCTTTGGGGTTTGATTATATATTTAGCCAATTTTTCACTCGACCATACCTTCGGGTGTATTGCAAAACATCTGTAGGCTCCAAGGATAGGTTTTTCTGTTTCTGGTTGAAGATGTTGTTGAGTTTTGGGGGAGATTTATCGGTATCGCTTCCTACCGCGCCATTACTCTGACGTCATCCACCAATATTTATTCTTTATCTAATGAATTTAATTTAATGTATTTTCTGTGTTTTGTCTAATGTGGTGAATTAGTAGATTTTCTTTTTTTTTTTTTTTTTTTTTTTTTTTCTGAAGCTGGAAACGGGAAGAGACAGTCAGACGGACTCCCGCATGCTTCCGACCGGGATCCATCCGGCATGCCCACCAGGGGGCAACGCTCTGCCCACCAGGGGGTGATGCTCTGCCCCTCCGAGGCATCGCTCTGTTGCGACCAAAGCCACTCTAGCACCTGGGGCAGAGGCTAAGGAGCCATCCCCAGCGCCTGGGCCATCTTTGCTTCAATGGAGCCTCGCTGCGGGAGGGGAAGAGAGAAACAGAGAGGAAGGAGAAGGGAAGGGGTGGAGAAGCAGATGGGCGCTTCTCCTGTGTGCCCTGGCCAGGAATCGAACCCGGGACTCCTGCACGCCAGGCCGATGCTCTACCACTGAGCCAACCGGCCAGGGCCGAATTAGTAGATTTTCAATGGTTGAACCAACCTTGCTTTCTTGAAATTTAATCCCCTCTTAGTTATAATACATTCTCTCCCTTTTTTTTTTTTCATGGTTACAGTTTCATTTCTTTAAGTTTTGTTTAAATTTTGTGTTGATGATCTTCAGTGCATTTGGGTATTTTCTTCTCTCTCCTAATGTTTTGTCTGATTTTAGTGTCTGGTTTTTACTAAACTTATTAAAATGAATCTTTTTCTCTCTTTGAAGAGATTCTGGATGATTGGATTTGTCTGGTTTGTTTGGCAGAACTTGCTAGTGCACATATCTAAGCCAAGTGTTTTCTTAGTGAGAAGACTCTTTAACTGCTAAATCAACATCTTTGATGATTTTCAGGAAGTTGTTAGATTACAAAATGCCCACAATCTTCCATCCTTCTCTATTATTCACTAAAGAAAAAGTATATATTTCCTCACCTTTTGAATCTAGGCTAGCCTTGTAAATTTCTTAGCTAAGAGAACACACTTCTTTCATTAGATCAGTTTCTGTCATAGGCCTCTAGAATTTCACCCTTCCACTAACTTGCTCAGAACCTTGCCACTACTACATGAACAAGTCCAGCATAACCAGCTGGAGAATAAGAGACCATATGGAGGTCAGCCTAGTTTTCTCAACAGAGGTCACACTGCGCCAGCCAACAGCCAGCTCCTCCAGAGCATGAATGAGGGAGAGTGCAACCTCCCTCAACAAGGACACCCATCCCACCTGCAGCCAACCACAGATATGTGAGTGAGCCCAGCCCAGGCCAGAGGAACAGCCTAGCTGACCTGTGGACTTCTGAACAATAATAAGTGGTTATTGTTTTCAGTTATGGAGTGGAAGGATCATTTGCTATGCAACAACATATTTCTGTTACTTGACTCAGTTGGTAATTTATACTTTTCTAAGAATGTATTCATTTCATCGAAATTTCATCGAAAAGTATAAGTTATTTATGCTTATACTTATTATGTAAATGTATCATATTACATTTTAATATTTTGATGCACCTGTCATTTTCCCCCTTTTATTTGTTTTGTTTGTGCTTTCTTTTTACTTAATCAGCCTCGTAAGAGGTTTGTCAATTGTATCATTTCAATAAATCAACCAATGTGTGTCTGTGGAGATGATCTCTATTGTATATTGTTATCTTTAATGTCCCTCATTCTGCTTTCTTTAAATTTTTTTTTATTTTTTGTGTTGTTTTATTTAAAATAAATCTTAGTCCATTTCTTTCCATTTTTAAATATAATAATTTAAGGATACCAATTTCCCTTGATGAACATATTAGTTGCATGTCACATTTTTATCATATGGTATTATCATTATCACTTAGTTTGAACATCCACTATAATTTTGTCTTTGACATATGTGCCATTGAGAAGTATGTTTTTAATATCTAAGAGAATGAGGGTGTTAGTTATTCTTTTGTTATTAATAGCTAACTTTATTTTTTATAGTTAGAGAGTGTTGCAGCCAATTCATGGTGACTCACAAGATGTGATTTTTGAAGATTCAGGAATTTTACAAACCTGTTGTTATACTATTGATAGATCGAAGTCAGCTGGGAAAGAAAGATTTATACCACAGAAATCTGAAAACATTATAAATCAGGGCTTTTCTTTTCCTATAGACGTAGCTTACTTACCAGCATACCATTGTCTATGATATGCTGGTTATTTGGATTTGGTTAATAATTGCTTGATGCCCCAGTACATGGCCAAATTTTATATGTTGCATATATGAACAAAAAAGAGTTTATTCCAGCTGTTAGAAATAACATTCTATGTGTTAATCTTGCTAATTTATTGTTTAAGTCTTCTATATTCTTATTATTTTTAAATTTCTTTTATCTATTAATTTTTTATTTCCTTTATATGTCTTTATCAATTATTGATAAAGAACTTTTTACTCAGCACTGGCCACATAGCTCAGTTGGTTACAGCATCATCCTGATACACCAGGGTTGCAAGTTCAATCCCTGGTTAGGGCACATAAAAGAATCATCCACTGAATACATAAATAAATGAAACAACAGGTAGATGTTTAACTCTGTCCCTTTCTCTGTCTTTCTCTAGGAGGAGGAGGAGGAGGAGGAGGCAAAGGAGGAGGAGGAGGAGGAGGAGGAGGAAGAGGAGGAGAAGGGGGAGGAGGGGAGGAAAAGAGAGGGGGAGGGGGAGGGGGAGGAAGGGAGAGGAGGAGGTGAGGAGGAGGGGGAGAGGAAGAGGGAGGGGGAGGGGGAGGGGGAGAAGTTGTTTTTATACTATAGTAGGGGACTTGTTGTGGTCCTGAACTCTTGCTTTAGATATTTTGAAGTTATATTATTGGACACATAAGTTTAGAATTATTCTATCTTTCCAATGAATTGAAATTTTTATTAAAATACAATGACCCTCTTATTTGATTCTGACTATAGGTCTATTTGGATTTATTTCTACAATCTTATTTTAAGCTTTCTATTAAGTGCATCCCATCTCAGACTAGACCAGACCTCCTAGTTCCTTATTTTCCTCTTGGCTAGTTTGGGAATTTTATATGTATTTTTTTTTTTTTTTTTTGTATTTTTCCAAAGTTAGAAGTGGGGAGGCAGTCAGACAGACTCCCGCATGCGCCTGATCGGGATTCACCCGGAACGCCCACAAGGGGGCGATGCTCTGCCCATCTGGGGCATTGCTCTGTCGTGGCTAGAGCCATTCTAGAGCCTGAAGTGGAGGCCATGGAGCCATCCTCAGTGCCCAGTCCAGCTTTGCTCCAGTGGAGCCGTGGCTGCAGAAGGGGATGAGAGAGACAGAGAGGAAAGAGAGGGGAAAGGGTGAAGAAGCAGTTGGGTGATTCTCTTGTGTGCCCTGACCAGGAATCAAACCTGGGACTTCCACATGCCAGGCTGACACTCTACTGCTGAGCCAACTACATGCTGGGCTGACCAGCCAGGGCCTTTATATGTCTTCTTGTTTCCCTTTACACTCATGATGACTGCATGTCCTAATGTTTATAGTGATTTTGATTATGAATGTTAGTTTCTAGATACACCTTGAGACCTGCTTTTAAATTTTGTCCTGTTTCTACACAGAAGATTTGAGACTTTTTTTCCTCTCACCCCCTGAGAACCACTTAAAATTTACATATTTGATTGGAGGTTGTTTGCTTGTCAATAATGTGGTTTGTTTGCCCTTACCATGGGTTTATGATAAGAACTTCTCAAGAGATTCTGTTATCTTTTATCTTTACCCAAAGCCAAGGTTGGGTCACGCACTGTACCTAGAGTCTTCCTCATGGCTTTGTGGAGAGGTTCATCAGTCCCACCCTCTGCTCAGTCTTATGCTCTGCCTCTTGTCCTTACACATGGTCAATGAAAATCTAAGGTTTAGGCTGCCAGAGGTAAAATTTACCCCAGGGTAAACAACAACTCCAGAGTTACCTCTCCCCTGATGATTCTTGCTTTCTGGTCATTTCTGACCTCCACAGAATTTCCTTACTCTCCTGCCCATTCAGCCATGTGGTCTTGGGGTTGAGGGCGTGTCTTTAGTATTTTATTTAACATTTTGTTATACTTTACTGAGTAAGATTTCTACAAATATTCAGTCCACCATATGGACAAAAACTGAAATCCCTTCCTACTCTTCCCTTTCTCAGTCCTTCATTCATATCCTTTGTAACACACAATTTATCATTACTGTAGTTGTTTACTTGTTTATTTTTCTCTTTTTCTCTATAGAGTATATCATCTATGAGGGTAACAACCCTCTTCTCTTCTTTACCATTGTAACTTCCTCACATAGCTAGCATTACTAGGCTCTGAGCACATTTTTACTAAATTTATTTATTTATTTGTTTGTTTGTTTTTATTCAGCGAGAGGAAGGGAGACAGAGAGACAGACTCCCACTTGTGCCCTGACCAGGATACACCCAGCAAGCCCAATAAGGGGCAATGGTCTGCCCATCAGGGGGGCTGCTCCATTTCTCAGCAACTGAGCTCTTCTTAGCACCTGAGGTGGAGGTCATGCAGCAATCCTCAGTGCCCGAAGCCAGTTCACTTCAATTGAGCCATGGCTGCAGGAGAGGAAGAGAAAGAGAGAGAAGAGAGAGGGAGAGATGTAGAGAAGCAGACAGATACTTCTTCTATGTGTCCTGATCAGGAATCAAACCCCCAATATCTACAAGCCGGGCCAACACTCTACCACTGAGCCAACCTGCCAGGGCCCTAAATGTATGTGTGAATGAATGAAAGCTCAGCGAGCTGGGAGACTGGTACATATGATAAGGAGAAATCAGGCCTTTGGAGAAGGTATTTATTTACTCCACACCTTATATTTGAGGGTAAGGCATAGAAGGCTACCCGGGCTGCTACATATAGTGAAAACTGTGGAAGAAACCAAGTTTAGACAATCTGCAGAGTTGCCTAATGAAAGAAACCTGTAGTCCTTCTCTCAGGGTGTCAGGTCACCCCATGTTTCACAGTAGAATGAGAAAAAAGAGTTTTATAGGCTGAAATTGTTTAAAAATATTTACTGTCTTTACGCAACCTATAAGTTGCTAATTTGAGGACAATGTTGTAAAGGGTTTTCAGTTTATTTTGCCATAATTTACATTTTTAAAAGACTCGGTGCACTGACTTAGGTTGGGGAAGGACTAGATGTCCCAAGGAAATCATTTGCAATGTGTGAACAAAGTACTTGCAATACTGTTCGCCCTTTGACCTACTATTCCCAGTTTCTGTTATCTTAATATGAAAGCAAATCGCCAGTGGACATATAGTTATTGCTTTATGGTGAAATAAAAACATGTAAGCCAGCAGCATCATTGGATTCTGTCACCTCTGAAAAATAATTCACTTTATTTTGGCCTTTGTTTTTCACTCATGGGAAACCTGATAATATTTCAGCACCTGAAATCCTTCCCTAAGCTAAAATAGCTGTTGAAAGTAAACATAAACCAAGTAGAGGCTGGAAGAGCAGAGATTTATTCTTTTTAATTTTATTTTTAATCAGTTTGTATTCAATATTATTTTGTATTAGTTTTGGGTATACATCATAGTAGTTAGATAATCGTATACTTTACAAAGTGGTCCCTCCCACCTGGCACCATACATTCTTATTATGATGATATTGACTATACTCCCTATGCTGCACTTGACATCCTTGTGACCATTCTGACTACCTATTTGTAACTCTTAATCCCTTCACCTTCTTCACCCAGCCTCCCACCCACCCCAATCTGGCAGCCATCTATCTGCTCTCTGCATATGAGCCTGGTTCTATTTTGTTTGTTTATTTTTTCTATTTAGACTCCACATTTAAATAAAATCATAGGGTATTTGTCTTTCTCTGTCTGACTTTTTCACTTAACATAAGACCCTCCATGCTGTCACAAATGGGAAGGTTTCATTGTTTATGGCCAAATAATATTCCTTTGTACATAAGTACCACCACTTTTTATCCACTCGTCTATTGATGGGCACTTGGATTGCTTCCACAGCTTGGCTATTGTAAATGCTTCTGCAATGAACATAGGAGTGCGTATATTCTTTTGAATTAGTGTTTAGGGTTTGTTTGGATAACTTGCCAAAAGTGGAATCACTGGGTCATAAGGCAGTTCCATTTTTAAATTTTTGAGGAATCTCCATACTGCTTCCACAAGAGCTGCACCAGTCTGCATTCCCACCAACAGGGCATGTGTTCTCTTTTCTCCACACCCTCGCCAGCACTTATTGTTTATTGATTTATTGATGATAATCATTTTGATTGGTGTGAGATGATATCTCATTGTAGCTTTAATTTACATTTCTCTGTTGATTAATGATGTTAAGCATCTTTTCATATGTCTATTGGACATCTGTATGTGCTCTTTGGAGAAGTGTCCATTCGGTTCCTCTGCCCATTTTTAATTGGATTGCTTGGGGTTTGTTTGATGTTGAGTCATATGAGTTCATTATAAATTTTGGATAATAACTTGAATCTTGAAACATGTCTGGTAATATTATTGCAATAAGAAAAATAAATCATAATTGGGTCTCACTGAGTCACAGTTTACCTTGAAATTAGCTAATTAGAGAAATCTAAGACTTATAAATACACTGATTAATCTATCTGCTCTATACCTGTGCCAACATTAATCAATTATAGAGCTCCTCCACTAGGCCTCGGAATCCTCAACACAGAACAGCAGGAAAAAAGCCTAAATGTCATTTCTGTTCTTATTGAGTAAAGGCATCACCATCATTAGCCATTTTGCCGGCCAAGCAAATGCTTGACTCACTTCCTTGGTGTAGATTCTGGATTTTATGTTGGATAATTTATACTTGGCAATTCACAGTTGATCTCAGAAATTTGATGATACTTGCCTTCTTTGTTTCTATTTCACATAAATAATCTATTTTTATTTAATCTGTCTTTATCTTACCATAACTTATTTCCTTTATTCTCTTTATAATAGTTCAAAACTACATATAATTTACAAATTAAGAACATTGCTAACTGCAGAGAAATGTGCAATCATGTAAATGAAATAGCCATGTTTTCCATAGAATGAGCCTCGTGGCAATGGGCCCTCCTGAAAATACTGAAGAGAAAAGCTCTGCGCAGCCGCAGTGAAGACTGGGATAGCAATCAGCAAGCGATTTTTCCACAGTGAAGAGATTTTCCATCAGATTTCATTTGACCTTGAACACTGTGTTAGCAATAAATAATTAATGGTACTTATTACATTAATGCCCCATTTAACTGACATTATCAGGGAATTAGATGCCCTAAATAAGTGAATTTGCTAGATACTAAAACTTGCTTTACACACACAAAAGAAAAATGTCCTTAGTTTTTCTGATGCTTATTTTTCTAAAATGTGTGGCAATGTTTTGTGATTTACTGACATTCACTGAAACATAAACATTTTATTCATTGAATGAATACTTATTGAAGTCTATTATGTGCCAGGTACTATGGCTGTGGGCAATATAACAATGAATAAAAGAGAGACAGAGATGTTATCCTTATTAAATCTAAGTTTTGGTGGAGAAGAGAGATAAACAAGGAATCACACTGAAGGACTAAGATAAGAGAAGTGTGAACTGTTGTGAACTACACTGAACAGCTGGATTCAAACTTGGCTGAGCTCTCCAGAACTGCTTGCCTCTCCACTAACTGTCCTCTGATTGCTTGTCTTGAGTTCTCATGATCGATTTTGGTCACTTATCTTCTCCTGTAAAGTCATCTCTAGTTTCTTGTTCCTTGCTAAGTGTGTGGTGCTGCTGCTACAATTTTCTCATTGCACAGTAGTATGTATAAAGTGATTAGACTAAGGATGGCAAATACCTGGTATATTAGTTATTGCTTTACAACAAATTTCCCCCAAACTTACCAGCTTAAAGGAACACACATTTGTAATTGTACCATTTCTCTGGATCAGGAATCCAGTATGTTTAGCTGGATCCTCTATCTCAGCGTCTCTGACATTGCCGCATACAAAGTGAGGACCAGGACCAGGTTCTTATCTGAAGACAGGATTCCATCCCCAAGGACTCTTAGACTGACAGCCTCTGTTAAAGGCCACCTCAGTTCCTTGTGACATGAGCATCTCCAACAGGGCAGATGACTTTTTTTTTTAATCAAAGCCAGCAAGAGAGCATCTTCTAGTAAGATGAAGTCACATTCTTTTGTAACCTAATCACAAAGTGACATTCTATCACCTTTTCTGTAGTCTATTGCTTCCAATCAAGTCACTAGGTCCCACCAAACTCAAGGAGGACAATACCAGGAGGGGGGCCATTGGAAGACACCATAGAAGCTGCTTACCTCTCATACCAAGCATATTATCATCTGTCATAGCAAACATCACGAATCATTCATTCATGGTGCTCTCTCCCACTGAGTCTGAAAAGGGCTTCAAAATCCTACCTAGTGGAGTATTCCAAGAAAATAAAGCTAATTTGCCTTCTCTTATTCAAACAGTAACCTTTCCAAGTAATTTCTATGGGGGAAATATTTAGGTCCAGAATCTGGACAGAAAGAGGTGGTTCAAGTTGGAAACAGTTACAACATGGCCATTATTGGCCAAGTCAATGGGAAGGAAGCACAGTCTGTATGTAGCATAAATCAATTGATAAAGTGTCAAAGACATATATCGCATTGTAAAGACCAAGAATCAAGAAATGCATTTCACAGCATGCAAGAAAGAGCTCATATAAGATTAGATCATATTACAGTTGGACACACACTAGAAGAATCTAGTCCTAACCAGGAAAGAAACTATTCCTTTGGCTGCATTGATAATCACTTTACTCAATGAAAAGCATCACAAATGGACATCAGAGGCTATGGCCTATCCTGTATCTCTACCTTATGCCTGTCTCAGATTTAGGGGTTTCCTGCTAATATCTCTACCAATGTTTCTCAACCTTTCTTCATCCACTCTCTTTGCATAAATGTAAAAATCTCATTACCTATCTGCAAAGGAACTTAGAAAATCACTCACATATTTCTGCATGTTACACAATGAGAACCTTCTCATTTTTAAAAAATCCTTTCTGTTGTATTTGTCCACACAAGCTTTGGGCTCCTAAAGGCACCATTGCTTTCCCAGGCTCCTAAAAAATATAGTGATCTTCAAATTGGAGGATCAGAGTCCCACTCACCACCAGGAGAATACAGTTTTTAATGTTTTATTTTAAAATAATTTCAGCCCTAGCCAGATAGCTCGGTTGGTTAGAGCATTGTCCCAAAGTACAGAAGTTGCTGGTTCAATCCCTGCTTAGGGCACATATAAGAATAGATCATGTTCTTGTCTCTCTCTCTCTCTTTCTCTCCCATCCTCTCTCTCTAATATCAATAAATTTAAAAATAAAATTTATAAAATAATATCAAACTTTCAACAATTTTTCAGTAATAGTACACTGAGTTCCTGGATATACTTTCCCCGAATTGCTCACATTTGCCTGTCACTCTCCACTTTAAATTTAGGCTTGTTTTCTTGAACTACACACAAAACAACTTGCAGAGATGACACTCCATTGACCCTCAGCACTCTGCTGTGTGGTCCCTACAAATAAGACCCTCTTCTAAACAACCATAGTGCAGCCACAGCAGGCAGCAGCAGTGCCTTGCAATCCATACATGTCTTTGCATTTTGCCATATGCCACCACTGCCTTTTACAGGTCCAGATCCAGCCCAGACCACGGTCTGCGTTTGGTGTCAAATCTCTTTAGCTTCCTCCCATTTGGAACAGTCCCTCACTGTTTATTCCCTCACCTTTTGTGACTAAACATTTTTGAAGAGTACAGGCCAATTATTTGATAGAACATCCTTGAATTTAAGTTTGTCTAAATGTTTCCCCAAAATTATATTCGGGGTATGTTTTCTGGGTAGAAATATCAGAGAAGTGATGCTATCTTTCTCAGTGCATCTTATCTGGGGGACCCACTGCCCATCTGTAGTGTCTGCCAGTGACTCTACTGTAAAGTTAACTTATAGCATTTTGTATTTAGTAGTCATTAATGAGTAATTTAATTCATGCTTTGTGGAGAGACACTTTGAAACTCTATAACTGTCCTGTTCTTCATCAGACTTTTTCCAACCAGTTTAGCCTCCATTGATGATTCTTGCCTCTATCTCTTATTATGCTGGTAGTTGCCAGATATTTTTTTCTTAAGTGAGAAGTGGGGAGACAGAGAGACAGACTTCCAAGTACACTCCAGCCAGGATCCACCCATCAAGCACCCTATGGGGTGATGCTCTGCCCATCTGGGGCCATTGCTCTGTTGCTCAGCAACCAAGCTATTTTAGTGCCTGAGGCAAGGCCATGGAGCCATCTTCTGTGCCTGAGGCCAACTTGCTCCAACTGAGCCATGGCTGTGGGAGGAGAACAGAGAGATAGAGAGAGAGAAGGGAGAGGAGGAGGGGTGGAGAAGCAGATAATCACTTCTCCTGTGTGCCCTGAATGAGAATCAAACTCAGAACATCCACATGCTAGACTGATGCTCTACCACTGAACCAAGTGGGCAGGGCACCAGATTTTTAAGGAGAACTGTGGCATGACTAGTTGTAAAGGAATAATTTCCAAATTGTCAGCTCCTCTGGAGATGCTTCAAAAACCATTCTCTGAACATGTGATTTCTCCCTCCAAGACCTCTAGGGCCACATCCTGCAGGACACAACAAAGTAAGAAATGCCCTGAAGTTGTATCTAGACCCAGCTGGTCCCCTCTTCTACTTCCCCTTTCACAGCTGCCTTTTTCTGCTTTTCCTAAGAAAGACCTACCTCTCACCCATCTGAATCTCCCTGTGGTGCATTCCCCTGGGTGAAAGAAAGCCAGGACTCCAAACAAAGGGGCGATTCAAAACCTAGCCGTTAGTGTTGAGAAAGTGAAATACACTAATGATTGGATTACAAATCCTTTTCAGTTCTTTGCTTTCAGCAAAACTGAAGGAGGATCTGATGGAGTTGGTAGATCATTAAAAATAAGTTTTGATGATAGATCACCATACGATTCTTGGTAAATAAATTGGAAAATTTTATAAAGAATTGAATGATGTTGCTATAACAAAATTCCTTCCATTCCCATCTACTTATGTGAACAAGGTTTTTTAGTCCTTAAAATTATAATTAAAACTTAAAAGGAGGGAATAAACTTTATTCTGAACCCTGTCTCATTTGGACAAAAAGATGTATTCAGGAGTTATTAAAAGGGAAAAGTCTCATCCATCTCATTTAAGACATATACTTCCAATAAAATTTTACTTTTCATGTTTCATAATTATTTACAAAAATTTATAATATATTTATTATTTTGAGCAACAAAATATGAATAAAAATAATTGATAACAACACAGGTGCAATTGTTTCACATTTAACATCAAATTCACAGAAAATATTAAAGAGTTTCAAGTTTAATTTTGTACACAATCTTGATCTAGAAAAGTGTGACATGGTGATCAGTAAGGCTTTCCTGCATTAAAATATATCATACTGTAGTAAATTCTGTGCAGAAAGTGGCATGGCAACATGAATAGGAGCGATGCATCGAGCCCTTGATAGTTAGCTTCCCCTAGATGCATTTGAAGAGCGAATGAAACGGTTTGTGTTTTGCAGCATCAACATTTTAATATGTGCTAGAAATTGCACAACTCTTTACCTTATGATAAAACACTTTAGCTCTCAACTTTAAAATGTGAGGAATAAATGATTTTTCAAAACACTATAGGGGCCACACAAGCAACGATGTTTGAAGAAGACTGCAAACAAAGACCCTTTCCCTGGGTATCTCCCTCACAGGGTCTCTCTGCCGCCTCGCCTCCTGTTTTCTACAGCACACTTTGGCTTCCCATCCAGTGTCTGTCTCTGCCTTTCATTCTGAGCTCCCACACCCATTACATCCCACTCCTATCCCCCAAGCCCAGTATGGCTGCACCCCTAATTCAAAAGGCAGCCTGTCCATTTGTAGCAAAGGCATCTAGATCATCTTTATAGATTCTCAAATTAAAGTTCATCATCTAGGTATTGTATTTACATATTCATATTCCTAGAACACATAGCTTCAATCTGAATATAGTCAAGATTTCATGTCCAAAGAGGAAACACTTGCCCTTGTGACAAGTCTCCCCTTGTTATGACTCTGATTGAATTAGGGTCACGTTGCTTGGGACATGCATGCCATATCAGGCTCACTAGGCTATGGGTAAAGCACACTAGATTCAGCAGAAAGAAAAAAATCAATAGCAGTTCCTACATTGCAGGGTCCTTGTTTAAATGCAGATTCCCAGGGCTTGCCTATACGATACTCTAATTTGGTGTGTGGGATAAGGCCCCACACTTCATGCACAGCACCACTCCTGTGGCTTTGTTGAGTTCGCCCTTGTGATATGCCTTGAGGATCATTGCCTTAGAGTGTAGTCTTTGACCCTCATTCAGGCATCTCAAATCCATTCTTTGTGCCTACCCAGGTACTCACTTTCCAAAGAGTTATAGTGGATTAGTAAATTAGCCAAGGGTAAGTGAACTGTTAACAAACAATGTATTTATTTTTATACTAGCTGTACCCGGCCACGCATGCTGTGGCTCAGTCTGGTAAATGGAAAAGAAAGAAAAGAGAAAGTGCACGTTTCTAATATGTTTAATTTCACAATGCTTGTCAGTATACAATATTTTTTGTTGTTCCACTGTCTGTGCAGATATAGAGACTGTCTGGTTTGCTGAGTCTAGAACACGCAACATATAATTGTCCATGTGAGAAGCAATTTGTGTCTAGATCTAAAGTGCACAATTCTAAAGATTGGCCCTGAGCTTTGTTGATGGTGATTGCAAGTGCCAATCAAATTGGGAACTTCAGTGTCTTAAATTGAAATGGCATATCCATTGGAATCATAGGAATCCGAGGAATGAGGACATCTTCACCTTTGAAAGGTCTTGTCAAGATTGTTGCTTCTATGACGTTGTTCATTAATTTTTTACAGTGCACTGACCCAAACACTTCATGTTTTACCATGAAATCCATCAGCGATTTCAGCTTCTGTCTGAAAACACGTGCTGTGATGTCATGCCTATCAACTGGCGATTGGCCAGGAAGTAAGAGCTGTTGTATATTGTCCCAAGCCAAATTGCATGTGAATGTAATGAATAGGTCTAGATGCCCGTAGTGACAAACATACAAAATTGCATCTTGAGCATACTCATGCATATGATGTGGACTGCCTGTATATGAAGATGGCAAAATTGTTAGTCTTCCAACATTAGTTGTATTACCGTCATTTACAACTGCATCTCACAAATGAACATATTCTTCAGAGCAAAGCTTGGTCTGATTCAAACTGATGAGTATCAAACGTTCTGTTTTGATTTTTGCATAGATATCTACGATGTATTGGTGAAACAATTGACAGTATTTCAAAATGTGATTATCTTCATTCTCTCGAATCATTAATCGGTATGAATAATAGTTCATTGTGCTGCATTTCATATTTGTTTCTTCACCACTGACTGGATTTATCATCTTAACGTTGAAGTGATATCCATTGGCACCATCCAAAAAAATGATTGTATATTGCAGAGTATCATAGCATTGATGAGTTTCTGCAAGTTTTGTCAATTGATTGTTTCTCCGATGAAGAACAGTATCTCTAGGTTGGAACTGATCTTCAACTATAACAATTGCCACTTTGTCTATAGTTGGAGCATTGAATCTTCGCACATGTTCTCCAGCAGTCATTTTGTCAGCATGAATAACAATCTTGTCTGTATCAGATGGCATCATGTCAATTGCTGTTTTGAACAAACGCACTAAATTGTTTTTCGTGAAGAAGCTCTTGCAGTTGGGAAACGATGGGCCTTTTTATGCCGATAGAAATTCCACAGTGTGCATTCAATTCATCGTTGCCATCATCGATGAAATACATTTGTAGGAATTTGTGTTGACCATCTGGGAATGAAAGCAGGGAACCGGCTTTATGATAAATTTGTCCTTTCACTTTGAAAGTTGGCATGAATTGAGCTGTTACAATTTCTGCACCGAACGATGTCATTTGGAGGCATGAGTTCTATTTCCTGATGTCAGATAGGAAATGCTTTGATTCGGCGGTATATCTGGCAAGCAAAGTTTTTAATGGCTCTGGCAGTTCGCCAAGTTGAGGCAGTTTAATTTTTCTGGCAGCGCAACACATTCCTTTCATTTCTCCATTAAATTTCAGAGCCTTGCAATAAGGACACACTTCAGTTATAGTGCCGATGAGAACAAGCCGGCTCAAACTATAATCATCAGCTGGGTTGTACCAGAATGCAAGGTGATTGTAATCGCGTGATTGCTGAGCATGGAGTTGTGTTTAATGCTGATCTGCTGTTTCTCATTGACGTCTTTCAGCCACCCTCAGCCTGTCGTTTTCATTTTGTTGAGAACGAAGCAGATCTGAAGCTGCAGAACTCTATCACCGTGCTTGCAACCGTGCATCCTCAAGTCTGGCTGCACATAAATGGATTGTAAATCAGAAACATTGAAATGGAATTGTAAAATATTTAGCATGTGCTGCTTTTATGTCCAACAGACATCACTGTTTTTTTTTTAAAGCATGTTTTTACCTGTCACAGGTGTGATATCTATATCTATATAATAGTATGTATATAAAAAAGAGTGCATATTTGAATGCAACATTGTGTCAAAATTTCAAAGCAATCAGTGAAGAACTTTTAGAGATTTAAGATTTTGAACAAACAGACATTTACATTTTTATTTATATAGATTTTATTCCAGCCTGATAATTGACATCAAGTGACCTTGTATTTTATATTTAAAATATATAATCAAGCACATAGATGTTATCAATAATTATTTAAGTTTAATTGAATTTTAGAATATTTAAGCTCCAAAGTAGTATATGGATTAGGGAAAATAAATTTCTAGTAAAAGAAATATAAATAATAAACATTTAAATTGATCTTTTCTAATTAAATATAAAATATTATGTGATAATAATATAATAATATTGGTGAAAACCCACGATGAGTGTGCGGAACTACAAATGAAGTTAAGTCTCTAAATCTATATTCCTACACAATTAATACAGCCATACCTATAAACTATCTTAAAATTCTTACTCTTTTAGCCAATGCCACTATAATAAATCTACTAAAGGAAATTTAGTCACTTAATGTATTCATTGTAGAATTGTATGTTATTTGTAGAATGATAGCAATGAAGAGAAAATTAACATAAAGAATTAGAGTAAATTCACTGGAAAAAGAATGCAGTTCTTTAAAATCTTGTTGTCAAAACACAGAGTTAAGAGGTAATATTTAGGATAAAATGCTAAATGGGTACCAAATGTGTTCAAGAGAATGAAAGGAAGGAAAGAAGAAAGGAAGGGAGGGAGGGAGGGAGGGAGGGTGTGAGGGAGGGAAGGAAGGAGAAAAGAAAGGAGGGAGATAGAAAATCTAAAACACATATAGGTAAGAAAAAACAGCTATGATGGTGAAATGAAGGATAATTTCTTATTTACAGTTTCTTTAGCTTCTAAATTCTTTGCAATCTGTGCACTAATTTTATAATCCAAAAGTTTTACTTTAAAACCATATTCAGTAAATGTCCCAATTTCTGGACTGTTAGCTCTGAGGAAAAGATTTCAATGCCCACTGGCAACATACTTGCAGAGAAGTAATCTGTTTCTCTGTTCCCCTAGTCTGTGGACTGCACCTTGACTTAGAGTTACACTTACTGACCGATCTCTCTCTCCCTTTCTTTCTCTCTTTCTTTCTCTCTCTCTCTCTCTCTCTCTCTCTCTCTCCCTTAAACACACACACACACACACACACACACACACACACACAAACAAATCAGAGAAGGATATTCTGACATGTCCCTTGAGAGCCTACTTCCTTTCCTTTATCCTGAATAATTTAAATGGAGCTGAAGGAAGCTATTCTTTTCCATAAGCTGATATTAATGGGTGGGGAGAACCATACCATTTCATTTATCAGTATTGTCATGATTAAATATCCTCTCTTACATTATTCATTAATTCAACAAATAGTTTTAAGTGCCTGTTAGACACTCAGGTAGTCACTCTGATGAAGACAAAGATGTATTCATTCATTCATCTGTTTAGTCTGTCAGTAAACACTTTTTCCTAAAGTACCTTGTGTGAAAAACACTGTTTGAGACACTGCAAACACAGTGGGAAACTATACAGTTCCCTGCCCTCAAGGAGTTCATGGACCAGTAGGAGAGAGAGAGAATTCACTAGATAAATAAAAATAATTTCAGTTGGCAGTATGTGTCACACAGGAACCCTGCAGCAAAAAAATAGTAGTGGTACCTCATGAGACTAAGTAGGCAAGGAACAAATGCCTCTCTACGTCAGAGACTTGGGGCATGGTTGAAAGAACAGGAAGACACCAGCCAGGCAAGAGCAGAGGTCCAGGCAGAACTCCAACCTAAGATAAGAAAGGATGTGAGAAAATAGGAAGGTGCCTCATGAATGATCCTCAGCATGCCCTAAAGACGGGGAGGCAGGTTTTTTTCACCAGGGTAATGAGTTTGGCTGGATCCAACATAGAGTTTGTGTCCAAGTTTGTGTCTTAATGAGAAGAATAATCAATAGATATAATTATAGCATAAATCAGAGGTAAACAGCTTTTTTTCTGAAGGGCAGGAAATAAATACGTTCAACTTTGTGGGTCTCTGTTGGCACTACTTGCTCTTCTATGGCCAGGTAGAACAGCCAGAGGCAATACGTTAAAGAATGGGCATCTCCATCCACTGACACAGGCGTGGGTCTGATATGAAGGAGAAAGGAATGAACATCTTCAGGAGTGCTATAGAAAATCAGAGAAAGAGATGGCTTCTTGAAGATGATCTGATCTGGGTCTTGAAAGACAAGGAAACTTCAAAAGTGAGATAATGGAGGTAAAGGAACTGCAGGAGAGGACAGTAAGGGCCATGGCCCAGACACGGGAAAGTCCAGAACCCACAGGGGAGGCAGTTACTAGTTCCGTCTGGTTGAGGAGTAATGAAGACCTGAGCTTTTTTATTCCAAAGGCATTTTGAGGGTCTTTGAAGTAGCAGGCATTGTGCTAGAGTCTGAGACTAGACAGTAAGGGACAAGGTTGAGGGGTGAGTTAGGGATGATCTCTGGTTTTTAGGACCTCAGAGACTAGAGAGGTTGACAATTACACAAACACCTCAGCGCACAATTAGCTCGGTATGAGAATCAGAGAAGGCTTTCCTGCAAGGGTGAGTTGAAAAATTAATTTATATTCTTCGATGTAGTTGACTTATTTAGTGTTTAAATAGGTAAATCACAAAGGTAAAAAAGGGTTTACATAGAAAATTATCTCTCCCAACATCCATTTCTTGGGCCTACAATACCCCTGCCAGCAACAAGCAATGTCACTAGTTTTTTCTGGATCCTTATAGAGATGGCTATGCAGATGTGTTTTGGATTCTTTGTTTATCCTCTTATTCACAGATGATCTGAGCTGAATATTTAAGTATGAATTTTCTAGAGAAAGGGATTAGGAGGAGGAAAGGGTGAGAAAGGCAGTGGTTGCCAAGAGACAGTTGACTTAGAGCCATAGACTAGGGTGCACAAGACAAGCTGTTCTGTGTTGCTGAAATATTAAGCATGAGGCTGAGAAGTGGGGAAGCTAGATCATGGTAAGCCTTGATTGCCATGCTGTGGGACACAGATTCAGTGTGGTTGCTAATGGGACTCCAACTAAGACTTTTAGCACACATGACATGCTAATCAGTGTTCTTGTATGAATGTTCTAGCTGCCACTACAAGACAGATACCCAGGTGAGCCTCGGCAGCCAAATGGAAAAGTTGAATGTCTTTCTTTCAGTCAGTAGGAGCCAATAAAAGTTTTTAAGTAGGAGAGGGGCACTCTCAGAGGTGTGTGTTAGATCAATCTATCAGGGTGTATTTTCTTTAAATGCAGCATGGTGTTAGATAAAGAAACACTGAGAGATATCAAATAAGTGACAATTTAATCACAAACATTCATCAGAAATGTTTCCCTTACTTTATAACTTTAAGAAAGAAACCTGGATTGGAATTTATTGCTACATAACGAATTACTCTAAAGCTTAGTGGCTTAGAACAACCCACACATATTACCTCAGTTTGTGTGAGCTGGGAAACTGGGCTTGCCTTAGTTGGATCTTATACTTCAGGGACATTCCATGCTAGACCCCAGATATCAGTCAGAACTGAGATTTCATCTGAAGGCTCAACTGGGGAGGCATTCCACACTTATTTCCATCATCGTTGGCAGGATGCAGCACATTGAGGGTTGCTATGCCTTAGTTCCTTGCCATGTGGGTCTTTCCCTGTGGCAGCTTGTTTCATGAAAATAAATAAGCTGAGAGGGCAGTAGAGAGAGTCTACTAGCAAAACAGATGTTAGACACATTTGTAACCAAATCAAGAATGTGACATCCCATCACCTTTGCCCTTTTCTGTTGGTTACAAGTGAATCACTAGGTACAGTTCACACTCAAGGCAAGAAATTACAAGGCAGGGGGATCTTTGGGGGCCGATGCAAAAGCTGCCTTTCAGGGTGTCTCACTGAGAATTGCTCTTGTGAATATGATGGACCAGGACCATGTCTGGGAGAATAAAGCTAGTATTGTTCCTCAGTCATGATCTAGTCAGGAAATCATTTTTCTCTCTCCCCTGGCCTGCTGATTACCACCGTCATGATTACCGTGAACACTGCCATACGGCTTTGTGTCTGTCCACTCTTCCTGATGACAAAATTCCACCCTTCTTGAAGTCAGAGCATCTGGGAATATTTACATGCAGGCTGTACTGGGCTGACCTCTCCTTGCTGCAGTCAGATTGTTGTGAAGTGTCCTCACTCTGCTGCAGATATTTACAGCACAACTGACCAAAAGGGAACACTTCCTAAAAGAAAGATAAATTCTTACGGCATCCTTTACTTTTTCAGACAGAACAGATGGGTCAGTTTGGTAAAGTAGGGCTTTTTAAACCATAGCACTAGAAGGGGCATCACAGCAAAAGCCTCAGGGGAGGCCCAAATGAACCCAGGCTGAGGAAAGGGCCATTCCAAACCAAATCGCAATAACAATAACTACCACTGTGTTTGTACCCAGCATGCCAGTGACTTGGGTAAGAACCTGACTTCCTTCTCTTGTTTCAGTTCATTAATGGGCTGGATTAATGGTAGTGTCCCCATTTGACACAGGAGGAGCCCGAGACTTGGAAGGGTAAGTAGCTAAGAGTTAGTAGTACCAGGATTCAAGCACTATCAGTTTAGTTCCCTGCATTTTCAAATTGGGAGCCAGTGCCCTGGCCAGTTAGCTTAGTCAATAAAAGCATCATTCCAAAACAAAGTTGAGGGTTCAATCCCCAGTCAGGGCACACAGGAAGCCACCAAAGCCTTCATGACTGAGTGGAACAACAAATGCTTTCCTTTCTCCTACCTTCTGTCTCCCTTTCTCTCTCTCTTTCTTTAAATTGAGAGCCACCAATAATTTATCTTTATGAACAATCATGTTTTGTCCTGAAAAACAGAAAGTCCTCATCAGCTAAGGATCATCTGGGGAGGAAGAAAGGGGCAGGCATCATCTAGAATAAATAAATTTAAAATGGAAATCAAAATGCCAATGTAAATAATTGGGGGGGGGGATTTACTAGAACTATTTTTTTTTAATAAAAACAAAGAGGAAAGGACCCCTACCAGGACAACTTTGGCAGATGGATGTTACTCATATACCTTCATTTGGCAAACAGTCGTATGTCCACATTACAGTGGATACATATTCCGGATCTATAGTAACCTCTGTCAGAATCGGAGAGGCTGCTAAGCATGTTATAGCTCATTGTCTGTATGCATTGTTCTATTATTGGATTTCCTAAACTGGCTAAACTGAAAATGCTCCTGCATATGGAGCAAAAGCATTTACTGTATTTTGTCATGCTTACAATCTTTAAAGTTAAGGTATTATTAAAGTGTACTCAGCAAACATTTTAAGGTCAATTTAAAAAAAAAAATTTTAAAGGGGGTAGTCATATCCTGGAACTCCTACGGGTCTACCATATCATGCTTCTTACTTAAAAAAAAAATTTTTTTTTACATTTCTTTTGAATGCTGATGAACAGGAGACACGAAATCTTTTTCTCCTGCAAACTACTACCTTCTTTATTAGATCCAGCTAATAACACTGTTTTGTCTTTTTCCAAATAGCTCCAGATATATGGAAAAGATTTATATAGGTGGATGGGGATCCTCAAACCCCTGAGCGAGATCTTCTGAGCATGGCTTTTAAGATACCTAGAGGGAGCCCTGGCCGGTTGGCTCAGCGGTAGAGCGTCGGCCTAGTGTGCGGAGGACCCGGGTTCAATTCCCGGCCAGGGCACACAGGAGAAGCGCCCATTTGCTTCTACACCCATCCGCCGCGCTTTCCTCTCTGTCTCTCTCTTCCCCTCCCGCAGCCAAGGCTCCATTGGAGCAAAGATGGCCCGGGCGCTGGGGATGGCTCTGTGGCCTCTGCCCCAGGCGCTAGAGTGGCTCTGGTCACAACATGGCGACGCCCAGGATGGGCAGAGCATCGCCCCCTGGTGGGCAGAGCGTCGCCCCTGGTGGGCGTGCTGGGTGGATCCCGGTCAGGCGCATGCGGGAGTCTGTCTGACTGTCTCTCCCTGTTTCCAGCTTCAGAAAAATGAAAAAATTAAAAAATTTAAAAAAAATTAAAAAAAAAAAAAAGATACCTAGAGGCAGAAAAAGCCCAATAGAGATCAGGGGAACTACCAGCTTTTAGGATATGCCCTTAAAGGCTCCAATGCCCCAAAGGGGTCTCATAGGATGCCATCTGGGTCCTGCTTCAATAGTGGAAAGGAAGGTCATTGAGCTAAAGCCTGCCAGGCTTACATGCCTCTGCTGTGAGGAAACAGGGACACTGGAAGGTAGGTTTCCCCCTCGCTCCTCTAAGGGAGGGTTCAGTCTCTTCCAGCCCTGCTCCAGCCACCTGTGACCTAAACTTGCCCAGAATGCTGGGGTTTGCCACTGAAGGCTGAAGGTGCCCAGGGCCGTTGGCCCCATCTAAAACACTGTGGAGGAGCCTAGGGTATTTCTTCCAAGAAGCAGGTAAACTGATCTCATTTGCACAAGGGCCACTTAACTATGTTTTGCCTGAATAGTCAGGTTTTTTATTCTTCCCTCAAAGATCTCTGTTGTGGGTGTTGATAGTCCTATTTTCTGCTGCTTTGCTTAATATATAGTGTTTCCTTTATCCCTCCTACCTGAATGCCCCACTCATATTTCAGGCTGGGACCTATTCCTAATTTAGAGCTCTCTTTCCCCCTTTTGCCAATTTCTATTATGAATCTACCTTTGCCACCCAGCTTAGTGTATCCTAAGGTTCTCTTTATCATGCCAGAGTCACAGAGCTCCAGGGAAAAGCAACCTGGTCTCATCTCTTTAGGCAGAGGAGAACAGAAGCTCCATATCCACGCATGCTGCAAATGGCTTTTCCAGTCTACCTGAATCATTACCAGCTAGAAGCAGTGGTCATTGGGACTTGGACATGAGCTGCAAAGTATAGAAAGTTGACAACAATTCCAGTGCCATGAGGATGTGGACTTTTCCTGGACTCCTGCTCCCTGTGACAGCTCCTAACAGACTGAACTGTGGTTGGGTTGCATTTTTCAGGAATTCGGTATGGTGATGGGGCCAACTTGGACTTGGTGAACATATTAAGGACAATACTCTTTTATGGATTCTTGCAGTATTGGCCAAGAGTTTGCTTAAAGGCTTTTAATCACTGTAAAAAAAAATAGAAGACTGGATAAAGAAGATGGAGCACATATACACCATGGTATACTATTCAGTAGAAGAAGTAATGACATCGGATCACTTACAGCAGAATGGTGGAATCTTGATAACATTATGTGGAGTGAAATAAGTGAATCAGAAAAAAAAACAAGAACTGCAGGATTCCATACATTGATGGTACATAAAAACAAGACTAAGAGACATGGACAGGAGTGGGGTGGTTACGGGGGGTGGAGGAGAGGAGGAGGGAGAGGTGGAGGGGGAGGGGTACAAAGAAAACTGGATAGAGGGTGACGGAGGACGATCTGTCTTTGGGTGATGGGTATGCAACAGAACTAAATGACAAGATAACCTGGAAATGTTTTCTTTGAATATATGTACCCTGATTTATTGATTTCACCCCATTAAAATAAAAATTTATTCATAAAAAAAAACAAAAACAAAGAGAAAAAGTTGTGGGGTTTTGTTTTTTTTGTTTGTTTGTTTTTGTTTGGTTTTTGTTTTTTTTTTTTGGTTGTTTGGTTTTTAGTGAGATAAAAAGAGAAAGACAGAAAGGGAGAGAGGTGAGAAGCATCAACTCATAGTTGCGGCACTTTTAGTTGTTCATTGATTGATTCTCATACATGCCTTGACCAGGGGCTCTAGCAGAGCCACTGACCTCTTTCTCAAGCCAGTGACCTTTAAACCATGTCAGTAATCCCACATTCAACCTAGTGACCTCAGGGTTTTGAACCAGGGACCTCAGTATTACAGATTGATGCTCTATCCATTGTGCCACCACCAGTCAGTCTAAGGAAGAGGGCTTTTTTTAATTTAATTTATTGTGTTTACATAGATTCTAGTGTCGTTCTGAATGCATTCCCCCCTCACTCGTATTCCCCTCCACATCTCCCTTGCCCCCTTCCCAATATCTCCCTCCCTCCTTCCCTTCAGGTTGATCCCATCCTCTCATCCCCTTTCCCTCTGTCCTCTTTCCCTCTGGTCCCTTTGACCCTGCCTCTGCCTCTGTTCTGTTCCTCAGTTCACACTGTTCATTGGATTCCTCAAATGAATGAGGTCATATGATATTGTCTTTCTCTGCCTGGCTTATTTCACTTAGCATAATAGTTTCCAGGTCCATCCATGTTATTTTTTTTTTAATTTTAGATCAGGAGTCAGCAAACTTTTTCTGTAAAGGACCAGACAGTGGGCAGTGAGTCTCTGCTGCAACCTGAAGGCTCCCACCGCAGCGTGTACGCAGTGTGGACCGAGCGTGGCGAGCGGGCATCACTGTGCTCCACCAGAGGTCTGTTTACAAAGCAGGCGGCCCACAACGTTTGGCCCTCAAGCTATAGTTTGCTGACCCTTCATCTGGGTCACTATTGTAACGGATGCTAATTCTTAGAAAAAGCAAGATTCAAGTTTTTGATAAAATGTGTGCTAATGCAATACAATATCATCTCTTGCTATTTGACTTTAGAAGTTTTATCAAAAAAGAGTAAATAGTGCAAGAATATTTGAGGGTCTCGTCACTTTCCTCAGAGTCTTTCACAATCCTTTTATAGTCAAACACTTATCTTTTGAAACTGTTATACTATCATCCCTCTGGATTTTCTCTTCCTCAGGTGTAAATTTATCTAATTGCAAGGTCCCTGTTGCCCTGTGGCTTGAATAGTTCTGTAACAACTTTTCATCAACGTCAGGAAGCCTGTGCCATTTGTTAGGTTTGCTGCTCACTTTCAAGTGGATTTTCATCATGACTGCTTACCTGCTATGTGGGCCTCCAGGAGACAGCAGGTGGCAACCAGCCAGAATGGTGACTAGTGAGCAAAGCAGACCTAAGCAAGGAAGGGCTTGAGTGGGAACTAATTCTGAAACAGTCATGTCGTTGGTGACTATTTTCCATGTTAGCATGCTATCCCAGCTTCCATTCACAATTTGCTGCTTGTGAGCTCTCAAATGATGGACACTCAGGTGAGAAAGCCTTTTCCCATATGATTTATCCATCTTGCTTATGCACAAATTATTCTCTTACATTCAATTCTTCTACTATATACCTATTATTAATTGAGCATCTACTCTGTAAAAAGTCACTTTGCTTGTACAAATATACTTCTCTATCAAAACTCTTACTAAGATCAGTAACCAAATAAACTGAGATGAATTTTCCAATAAAATCCTCACTACCCAAAATTCAGAGGCACAATAGCTTTAGAAAACACTATACTCCTTGCTATACAAAAATCAATATTTTAAATCTCATAATCTAATTGATTAATTTTTGGCTCGCAAGAGATCTTTTTTGTATTTTATTGTTTCTTCTTGTACTGAGAAAAGTCCTATACTATCCTTGTCCTAACAGATGAAGATTCTGAGACCCTGAGAGAGTAAGCAACTTGCCCAGGTCTCCCTGCCAGTCAGAGGTGAAGTAAGATTCAAAGTCAGGTCTTCTGACTCCAAAGTCCATGATATTTCTTTCATGTGCCTTTCAAATATGGAACTCACATTGATGAAAAGCCCATCTGTTAATCATCGCAAGGTCATAGATACAGATTCTTAAACTCTTTACATCATGCTTTAATTAATAATGCTGATTTTACAGTATGAGCAATAATGGTGCTACATTTTTAATGCTGTTATCAAAGAAATGCATTTATAGCACAGTTCCTCCATCATCTCAGTGGTTCTCAAACTGGTCACAGAACAGCAACACCAGCCTCACCTGGAAATGTGTCCGACACGCAACTCTCAAGACCTAACCCTGACAAACTGAACCAGAAAGTCAGAACGGAGCCCACCAACCTGAATTCAGCACATTCTCCAGGTGACTTCAAGGAACACTCAACAGTGAAAAACCACTGAATTAATGCCAACATCCATCGTCTCTGGTGAGTCTTCAGTAAGAACTCAAACATATGGGTGCCAAACTCGTAGGTGACTTGACTGCCACACAGCTCTGGTTAATGCTCTTGTACCCTTTTCATCCATTCATTCATCCAACAAATACTACTTCCTGAGCCCCTACCCTGGGTCAGGGATTAAGCCAGGCACTGGGGACAACATAGAGAGGAAGACAAATATGGCCTTAGTCTCCCTTGGGTTAAAATCTACTGTGGGTGAGAGAGCAAAAAATGGTCACTTCCAATACAACACCAACAGTGCCATAAGAGATCAGCACAGGGTGCTGCAGGCAAGGGGTCCACCTAACCCAGCCCTGCAAGTCGGGGGGGATTTCCAGAACAAACGTCCAAAGTGGATAGAAGTCCAGAATGTTCTGAAAGGTCTAGTGCTGTGGGAGGTTACTCTGTCTCTCTCGGGTCCACAGCCTGTTGAAGCTGCCTCAGATGGAATAAGAAGGGAAATGCTCAACCTGCTGCTCCCAGCTTGTTGGAACACTTATCTCTGACACACATTGGAAACATATGGAAGGTCAGAGCCCCATGTGCTCACTTGGTAGGGTAGCAGAAAATTGGAAAAGCAAACAGGCATACCTCCTGGGCCCCAACTGTCGGACTCTTATTGCCAATTTACGTAATTTCCTGTGCTTATTTCAAAATCATCAGGAGGGCAAAGGACGTTATGAACGCCATAACAAGGCTGACTAGACCAGCAGCTGCAGCCACAATCCCCTCTTTCTTGGTTTAAAAAAAAAAAAAAAATTCCTGCCCTGGCCAGTTGGCTAAGTGGTAGATCATCGGCCCAGCGTGTGGAAGTCCCAAGTTTGATTCCCAGCCAGGACACACAGGAGAAATGATCATCTCCTTCTCCACCCTTCCCCTCCTCCTTCTCTCTCTCTTTTCCCTTCCCGCAGTCATGGCTTTAAAAGTTTGAGCAATTTGGCCCTGGGCACTGAGGATGGCTCCATGGCCTTGCCTTAGGTGCTAAAATAGCTCAGTTGCCAAGCAACAGAGCAGTAGCCCCAGATGGGCAGAGTATTACCCTGTAGGGGGTTTGCTGAGTGGATCCTGGTCGGGTTGCATGTCTGTCTGTCTTCCTCCCTGCCTCTCATTTACTAAAAAAAAAATTCCAGGGGAATTTGGGGAAAGGAATTATAGTCTCTTGCAATCAGTTTAGAATCAACAAGCTACCCACAAAGCAGAGTCCCAACTGTACATTCAGCAAAAGTGCTTATGTGCCTACTGTGTGCTGACATGGAGCAAGGTGCTAGCAAGATGACAAGCACAAGTCGGTACCTGACTCCAAGGACATGAGAGGATGGACACTGACCTCACTGTTATTGCGCCTGAGGGTGGAGTTCTCTGGACCACCTGGGAAGCCTCACAGCCACAGGTATGCACCATCTGAATGTGCAGGTGGCACCCCCTCCCCGATACAAAGCTGCCAGGTCCCTGACAACTTGATCGAATGGGAAAGTTGTAGGAAAATGTTGATACAGTTTCCCATGTCAAATCATGACCCAGAAGGATACATGGAGCCTCTGGCAGCTACATCAAAGAAAATACCACACAGACTATTTTTAAAATTCAGGTTACATATTGTGTGATTTTAAAACACAGATTGCATAGTAGTGATTCCATTGGCATTACATTTTCAAAATGACAAAATTGCCTGGCCTGTGGTGGCGCAGTGGATAAAGCGTCGACCTGGAAATGCTGAGGTCACCGGTTCGAAACCCTGGGTTTGCCTGGTCAGGGCACATATGGGAGTTGATGCTTCCAGCTCCTCCCCCCTGTCTCTCTCTCCTCTCTTTTTTCTCTCTCTCTCTCTCTCTCTCTCTCTCTCCTCTCTAAAATGAATAAATAAAATAAAAATTTTAAAAAAAAGATTTGTTTAAAAAAACCCAAAATGACAGAGATGCAAAACAAATGAGTGCTGGTGAAGGGTGGAGGCACAGTGGGGAGCAGTGGCAAAGAGATGGGCTGAGTTTTACTGTAAAAGAAGGAAACCAGGGATTTGTGGTGACAGAGCAGTCCTGTACTTGACTGTGGTGGGTGCATGAATCTATACATGTGATACAACTGCAGACACACACACACACACACACACACCACATACATATATATACCACACACACCACCATCAACACACACAAATGTAAAAATGGTGAATTCCAAATGAGAGCTATGAATTGTACCACAGAAACATTGTACCAATAATTCCTTCGGAGAAGGAGACATGGGACCTCCCTATAATATTTTTGCAACTTCCCATGAGTCTATAATTATTTCAAAATAAATAGGTTTTATAAAGTAACTTGTAATGATTCAATGAACAATTTACACAGCAACATACAACTCATTGAGCAAGTCTGTTGAATTTAGTTTAATTCATATAGAGAATTAAAGGGTGCAAGGGTCGGAACTGTGCCTCCCTCCAAATTTACATGTTGAAGTCCTAAGACCAGTGTGATAGTGTTTGGAGGTGAGGTCTTCAGGGGTGATTAAGCTTAGATGATGTCATGAGGGTGGAGCCCCCATGATAGATCAGAGAGGTTGTTTCCACTTTGTCTACCATGTGAGCACACAGCAATATGGTAGCTGTCCACAAGCCAGGGACCCAACCATGTCACATGCTGATCTCAGATTACCAGCCTCCAGAACAGGAGAAAATACATTTCTATTGCTTAAGCCTCTCAGTGTGCTTTTTTTTTTTTTATGGCAGCAGCCACTGACTAAGACAAAGGAGATTATTATTCATTTATTCATCCACTTAGTACAGCAGTTATTAAATATTTTGCCTATCTCCTCTGGTCCTTGGGATCATGAAACAAAGGGGCCCAGTACAGTAGTGGGAGCCATGTAGAGCTTCCCTGGGCAGAGCAGGAGTCCGAGGGGAAGACAAACAGACACTAGCCAGGGGAGATGGACAACGAAGAGTGCATCAGGCAGGCTGAGTCTGGGCCCTGACAGTGGCACTGGGCACAGGGAACAAACACCCAGCATGGATGGAGTAGAGGGCAGAGGGCACAGAGAGATGAGGAGAGGCTTCAGAGGGAGTGGGGACAGGCAGCAAGGCATGGGTCAGTTAAAACATGTTCCAGTTTGCCTGTCAGCCTCTGCATATAGCCATGACTTTCACTTTCAGAAATGCCCGTCTTTGGGTGATAACTTAAACAGTCCCCAACATCTGAGCCATGGTAAGAACTGCACCTTCTCCCAAGAATGACAGGCAATCCTTTGCAGGATTTTAGCTAATGTTAGTTTCTCATTTTTTTATTTTAGAAAGACCTCACTAGCTTCTGGGATTAGAACTCTTGCTGGAAGTGGGAAAGCTGACCTAAAGGTCTTGCGTATCATCCACACAGGAAGGGGGATGTGGGTTTGGGGAGAAGACTGCTAAGGGCTTCAAAACCTAACAGAATCTTTGTGCACAGCTTTAAGCCATCACCCTAAGGTTGGAGATACGGTGGCTGTACCAGTGACCTCAGTTCTTTGTTTACTTCACACCCCCACTTCCCAGGACCCATCTCCTAACCTCTCTCTCCTTCCCACCTCCCACACACACCCCTAGATAACAACCCAGCTAACAAAGGCAACCATGGAGGGTTTGCGGGGAAGGCCCAGGCTTCTTTGCCTTCAGATGCCTTGCTCAAGATTCAGACCTCAAACTCACGACTGTCAAGTTTCAATGCAGACAGACACCCTGACTGCAGAGTAGAGGCAACTCTGCCATCCTGAGCCGGAATTTTTCTCCCCTAGATGCAAGAGCCCAGACTTTGGAATAAACACACCGATGCTTGAAATAACCGTTTTGAGCAGAGTTTCTTGCATGGTTAACAAATTAGATTTCCTCCTGTGACTCCAGCCCAGGCTGCTGCCTCCAAGAGGGCTTTCTCTTTGTCTCAGAACTTTCTAAAGATCAGTGAGATTTCTCTGAGGAACTCTTCTGTCTTTTCTTTATCCCCTGACCTCCATCCCCACCCCCATTATCCTTTTTACTTGCCAACCATACAATGTGTTATCTATTGGTGATTTTTAAACGTTTCCCCAAATTGCTCTCTGTAACCATAGCCACAAATTCTTAAGAATTTGTTACAGTGCAATTGTCATTGTTAAACCAAGCACTATTAAAAAGAAAACAAAATTTATTTGTTCTCCTTAATTTAATTTTAAAATTAAATCTTTTTTTTTAATGTTAAACCAAAATGGTGTGTGTCCCTTTAAGTCTCATTGCCCTAAATATGGACTAGAATTTGCATTGGCATGATTTTGAAAAGAGTATTATTTCCCAACCTTGCTGGAGAAAAAAACTTTCTGACTATTTGTTAGGGAAGGCAGTTTTGATGTAAACTGACATTTCTCAGATGCCCTTCTTGGGAATATTCAATTGAAACCCAAAATTTCTGGCAGCTGAAACCCCAGCTCCACTGCCAGGCCCTGGGCACAGATAAAAGAATGTGGATGAGCAGCAGGCAGATGGGGTTACAACAAGGAGCCTTTTCTCTGAGCCCACTGAGATGAGCCGGGAAGGGGTCGGAGAGGACCTCTGTGGGGCCGCACTGCACAGTAAGGGAACCAACACAAAGGCACTTTCCCAGCTTTGCAGCGAGAAGGCTCGTTCCCACTTTGCAGCCCATGTCCAGCGCCACTGATGGAGGGGCATCTTTCTTCTCAAGCCTTGCATCCTGAAGCCGAACACGTGGCCAGGTCCTTCCTCCAGAGAGGGCCCTCCACAGGCTGCACGGCCCCAGCATCGACAGCCCCTGCCTGCCCCGGCTGCTTCCCACCAGGCCGGAAAGCATGTCTGCCTCGTTTTCTCCGTCGTCTTCTAACATTCCAAAGACCAGGAATTTTTATGTTTGAAAAAATAACCTCAAAAAGAAGGGATGAAGAAAGAGCTATTCCACTTTGTTTTCTTTCTTCTTTTGCTCTTTGGGAAAGGATATGTATTAATTCACTCTAGATTTGTTCTTATATCACCCAAATAATCTAAGATTTTACTTTTTTTTAATACTAAAAATCAAAAGGAAAACCATCGCTTTCTCAGACTACCAGTTTGCAGTTTGCAGAATTTCAGATACCTGGGACACGGATTTCTCCCGATGGGGGCTGGACAGGCAGGCCCAGGGCAAGCGCTGGCAGCACCGCGTTGTGCTCAGACTTCTCCCTGCAGCCTGCTGCCTCGTCCAGATCCCCAGTTCTGCTGCCTCCTGGCTGTGTGACCTTGGTAAAGTTTCTTAACCTCTCAGTACATTCATTTTCTACATAAAATTGGGATAAGAATAGCACACATTTTATAGAATTTGTATGAGGATTAGTGGGGGTATGGTGCTATTAGATCCTCAAAAATATAAGTAAACTTCCACTGACTACATAGCTATACATTTACCATATATTAATATATGTGTGTGTTGACTGATATATATCCTTCTGCGCAAAGCCTGATTCCATTTCATCTCTCTAATAAGGAGAAGCTGGGTACCCAACACTCAAACCAGTTCACTTCTTTATTTCAGTGCTTGTCCCCACCTGAGGCCCTTTGGCAAGAATAGGCGCAGACAGCATGGTTCACAGGAACAAATTCCAGGACAATGTGTTTCAGGAAATGGTCATTTAAATAAATATGAGTCTCTGATTATTTTTATTTTTTCTTTCAAAGAAATTTCCAGTGTAAAAACAGGACATCTTCGTTAAAAGGAAAGTCCAAACCCCTTGTCCATACTCTGCCTTTGCCCTGAAGAATGATTGGGTGGGAGACCCAGCCAGCTTGCCCTAGAGCCACCCCCCCCTCGCTTCCTTTCGGATCTCAAAGTCATTCAAGGTCAGGTGGGCCCCTCCAAGAAGCTTGTGGTCCTCTGCAGCCAAATGCTAACAGTTGTTCTGAGGGACAATGGATTTTCCAAAGCCCTGTCTCTGGGTTTTCCAATGTCCCAATTTTATGCTAGTTGTTATGACTTATAAAACATTGCTGTGTTTGTTTTGAAGACAGGGGGAAAAATAACATTACACTATTTTAAATGCCTGCAAATATTTCAAATACGATGCAAGGCAGTAAAAAATGACATATTTCCCAAGCCACAAACCCTACTGCTTGTTAAAATTAATTGACATCTGAGTGTGGAATAAAGAGTCACAATGCCAAGGCCTGAACATCTTCTTTGGGCAACCATAAAATATTGTTTTCTTTGCCACTTTCATGTCTGTATGTCACAGTCTTAGTTCATAAAACTATTGAAAAACCATGCTCCAAATCTACAGTTTCTAGATCCCATTACAGCTTGCTTTGGGAGAACAAGGCTTGGTAGAGAATGTAAAAGAATGCAAATTATTTCTGATATCTCTTTTCTGAGAAGTTAGAGATGGAAAGCCATGAGTCCATGTGAAAGTGACTCCCAGCTTTTCCTATTGCTTCCCTACGGCCACCAGAACACAAGGACTGTTTCTGGCTCCTTTTAGGGTGCGCTGTGCCAAGCTTGGTGTCTAACACTGAGCATTCAGCAGACACTGTTGGATGAATGATCTATTTAAAGAACAAAGCCTTCAAGGGAAACAAAATTGGCATACCTAGCTTGATTTTTACTCTATTTAAGTGGACTGTTTTATGTTAACTGTATAGTTTAAAATTTAAACACAATATTTGTGCCAACATAAATAGTTAGAAAAGGTAAAATGTCATAACATTGGGTGTTTGTTATTAAAGTTAGAGTTTGCCATTGGATTATGACAACTTGATTTAAAACAAGGAATGAATTGTTCCTTGCTATGCTTACTCTAAATTTCAGTGTTTTGCAACATCAAATCTTTCTTTGGGATATAAACAGATGGTGACAAAGGGTGGGTGCCTTGTGGAGTCATTGCACCTGAACATTGCCATTCCTGGGGGATTGACAGAAGGGCAGAGAAAGCTGACCCCAGACCTAAGAGACCGCAACTCTATAGTGTCTCAAGAAAAACCAGCCATTCCTCTCAAAGTTCCAGCGGTAAAAGACTTGAACTTGACTAGGCAGTTTCAGGGAACAGAGAAATGACTATTTTCCCCACATATTTTTTTTGAGAGAGAGAGAAAGAAAGAGAGAGGGGGGGAGAGAGAGACATGAAAGGAGAGAGACTTATAGTTGGGTCACTTTAATCATTCATTGATTGCATCTCATACATGCCTTGACCAGGGTGCTACAGCCAAGCCAGTGACCCCTTGCTCAAGCCTGCGACCTTTGGACTCAAACCAGTAACCATAGGGTCATGTCAATGATCCCACACTTAAGCTGGAGAACCCACACTGAAGCTCGTGAGCCTGTGCTGAAGCCCAATGAGCCCATGCTCAAGCCAGCGAACTCAGGATTTCGAACCTATGAGCTCAGCATCCCAGGTCGATGCTCAATCCACTGCACCACATTGGTGAGGCACCCCCATGACTTTTTAATTAAACATTCAAGAATATGTGTATAGAAGTTGCGTGACCTTTTTCTCAATGTGAGAAGATGCTTTCTCTCCTAGCCTTAGCACCCTTTCAATACACACACACACACACACACACACACACACACACACACACACAACCTGACTTGACTAGTGTCAGCCTCTGTGATTATCATTAAGTAATAAGGTTTGGGAGTGACACAGGTTGTCCTTCACTCCAGAAGTCTTGGAATTCTAAGGAAGACCACACTGTGTTTGTATAGTCACATTCTACCATATCTTGGGCCTCAAGTTCCAAGCTGCTTTTGTCTTTACTCACTGCCCATTGGCCAATTTATCTTTAAAATTAAAAAAGTTTCATTAAAGGATTAAAACATAGAGCCCAGAAATAAACCCACACTTATGTGGTCAATAAATCTATGACAAACAAAGCAAGAATATACAATGGTAAAAGATAGGCTCTTCGATAAATGGTGTTGGGAAAACTGCACAGAAACATGCCAAAAAAAATGAAGAAGAAGAAACTGGACCACCTACTTACCCTATATATGAGAAAATACTCAAAATAGATTAAAGACTTAAAGGTAAGACATGATACCATAAAACTTCTAGAAGAAAATACAAGGCAGCATAAGAAATGTATTTTTTGATATGTCTCTCAAGCAAGAAAAACAAAAGCAAAAGTAAACAAATGGGATGACATTAAACTAAAAATTTTTGCATGGTGAAGGAAATTATCAACAAAACGAAGAGGCAATCCACTGAATAGAAGATATTTGCAAATGATATATCCAATCAGGGGTTGATATCCAAAATATATATTAAAAAAACACATACAACCTAACATCAAAAAAATAAGCAATTTCACTTAAAAATGGACAGAAAACCTGAATATTTTTCCAAAGGAACATACATGTGGCCAACAGACACATTAAAAGATGATCAACATCACTAATAATCAGGGCAATGCAAATTAAAATCACAATGGAATATCACCTCACATCTGTCAAATTAGCTATTAGCAAAAAGACAACAAACAACAAGTGTTGGTGAGGATGTGGAAAAAAAGGGAACCTTTGTGCATTGTTGGTGGCAATATAGGCTGATGCAGCCACTGTGAAAAACAGTATGGAGGCTCCTCTAAAAAACTTAAAATAGAGCTAGCACATGACCCAGCATCTCTACTTCTGGGTATGTACCTGAAGAAAAACAAGACCCTGGCCAGTTTGCTCAATGGATAGAGCATTGGCCCAGCATGTGGACATCCTGGGTTCGATCCTCTGTCAGGGCACACAAAAGAAGTGCCCATCTGCTTCTCCACCTCTCCCTCTCCCCACAGCCAGTGGCTTGGTTGGTCTGAGCGTTGGCCCCAGACAGGGTCTCCAGGTGGATCCTAGTTGGGGCACATGTGGTAGTCTGTCTCTCTATCTACCCTCTTCTCACTTAAAAAAAAAAAGAAAGAAAACAAAAACAGTAATTCAAAAAGATCTATGCATTGCGATGTTATTCACAATAGTCAAGATATGGAAGCAACTAAATGTCCATTAACAGATGACTGAATAAAGATGGATGTGATATATATATTTGAGAGAAGTGCCTGGTCCATTATATATAATACAATATATAATGGAATATATATGTAATATATATTATATCTATGTGATGAAATACTATTCAGTCATAAGAAAAGAAGTCTTGCTCTTTGTGATAGCATGGATGGAACTGATGGGTATTGTGTTAAATAAAATAAGTCAAATGGAGGACAGATACCACATGAATTTACTTAATGTGGAATCTAAGAAACAAAATAATGAACAAATAAAACAGAAACAGACTCATAGGTTTAGAAACAAGATGACCGTTGCCAGAGGGGAGAGGAGGGAAGGGAGAAAATGGGTGAAAAAGGTGAAGGGGAATAAGTGATACAAAGTTTCAATCATAAAATGAGTTACAGGAATGTAATGGACAGCCTGAGGTATATAGTTAATAGAATTGTAAGGACTTCATATGGTGATAAATGGCTACTAGATTTATTGCAGTGATCACTTTGTAAATACATAAATGTTGACTATATCATACACCTGAAACTCACATAATATTGTACATTAAACTATAGTGAACTAAAAGAAAGAGAGAGAAAGAGAAGGAAAGAAAAGAAAGATTGAAAAATAAAATAAAATGTTAGTGGCCAACATGCCCAGCTTTAGAAGGGACCCTAGTTTCTCCTCAGTGGGCAGTGTTCGTCTTGACTATTTGCCTGAGAAAATTCTTCTTTCCAGGGAAAGATAGGCTGAAAAAATGTTGCTGATGTTCTTTGAGCATGATACAGCAAGTCATACATATACATACAAGGCATAAAGAGGAAGCAAACACATGAAATTACCTGTGAACAATTTCAGTCTTGCTTTATGCCATGGAAAACCATGCATGCTCATACTTCTGTAACACCCACCCGAGGAAGAGAAAGCCCAACTCTCAGAGCCATAATTAACAATGGAAATGTTTAAACTTGGTTTTATCTTTATCAATTATTTCATTGACTAAGGAGGCAAGTCATCTTGACCCTGGAGAAGGAGTAACCACTGCGTGTCCACAGGGCAGAAGTGGGATCTCCCCTTCAATGGGAGACAGGCTTTCCCAGGGAATGAAACCTCATCAACTAGGAGCCGAGAAACCAATATTTGATTAGTATTTAATTTATATTACATAGAGAATAAAACTGGCTTACTAATAAAAAAAATTTATTGAATTAAAAAAAAAGTGTCCAAAAGTTTAAAGAGAAGAGACTTTCTGAAGAGTCTGACCAAGTTCAGATCCCAGCCCATCTCTGGCTGCCTGTAGAGATCCAAGGAAGCTACTCACTCTTTTGAGCCTCCTTCTATTGCCTCATACATGACACAGGAATCATGAGAGCCTTCCCCATGGAATTTTTGTGAGGCCTGAATGAGATGATGTATGTGGAGCCCTTCACAAATTGCATGTCACACAAGAAGTGTTCAATGAGGGTTTAAAACAAAGAAGAAAAAAGACATACTAAATTAAAAGTCAAGGTATACTCCCAGGAATGTGATGGTGAACCTTTTTATAAAAACTGCCCATGTTTGCAGTGCTGGGCAACCTGGTCTCTCCCGCCCACTAGTGGGCATTCCAGCTTTCATAGTGGGCCAGTCCAGGGCCTTTTGGTTGCTCCGCTACCCACCACGAAAGCTGGAACAACCACTAGTGGGCGGGAGGGACCAGGTTGACCAGCACTGCAAAAGTGGGTGGTTTTTATAAGAAGGTTTGCCATCACAGCTCCAGGACCACAGTAGTAGAATTTTCTGCAGAAGAAACATTGCAAAGGGAGGCACTCAGCCTATCTCCATCCAGAAGGAAGGGTTGATGGTGTTCTGTCAACAACCAAACCACAAGAAAAAACACCCAGTGCAACCAGTTTGGGCTTCCTCTCCAGCTCAGCTGGTTCCTAATTAACACCTCATTAGGCTGCACACCTGGGGTATGATGGTCACCTCTACCAGCCAGTCTTTAGCCCTGTCCTGGTCTTCTCTCAAGTGGGCAAAACTGAGTGAAGTGCTTCCTCCTTGTTCGAAGGGATGGAGCTGAGGATGGACCAGATAGATCATGAATCACAAAACACGCAGCGTAGGGTCTTCGCCTCTTCCTGGACGCAGACCTTTGGCCATGTGCTGAAGCCTGAGAACTACTTCTCAGAATAAGGTTTGGAAATGCAGAAAACAAAATACACAGTTTTGTTATAGGAGAAATTTTTCTTCTTTTAAAAAATTATATTAAAACTATTTAAGTGTTAAAATTATGATATAGGAGAAATGGTGACATCGGATCACTTATAGAGGAATGGTGGAGTCTTGGTAGCATTGTGCGGGGTGAAATAAGCGAATCAGAAAAAAACAGGAACTGCAGGATTCCATACATTGGTGGGACATAAAAGCGAGACTAAGAGGCATGGACAGGAGTGTGGTGGCTATGGGGGTGGGGGGAGGGAAGGAGGGAGAGGGGGGAGGGGTACAGAGAGAACTGGATGGAGGGTGGCGGAGGATGATCTCTCTTCGGGTGATGGGTATGCAACAGAACTAAATGACAAGATAACCTGGAAATGTTTTCTTTGAATGTATGTACCCTGATTTATTGATGTCACCCCATTAAAATAAAAATTTATTTATAAAAAAAATAAATAAATAAAATAAAATTATGATATATGTAAGCTTATTTAGTAGCACTTTAAATAGCATAGTCCAGTGGTTGGTCTAAAAATAGCCATAAATTTGAAGAAGTGATGAAGGAAAATGCTATTTCAAGACATTTGTCACAATTGTAATGTGATCTCAAAATACCTGTCATTTCTACAGCCATCAGAGAAGCTGGCACTGCCATGTGGGGATGGTTTGTTGCCTGCAGGCATGATAGAAGGAAATGTAAAATTTCAGTTAGAGGCTGTTGAAAATTAAGACACATTTTCCCCATCCCAGTTGATCCAGGATAGAAACCTGACCTAGGTGCTTCCAGGTCTCCCTCTTGTCCCAGAGTCTCTTCCAAGCCCTGAAATCAGGGCCACTTGCCCATTAGACACAGTAGGCACAACCCTTAGGACCAATCTATACTTGTAAGAGCTCATAAAAATGTTTTAATTTTAATTTATTTAAATCCAGAAGAAAAAAGAATGTAATGATAATGGATGGATAAGAATGAATGCAGTCTGAATTATATTTATTCAAATACAGTCTTAAATATAACTTTTTTAAGAAGAAGGGGCCCACAAAGGCAAAAGTGTTTAAAGCCCATGGAAGTCATAATGCAGCCCCACCTAGAACTGACGGTGTTCCTCAGGTGCCCTGTCTCTGAACCTTGATATATAAACTAGCAGTGTCAGGGAGATAAGGCATGTCCTTGGTTTAGCAATTCCCTTCTCCACCTGAAGAGTGGCCTACTGGGACTCTGTTCCCTCCCTGCCACTCCACCCCAAGAGCTACGTGGGCATCCAAAAGGGCTATTTTCTTCCCATTTTTCAAGTAGAGTTATTAACTGACCATATGACCAGCAAGCCCTCTACTAGGTACTCACCAAAAAAACTCGAAAACATTGGTATATAAAGGTACATGCACCCCCATGTTCACCGCAGCATTATTCACGTGGCCAAGACATGGAAACAACCAAAGTGTCCCTTGATAGAGGATTGGGTAAAGAAAATGTGATACATATATACAATGGAATACTATTCAGCCATAAGAAATAATGACATATTGCCATTTACAACAACATGGGCGAGCCTTGAAAATATTATACTAAGTGAAATAAATAAATCAGATAAAGCTAAGTGAGAACTATATGATTTCATACATAGGTGGGATATAAAACTGAGACTCATGGACATAGATAAAAGTGAAATGGTTACCGGGGGAGGAGTGGGAAAGAGGAGAGTAAAGAGGGACAAATATAAGGTGGCAGAAACTGATTTGACTTTGGGTGATGGGCACACAATGCAATCAACAGTTCAAATGCTATAGAAACGTTCACCTGAAACCTATGTACTCTTATTGATCAATGTCACCCATTAAATGTAATTTCTAAATAAATTTAAAGAAAAGAAAGTATAAATGAAGACAGCAAAGAATAGTGAATGAAAAGTTTAACGTAACAAACTCTGTGAATATATACTTCCTTTACTTTCTTTTATCAGCTTCTTTAATAGAGATAAAATTACAATACCAATGCATTGTTGGGATTTTAACAGACATAGACGGAATAATACTATAATTGATATATGATATAACATAACAATAAGTACAAAAAGAGGAAGCAGGAATAGTTACTGTATAAAGAATAATATTTTCAAGTCTCACTGGGAAAAGTTAACTATAAATCTGAAATAGATTCTGGTCAAGATGTAACTGGTAAGCCTAGAGAAACACTAAGAAATAGCTCCAGATAAAGACATCACAAGTAAAAAAAACTGCAGACCAACATCTGTTATGAATACAGATGCAAAAACTCTTTAACAAAATACTATGAAAGCAAAACAAAAAACAAAAAAACCTCATCTTTCCCCACTTTCAAGTAGGCTTATTAATGGACTCAGTTTGCCTGGGGCTTTCCCAGTTAGCACTTAAAGTCCTGTGTCCAGGAAAGCCTCCAGTCCTAGGCAAACCTGCAGTGTGTCACCCTACGTCCACAGTCTCAGGTCCAGGAAGCTGCTGTGCTACCCACTGTGGCCCTCATGCACAAAGTGATCCCTCTTCATCTCAAAATAAGTTGACTGCTCTAATACAGAAAATACAAAAAAAAAAAAAAATTAAAAGGACCACAACTCCAACAAGATAAGCCCTGCTGATATACTTTTCCTTAACTAAAAGCTAGGAATATACTGATAAATTTTCTCAGATGATAGAGCAATAAATACAGAAAAGGAACAAAACTCTACCCCAACCTCAGCCCTAGGTCTTCTTTGTAAAATAGCCAACATTACACTTTCTTATAGATTCCTTCCCCAAAATGATTCTCAGTCAGTCTCACATTAAGTATATCTCATTCCTAACCACCACATTATAACCACTTAACCACCCAGCCCCAAAATGCACTGTTTGGGTGACTTTGAATAACTTCTGAGAGCCTTAGTTTTTACAGCTAGGATAATGACTAGACCTACTCAATGAGAGATGGCCCGTGTGAAGTGTTTAGGAAAGTGCTGGACATATACTGAGTGCTCTATAAATGTTGTTAATTATCGTAGCAGTAATAGTAACATAGCAATCGTCATCATTGTTGTTATTGCCTCTGTCTTTTTCTCTCCCCTCACACCTGCTTCCTGGTGGCCCAAGAAAATGAAATGGTCCAGAACAGGGCAGTGTTCACCTTCCCGGCAGGTGAACCCAGGTAGAGAGTCCTAGCAATTTATGCTTCACCTTTCCCTGCTGAGAACAAAGAGCCTACCATCTCTCATTGTGTCAGTGGAGGACCTAAGCATCTGTAGGCATGTGGTTTCTTCCAGACTTGTGCTGCCCAATATTGTGGGCACTAGTCACATGTGGTTATTTACATTTAATTTAATTTAATTTAAATTTTATTTCCTCAATCACACTAGCCAAAATTCAAGTTCCCCATAGTTACATGTGACTAGTGACTACCATATTGGACAGTGAGGTGTGAAACATTTCCATCACTGCAGAAAGTTGAACTGGACGGTGCTGGTCTAGAGCCTTCCTTGTTCTAGCCCTTACAATAGACACTACCTTTCTGCTGGACTGTTCCAGCCCTCTCCATACAGGGTTCTAGCCCATGTCCATGGACGCACTTCATGAGTTTGTGACTGGAGGAGAAAATAATATGGTGTCCGCCACATTTCAGTTCTTCCTGCAGCACTGACAGTGACGTCCCTACTTCACTTCTTTCTCCAGGCTATTGTAGTCATTTCTGAGCAGAGAGCCCACCCGCAGCCGCCAGCCCCCGAGAAGTTTCAGGGGAGTCCCCATGCAGCCGCGTGCCAACTCTGACGTTTTGCCTCTAGATTCCTTTACACATTCCTGGTGTTTTGTGTGGCATCTCCTCTCTGTCCCCTCTTCTACCAGCAGTGTGGTTCTGGTCCAGCACTGTGAGAGTTCCAGCCCAGATTCTGCTGTGCAAGCCAGGTGTCTGGGGGGGCTCCTCATTGTCCCCTCCCACGTCTTCACACGCAAATTCCATGGTTGAGCTCATCCTCTCCTTCCTCTCTACCTTCCCTCCTTTCCTCTCGAATTCAGTCTTTATTATGTACTAGGCTAAACACCAGGAATAAAAAATGAAAAAATGAAAAGCTTAGTCTTTGCACTCAGAGAGTTTGCTGTGTAGGAGAAAAAAGAAAAAAAATAGTGATGATTACAATAATAACAGCTTACATTTATTGAGGGATTTCTATGTACCAGAGTGTGCTAAATACTTAAATGCATATATGTATTAACTTATTTAATCTTCACAATATTCCCAACAGGTAGGGTTCGGTCATTATCTTAATTGTAAAGAAGAGGAAACTGATGCACAGAGAGGTTAAATCATGTGCCTAAAGCTACAAAGCTAATAGATGTTAGATGCAGAATTTGTACAAAAACAGCCTAACTGGCCACGAGTGCTTTGGCCACTCTATTCTGCTTTCCTATCACAGACTGGTAGCTCCCGTCTGTGGCTGATTATACACCCCAGGAACATGTGGCAATGTCTGGAAATGTTTTAGGTTGTCACAATTGGGGAGAAGAAAGGAGCTACTGGCATCTAGTGGGTAGAGTCCAGGGATGCTGCTAAACTCTCCCAAGGCCCAGGACAGCCCTGCAGCAGAGATTATGCAGTCCAAAACACCAGTATGCCAAGGGGAGACACCCAGTGTAGACTAATGATTAAATATAACAAATTTCAACAAAGAATTCAGAAATCAATATTCCAATTCTTATTTTCATTAGTTTCATGTTTAATAAACAAGACAGTGATAAAATCTGCAAGCATTTCGTTCGAATACATGTAACCTGAACCCCAAAATCCCAGAACCCAAATGCTGTTACTTTGAAAAGAAGGGAGACGGCTGGCTGCTGGCCACCCCTAACCCCTCCCACCAGCCAGCGCTCTGGAAGGCTGCAAACCCCGGGCCCGAGGCTTCTGCCTATCCTCCTCACCCTACAATCCCTACAGTCGCTGGGTCTCCTGAGTGCCCTTCTGGGCAACACAATAGGAAATAATTATCCCCTCTGGACTTGTTCCAATTAATTCTCCCATGGCTGCTCGTTAGCAGAAGAGTGTGAGGAGGCCAGCTGGTTGGCATCCACTTCCTGCCCATCTCGTCCAGGTTCCTGAATCATCAGCGAGCAGAGCTTGTTCTCTGGGTGCCCGCAGCTATATTCCCAGCCCCACCTGCCCACCCAACACTGCTGGCCCCACCAGCAGGCCAGGGGTCCCATTCATGAGTAAAGGGGCAGAGATGGCTTCCGGAGGGGCCTCACCTGAGGCTCTGTTCTCTGGCACAGAGAGAACTCTCCCATCCAGAGAGGCCTACTTGGCTTGGCTCCCTGCCAGGGAGTGGCAGCTGAGGCCACTGAGCCCAGCATCAGTGAGAAGAATAGGCGTGAGGAGGAGGATCCTGGAGATTGCCCAGACCAACATTTCTCAAAGCACATTCTGTGGGATACTCATTCTGGGTTACCTTCAAAGATCGTAAGAGTGAAAATTTCCAAGGGCAATAAGTTTGAGAAACTTGACATTAAGGAGAGGTGGATGGGTTTCTATGCAGCAGGACTTTTAGAGCTTTGAGTATGTTCATGTGCATTTTGGACATCTGGGAGAAGAAACATAGCATGCGCTGTTTCCTTGAGTTATTCGACCATATGTCTTAGTGTGAATTCTCCCCAAAACAGAAACAAGACGGGTTCAGGTAAAGCTTATTTGGGAGTTGATCCCAGTGGTCATTCATGGAGTGGGAGGAGACCCCGAAAGAACAAAAGGCAATGAATGTGCATTAATGAACTGAATTACAAATGTGAGCAATTAGAAACCATATGATATGTGTCTCAATAGATGATATGTGTCTCAATATTGTCCCACGAAGGTGAAGGGATTAGCTAAAATCATCTAAACATAACACATATATACAGACAACAGGGTAGCAAGAGCCAGAAGGAAAGGGTGGTAACGGTCAGAGAGGGGAAGGGGAGGGAAATGTAGACAGAGCCTTTGCATGGAGCATGGGGGGCACAGTGTGGTGTGCGGAGGGTGTTATATTGAGTGGGACACTTGAAGCCATGTCAGCACAATAAGTTAAAATTAAAAAAAGAAACAAGTCTGCAGACCTGCAGCAGCTACCCTCCCCCAGTCCAGTATCTCTGTATCCTCAGGAGTGGAACCAACACTGACCCAACCTTAAAGGACAGGGGTGTAGGTTACTGGTTTCCTTACATGTTTTAAATAAAATAAAAATATTTTTAAAAAATTGTTTCTGCCTGACCAGGCGGTGGCGCAGTGGATAGAGCGTCAAACTGGGATGCAGAGGACCCAGGTTCGAGACCCTGAGGTCGCCAGATTGAGCGCGGGCTCATCTGGTTTGAGCAAAATTCCACCAGGTTGAGCCCAGGGTCGCTGGCTCCAGCAAGGGGTTACTCAGTCTGCTGAAGGCCCGCGGTCAAGGCACATATGAGAAAGTAATCAATGAACAACTAAGGTGTTACAACGTGTAATGAAAAACTAATGATTGATGCTTCTCATCTCTCTTCGTTCCTGTCTGTCTGTCCCTGTCTATCCCTCTCTCTGACTTACTCTCTCTGTAAAAAAAAATAAATTAAAAAAAATTGTTTCTCCGTTCCTGGTTGGTTGGAAGCTGCCCTTAGGGACAGTGCCTGCGCGGCCCAGGCACACCTGCAGGCTAGCTTTGGAGAAGTGCTGAGCAGCACAGTGAAGAGACACTAAGGGGGCCCTGCAGCTGGGCTCCAGCCAGGGGGCGGGCGTTTCCACGCGACCGCACCAAGCTGAAGCAGCCACAGCCTGTGAGGCGGCACACGGGTCGGTTCACCGCCAAGTCTTTCTTTTCCTCTGGAGCATCTCAGATTCATGGCTCTCCCCGCACACATGGGAGGAAAGGTTTCTCTGAGCTGACGAGTGAGGGACAGGGATTCAGAAGAAGCAGGACCCGCTCAAGGCAGGTCAGCGTTGCTCGCTGGGTTCTGACTCCTCATCTACAAGATGGGACTTGCTGCAGAGCCCCGGCAGTGAGTGCCTGTGTGCTCGGAGCTGTGCCACAGGACAGCTCAGTAAAGCTGGTTATGATTGGCCCCAAAGGTGAGTGATTGCACACATGTGAATTGCTATCACAGTGTAACATCCATGCCATACTTGTGGAAAGACATAGTCCTTCAGTTCAAGAAACTTATCCTCCTAACAGGAGCCAGGTTGGGATTCGCTCCCTCTGAGCAGTGGCATGAACACCTGCCCTGTGACGGATGATAAGGGCCTAATGGAGAATAAAGTAGGGGTGCCCCCTTCCTTCATAGACCTCACAGCCCAGTGCAGAGGATAAAAATGAAACCAATAATCCAGCAACGACATCATTACTTCGAGTGTGATGAAAGTTTTAAAAGAAAATGAACTGTTTTTAGTCTGCCTCCTGGACTCCTCTCCACAGCCTCTCTCTGCTCCCTGCAAACCTACATGTCGGTCCAGCTGCGCTCAGGGGCTGCAGGGGTGACACAGAGCTGGCACACAAAGAGCCTGGGGCTGTGTCTCCACAACACTCTCAAGCCTGGGTCAGTTTGGTAAGGAAAAGGACTAAGCCTGCCACCTGATGTCCTTGCCAGCCCTCACCCCCATCATACAAGCAAAGGAAAGGCACTCATCTCGTTCTCCTTACTCAGACAATATCAGCAGGAAAAAGACAGAAGAGCCTGAGGAAAAAATATTGACTCTGATAATAAAATATTTAACATTATTATTATAATAGCTACCATTCGTTAAACTTTCTCAGGTACTTTATATGTTATTCATTTAACATTCAACAAATTTACCAAGTGTCTATTATCTGCCGGACTCTGTTCTAGACACAGAATATCACTTTGAACAAAGCAGAAAAAGCTCCCTACCCTTTTGAGGCTCGCAGTCTAGTTAGGGGAGAGAGCTAGTGCACCTAGCAAGTAAGTAAACTAATGGTATGTTAGTGTATCAGTAGCTTTTGCTGCATAACAAACCACCCTGAATCTCAGTTGCTTAAAACTATGACCATTTCTTTAGATCCTGATTCTGCAGATTAGTGTCTAAACTGGTGGTTCTTCTGGCCTCAGCTGGGCTAGGTCACAGCTTTGGTTGCAACTGAAGAGTCAGTCATCCAGGGTCAACTGGAGCAAGCAGGTCATTCTGGCCCAGTGTCTCACCCCCTCCAGCAGACGGGCCCGGGCATGTTCTCGGCGCTAGGCAGACATGCAAAGGTGAACAGTCCAATTCTGCAGGACTGCAAATGAAAGCCACACCCTGCTTGTATCTGAGTTACTAATATCTCATTGACAAAAGGAAGTGCACGACAGAGCCCAGACTCAGTCAAGGCCATATATTATAAATTATGACCCCTATTTTACAGAGGGAGAAAACGAGTGGGTAAGTTACCTCAAGATCTCATAACCAGTAAAGGACTCTTTCTATTACAAGCCATAGAAAACCCAACGCAAACCAAAAAAATAAATAACTAAATAAGAAAAAAAAAAATGGGAGGGAAGACTGAATGTCTTACAGAATTGAAAAGGTCATCAATAAACACATCAATAGAAAGACACATGGACAAAAAGCGTTGCTTTCAGAGACTTTTGGAGTCTGGCCTCTGACTCTGTCACTAGGACCTCAGTCTGTCTCTCTGTTCCTGAGCCAGCTTCCTCCGTATGGGCTCCATTCTGAGACAGTCTCCCTGCTGTGGCAGGATAGCCACCAGCAGCTGCTTCCGACGTTAAGTCCAGGAGGAAGCAGTGAGCCTCTTCTCTGGCAGCTTCCACCAAAGCTTACAGAGTCACTCCAGCGGGACCAGTTTTGATCCTAAGCATTGCCTAACATTCACATGGGCAGCAGAATGTGATGTGAAACCTGTCTAGTGCCCCACCCTGGGGTACGTGCCCCACCCAGGGTCAGACTGTCTTACTGATAACTAGGGAACATAGGAAGTGCTTGACACATGTAAAATAAATAAGTAAATAAATAAGCAGACCTCAATAAGGGCTTAGAAACTTGACATACACAAGTAGTTTAGTTTACACAAGCCTATCTTTTTACCAACTAATGTCTAAAACCCCTCATATCTTTATAACAAAGGATAGTAATTTTTCTAGTGCCTTCCTCCACCCCAACACATACCTACCACCTTTATGCTTATCAAGCCACTGCACAAGAATTGTTGATCTGAACCTGACAGATGTGCAGTGGATGCAGTGGATAGAGCATTGGACTGGGACACGGAGGACCCAGGTTCGAAACCCCAAGGTCACCAGCTTGAGTGCGGGTTCATCTGGTTTGAGCAAAGCTCACCAGCTTAAGCTCAAGGTTGCTGGCGTGAGCAAGGGGTCACTCAGTCTGTTGTAGCTCATGGTCAAGGCACATATGAGAAAGCAATCAACAAACAACTAAGGTGCCGCAATGAGGAACTGATGCTTCTCATCTCTCTCCCTTCCTGTCTGTCTGTTCCTATCTATCCCGCTCTCTGATTCTCTCTCTGTCTCTGTCAAAAAAAAAAAAAAAGAAATGAATTGTAGATCTGATTCTGCACTGCACAAAGGTGGCTGACCAAGCACTCAGGCACAGGGAAGGCACTCACTTTATCTGGAGTCACACAGCAGGCCAGTCCTGCAATGAGAAACCAGACAAGTCTGGTTTCCAAAAGCTACCAAGCCATTGCAAAAACTCAATTTGTTCTTCTATACAGGAAAGTTCAAGTGAACTGTCAAAGAGTCCTTTCAGAAGAATCAAAGACGAGTGGGTTAGTTATCTCAAGGTCTCATAACCAGTAACTGGGCTCTTTCTATTACAAGCCATAGAAAAACAAATAGTGCCGGTATGAAAAATTTTACATGACCATCCTAATGAAAGGCCCTTTATAGGGTAATGGACACCCTCAAATGCTCGTCAGTGTGTCATCTCCAGTAGTTTTGTAAAATGTATCCTTTGAAAAATTGCTTTGCATTGCATTTCAAGGTTTATAATAAAATTGGAGCTCACAATGTGACCCAAAGGGAGATGTGTTACTTGGATTAACTCAGTCCAACACGCATGCACTGAGCTTCACGGTGCCAGAACTGTGCCATTCTGTGGTGGCACAGTGCTGCCTCAGGCCCAGGTGGCTCCTGAGCACCGGATACCCGCAGCATCTATCCATCAGCAGCCGCACCCTTGCGGCTGCACCTGGCACTATTCTCAGCACATGACAACCACTACCTGAGTAGTTCCCAAAATAACCCTGTAGGTGGGCATTATTACCAGATTAGGCGACTGAAACACAGAGATGTTAGATAACTTCTCCAGGGTCCCTCAGTCGGGACGGGGCGGAGCAGGGACTCAGACCCTGACAGTCCACCTCCAGGGCCTACCCTCTCTCCCTCCGCTGCAACAGAACACTACTTCCTCTCATACAGGTGGCCCTGCAGTCACAGCAACCCGGTCTCTCAGCGCCCGAATTCCGAGGGGAGTGTCTCTGCTGGGCCAGGCACTGCCACGCTGGGATAGCGACACAGGTCAGCCCACGTCGTTGGCAGAGCAACTCTAAGTTAGTATTTTTACCCTCATTTTTCAGTTAAAGGAACTGAGGTTCAGACCAATTACATAATGACTGAAACTGAAACTTGATGAAGTGATCAGAGAAAGTGAAATTTGAGCAGGACTTCTCCCCCTTTCCCTAAAAAAGATGAGCTGTTATTTATTGTGCACTTATTCTTTACCAGCCCTTGTGCTAAATACTTGATGTAAATTTTCTCTACTACCATCTCTGAGGAAAGAGTTATAGTATTTCACTAAGGCCACACAGCCAGGACGTGTCTGGCCTGAATTCAATCCAATGTCCCACTGACCCTCAAAGCCTCTGCTCTTAGCCACTTTGAAAACAGCTTTCCAGTATGAGGAGAGATGAGGCTGGTGCCCCAGGTAGGGGGTGGGCAAACAAACCGGTGTGTCCACACAATGGAGTACGACAGAGACGATGAATTTATGACGGAATACCAGGATCTCAAAGGCTTAATGCTAAGTGAAAGGAGACAGATTGAAAAGGGCCTGCTACTACAGGGGCAGAAATCAGATCAGTGTTTGCCAGGAACAGGGTAGTGTTAACTGCTAAGTAGCAAGGGGAATTTGAGGGTGATGGAACTATTCCACATCTTGACTATGTCAAGTGGTTACATGACTATAGGAATTTGTCAGAACTTGCAGAACTATACCTTAAGGAAGATGCATTTTACTGTTTGTAAGTTATACCTTGCCGTTTTAAGGAAAAAAACATAAAGAAGAGGTGAGGAGTGGGACATCATTCAAAAAGCTCAGCTGGTGTTGAGTCTTCCTAGAAGCCTTGGCTTCCTAGATTCCTTCTTCGAAAGTGTGCCAATTTATTCAGCAAATGTTTACTGAGCACCTACTATGGGCCAAATACTATATTAGGCAGAGAGAATAACACAGTGAGCAGAACAGAGGACATCATGAACCTCTCAGCTTATGTTCTGGTTTAAGTAAAAAGAGGTTTTTTTTTTAATTAAGTGAGACAATTTCAGCTAGTAGTAATGAAATAAGAAATAAAACCAGATGGCAAAAGACAGTGAACATATTCTAGGTGAAAGAGTGCACCTGAGTGGTTAGGAGGGTGGAGGGTATGGAACACCACACCACAAGTATTGATGGACAGTAATGAGTGCAAGGGTCTCTTCAATTCAAAAAAAGAAAAAAAGTCCTAGGCACGAGCATGTCTGATCACCTCTCTTTTATGCCTGTGTACGTCATCTGCAGGAAAGTTCTGACCCCAGGGAGGTTTTCTACCTGCTGTCCAACTAACAGGTCACCCTTTTCCAGCCACTCAGGAAATGCTCATTCATTTTAACCATAAATTATAGAAAACATGTTTAAAACAGAATACAGGGGCAGAACATCACATTTCAGAACTTGGAGCAATGCTTTCTAGATCACTCAAGGTCCTGTTATTTCATCCATTCTTTTGCACAATATTAAAATGTTACAGTTCCTTTCTAACCTTCACTGATTACTTAGTTTTCTATTTTATGAACAAAGCATTCTTCCCTTCCCTGGACTCTTTCCTGTGCTTTATGCCCAGAGAAACCACACAACTTTAAAGCTTTGGCGTTGGTGCCTTCGTCCTGCATCTCAGCCCCTTATGTCCTGAGAACAGGGTGCTTGAAGTCCCTCCCACATATATAAGGTATGTGCCTTCTTCGACCAGAACACATGTCCTGTGCTCACATGGAGAATGTTTTAAGTTCAAAGTGACGACATAGGGCAAAGCAATTGTCAGAGGTGAGAGTGGAAATGATTTGGGTATCTTTACAAATATACCGTATTATCTGAGACACCTTGATTCCACCCTGGTTTTCTCCCCATCAGTCCCCCAATTCTAACCTGGTGTGGGCTGATTCCATGGCTATCTTTAGCTTTCAGGCCAAAAAGCCTGGTAATTGATTCTGAGATTGTGGAGGAGTAAGATGTTATGATACTTGCAAATCTGATGCCAGCTGTTCCTGAATATTCAGTGCTCAGAGGGAGAACACCTCGCCTTTTTTCTCTGTGCCTGTTTACTTAGGGCTTTGCCCTGGCTCCCCAGCTTTCACACAGAGAAAGGATGGCTTCCTGCCAGTTGGCCTTTGAGTTGCTATTTTAATTTGTCTGCGAGCATGTCTTCTTCTTCTTTAAGAGACTTCTGTCATTTATCTTCACTGGGAAGTCAGGAAGAAGTTGAGAATTTTTGGAAGACTCTGGCAGAAAAGATTATACAGGAACTCCCTGCCAGAGGCTGGCCTGCTGCAGCAGGTTTAGACAATGTGAGAACCAGGTCTCCAATGAGGACTGGCTGCTCGGCCTCCTGGCCTCTCCCATCAGTGCTGATAGAAGAGGGCCAACACTTGCCTTTTCACCTGAAATGTTTGTGGGTTTGCTGTTGGCTATGTGATCTCACTAAAATTCAGGGACACACGGTGATTTCCAAAGTAGTGAGGACCGAATTGATTCTGAAGAAGTCATCAGGGACATATGTAAAGGTTAAGAGACAGATATGTACATGATGGTGTTGTTTACGATAGCAAAAAAAGAATAGAGAAGAGGGGCTAAGGAGCAATCTAAATGTCCAAGAGCAGTGCTGGTTGGACAAACTCTGGCATAGCCGCTTGATGTTCAAGACATGCAGTCACGAAAACACAATGCTGAGGACAGGCAGTGATGGCATGAAATTGTTTTGCCTCTCCTGGGTACACCTGAACACTGGAAGGAAGCTAGAATGTCAGACAAAAGAAGAAGTAAATGTTGAGGAATTATTTTTAACTTGTAAAAAGCAAATGATAAAAAGTATAGATATAATGAGCTCTCCTTTTTATTTTAAAAATATAATATACTGCTCACAAAAATTAGGGGATATTTCAAAATGAATATGAAGCAATAAAATATTCCCTAATTTCTGTGAGCAGTATATAAGTAGATATAGAACAGGGTTTCTCAGCCATGACACAATGGACATTTGGGACCAGATAATTTTTGTTACAGGGACTTTCCTGTGCATTGTAAGACATCTAACAGCATCTCTGACCTATGCATGGTAGTAGCACCCACCTCCAGTTATGACAACCAAAAAAGTCTCCAAACATAGACATATGTCCCCAGTGACATAAAATTGCCCCCAAATGAGAATCACTGGTCTAGTGCATAATGATAAGATGTGAGGTGGATCTGGTCTGGCCTGTGTGGTCAGGGAAGGCCTTCTTATATTAGAGCTGAGACCCTCAGGTAAGCAGGAGGTACCCAAACAAGTAGGCAGAGAAACCCAGAGGAGAGCACCCATACATGAGCCGCCATGGCTGGAGCACAGGGGACCAATTGGGTTCCATTTGGAGAGACTTGGCAGGCCAGGATCCTGACCTGTCCCCCTGGTTCTCCTCCAAGGAAGAATGGGAAGAGTTATGACCTCTTCACCATGAATAGGCAGAGGCGGATTTCACAGCAGGTGCACCGGGCTCACACCCTGGGCCCCGACTTCTGAAGGGCCCCGCAAAAACCCAACTTTACACTTTTCCTAATGGCAAGGGGCCCAATATTTTCTTCTGTGCCTGGGGCCTCAACTGACCTTAATCTGCCTCTGTGAATAGGGTTTAAAATATTAAAAGTTTCAGCGGATGAGGTTTAAGGTCAAAGAGCCCTATATTTTCATCTTGACTCCTCCACTTACTAGTTGCATAACCTTAGGCAAGTTATTGAATCACCCCGAGTCTCAGTTTCCCTATCCACAAAATGGACATAATTGCAACCTCCCAGCTTTCTGTGGAGATAATTCTGCGAAGCTCCTGCTCAGTGCCCAGACTGTGCTGTGCACCACACGAGTCTGGCTGCCGCTGGTGGCTCTTTCTCTCTGAGCATTTCTTATGTGCCCTGAATCATGTTAAGAACTTGATACATATTATTTCATTTAATCTTTATAACATTATTTTAATATTATCCATTGTTTTAATCTCTTCTTACATTTGAAGAAACAGAGACTTGGAGAGTTTAGGTGATCTATTCAAAAATCACACAGCCAGCAAGTGGGGGAGCCAGGACTTCCACCAGAGAAATTCGAGGATAGATCGTGTCCACCTGCTCCCCGGCTAACCTGCCTTTTGGCTATAAATCTAACTGTTGTTGAGGAACAAATTACCACAGACTCAGCAGCTTAAAACAACACAGATTTATTCTCTCACGATTTCTGCATGCGAGCTGTGTGGGCAGTCAGTTCCCTGGTAGGGAGGGTCTCAGTGGGTTGAAACCAAGATGGTGGCCAGGACTCTGGTTCACATTGGGGCGGTGGCTCTCCTCAAAGCATACTGATCCTCAGCAGACTTGATTTCCTTGCACTTATAAGGCTGAGAACCTCATCTTCTGCTACCCAGGCTAGGAACCACTCTCAACTCCTCTGGCCACCCATGGTTCCTTGGCAAGTGGCCTCCACAGGCTTTCAGATATAAAGGCGTTTACTTTCTTCCTGGTCAGCAGAACCACAACTCTCCGCTTTATCTCTGCCGCTCTGTTTTCAAAGGACTCATGTGATTAGGTCAGGTCTACTTGGATCAGCACCCTCTCTTAAGGTCAACTGATTTGGGATTTTAATTGTATCTGCAAATATTCACGGCTGTGTCTAGAATAGAAATTAAATAACTGGAGGAAAGTGTATACAGTAGTCCCTTCTTGTTAATAGTTGCAGTCACCCACAGTCAACCACAGCCCAAAATATTAAATAAAAAATTACAAATATAGCAATGGCTGAGTGACTCAGTAGATAGAGCATCGTCCCAGTGCACCAAGGTCACAGGTTCAATTTCCAGTCAGGGCACATACGAGAAACAACCAATCAGCGCACAACTAAACAGAACAACTAAGCTGAACAACAAGCTGATGCTTCTCTCTCTCTCTCTCTCAAATCAATGGGGAAAAAAAAAATTTTTTTTTAATTGCAGCAATAGCCTGACTGATGGTGGCACAGTGCATAGAACATCAACCTGGGACACTGAGGATCTAGGTTTGAAACCCTGAGGTCACTAGCTTGAATGCAAGCTCATGAGCTTGAGCATGGGGTTACCTTCTTGAGCATAGAATCATAGACACAAACCCATGGTCACTGGTTTAAAGCCGAAGGCCGCTAGCTTGAGCAAGGAGTCACTGGCTGGGCTGGAGCCCCTCCTCCTCAGTCAAGGTACATATGAGAAGTAATCAATGAACAACTAAAGAGACGCAAGTATGAGTTGATGCTTCTCATCTCTCTACCTTCCTCTCTGTCTGTCTCTCTCTCTCACTTAAAAAAATTATAGAAATTAACAATTCATAAGTTTTAAATTGTGTGCCATTCTGATGCCCAGGACGTGAATCATCCCTTTTTCTATGCAGTGGTTCTCAAAGTGTGCGCCAGGATACACTGGTGCACCCTAGAAGATTTCCAGGTGCGCCCTATGGTATTCCAGAGAAATATGTGCCTGTTGGAGACCAAAAAGCCAACAGGGTTTTTGGAGTTTAGATTTTGGGGGATAGAGGTGTGGGGAATTAGCTGTAAGCTGACAGTCTGCCCAACCCCCCACCTCACTTGCCTGATTAGGTTGCAAAAGGCTGTTAAGCTGTGGTGCTGGATTGTTTACACTACCCCCCATGTTCCCCAGAAAGACTGGAGGCAAGTTTCTTCTATCCTTTGTTTGGTGTAAAGTTAAGATGATATGTATGGTGGGGTTTTTCTGCACTTGGTAAAATTCTTGGGTTGTCTTGGAAACATGATCAGAGACCACTGATTTGCTAATGGCCTCACTTTGCCCTATAAATAAAGCAAGATGCGGTTTGGGGGCACACTTTGTTCTTGCCAGTAGCAATTACAGGGCCCTCCCAACCCCGTATTTTCTTAATTCCGCACCATTCCCACTCGGGACCTGGAATTACTAGCTGCACATGTGCAGCATGTGCCCAGATATAAAAATAAATATAGTTACCTATTATACCATTTCATTATGGAAATACAGCTCTTTTTGTTAACACATCATTATTATATTTATTATTAACAAATCATTATATTATTTTTAGATAAATACACCCAAATAAAATGGATAGATTTCTCAAAAAGAAGCGTGATATTAAAGAATCTGATTCTGGAAGTGAACAAAAGTTAAGTGTAAATAAAATAGGACTTGAAGGCTGACAGGCAGAATTTAATTTATAGCATTTTCCATCACTTAACACTGAACAATACAATTAGATTAGAAACCCATTCATGGAAGCTTCAAGTGATTTTGGTTTAACTTTAACAGAAGAAGAACTGGCAGCTATATCCACTGATCGTGGATTGATGATTAAACATAAGGAATTGTCTCTTGAAGCCTTTTGGATTTCTATAAAAGAAGAATATGTGGCAATATCTAAAAAGCTTTGAACATTTTACTACAATTTTCAACGTCTTATTTATGTGAATTAGGATTTTCTACCCTCAACACAATTAAGAGTAAAAAGAGAGGAATTCTTCAATGTATTGATGAGGAAATGAGAGTTTGCTTTTCAAATATATGCCCAAACATTGAAGAAATCACTAGGACACATCAAGCTCATGTTTCTCATAAACACAAGAATGAAAAAACTTAACACATTCGTGCCGGGACCTGCCAAATTTACTAAATCTTACTAAGAATGTATCTATATATATAAAAGATAACTTTTTGTTGTTTTATTTTTTTAATCTCTCTTTTTTATGAATTCTAAAAAGCATAACAAAAAATGTAATATAAAAATGTTTTTTAATTTCAGAATAAATTTAATTTTGTCATATTTATTTCATTTACCATAAAAGCACACTTGGACATTTTTTTCTTTAATATTTGACTTAATTATTATAACATATTTCTCAGAAATTTGTATATAGTGTGCCTACAATTATTTGTAGGATTTTAAATGAGTCTCGATTTTAAAAAGTTTGAGAACCACTGGTCTAATGTATGCACTACCTACCCATTAGTCACTAGGTAATTGTTTCACATATCAAATGAGTTATCAGAGAGAGAGAGAGAGAGAGAGACATCACATTCACATAGCTTTTATTACAACATATTGCTATAATGGTTCCATTTTACTAGCTACTCTTGTTAATCTCTTATTGTGCCTAATTTATAAATTAGACTATCATAGCTATGTTTGTATAGGAAAAAACATCGAGTACATAGGATTCAGACTATTCAAGATTTCAGGCGTCCACTGAGGGGTCTTGGAACATATCCCCCACAGAGAAGGGGAGACTATTGTGTACACCAGGGGAATCTAGACAACTCTCTCAGAGTTATGCCTATCAGACCTGTCCCAGTTTTTAAACAGTGGCTACTGAGGCTGTTGAAGAGGGTCCATGCTGTATTGCCAGGTCTAACACAGCTCTTTGAAATGCCATCTCCCTTGCCAGGCCCCCTTCCCCACAGAGCTCGGGCCCCATGCAGGCCTAAGGAGTTGGCCGTAGCTCCCCTGGTGCCGAGGCTTGTGCTGCACCTGGGCTGCTATCTCCATCAGCATTAGGAGCTTCCCTCTGGTTCTTTCCTCCTGTTCTCTGTGCAGAGAGTCAAGTACTCCCACTGTGAAGAGGGCAAGTCAGGGCTCTTGGAGAAGGAAGCAGGATATCATTGCCAAGGGTGACTAGGATTGATTTCAATTCAGCTGATCAGTGCCATTTTGTGGAATCAAAAATTTCTCTGACTTCTCAGCCACGGCCACTATCCCACATATTCCCCTCCCTACTGTGTTCTCTGGATCCCTGAAAATTCCGGTGTTCTTAGACACATGCCAAGAAAATTGCACTCAAACCATCCAGACCAGTAATCCCAGCGTGAACATTATCTTGGTACTTAGACTTCCCAAACAAAAAGGATTTGAGTTTGAGTCATTCACACAGACACACCCTAAAACAGCCTTATTCTTCCTAAGGAAATGACACTTTCATAGAAAGCGTCAGACTACAGACTGTCACCTTGCCATAGGTTTTTTCAAATCTAATCTCTGCAGAAAATTCCACCAAGTTTTCAAAAGTAACAAGTGGAGAATGTGAACACAGTATGGGAGAATTAGCTGACTCCAGAAAGAGTACCAGTCAAAAGTCTATAGATAAATGTTCTTCAGAAATAATTAGTCAAATGAAGTAATAGTTTTGTTCCAACTAGACTACTTGAAACCTGTTTATTTGGTTCTTGATAATTTAAAGAATATTGTTATTGGTGCCTTTTGGAGAAACTTCAGAATATAAAAAGACCATATTCTAGAAGTATCATTTGGTTGGACATCCTGATAGAAGCTAATACAATTTTTAAACGAGCGTATCTTCTGTGATTATATTTAGTGTGATTAAAGATCAAAGAGATATTAGCTGTGTTCTTAAAAAGAAAAAATGACAATCAAGATATGCTTCTCTGATAAGACCCAACCTTGAAGGTCAAAAGACCTAGAATGTTACCCAGGTCTGAATTCATCAAAACCACCTCTCCCAAGTTCCCAGTGAGGCAAAAGAGAAAGGCCTGTGAAAGCCAAAGAGGACCACCTGGGGTATGGCTACCCAGCTCTCACCGATCACTAGCCACGGGTGAAGGGTGAAGGGTGGCTGTCCAGGGCACTAACACTCCAGGGTACCCTTCCGCCTGCCTCCCTTGGCAAAGAGAACCGAGGCCTCCAGAGAAATCCCTCAGGCACAGAAACGCAGGCCCTGACCTGTGAAGGTCAGGCCAGTGTGTTCTAGGGTAGAAAGGACGTGCTGATATGAGCATCTGATATGCTATGAGATTTTTGTGAGAGACTCTATTTCTCCTGGGAGTAGCTAGAACAAGTTTTGCTCTGATATCCTCTTAGAACTCATGAAAATAAAATTACAATACAGAGAGAAAAGACATGTATCCTGACATATAAAGGATGTTGGGATGAAAGTTATGATGTTAAGTAATAGTATAAAGGTGGATGTTGCAAATGCTTGGTGCATGCTGGCATCTCCCCACCTCCTACCTCAGATCAGCCCTCTGTACTCTCTGTTGCCACCCCTCCACACACACCTTTCCTGGCTTTCCTTCAAGGGACTTAAGCTGAGCCACTGTGCTGCCTCTCACTGCCTAACCTTAAACTAGCTACCCTCCCAGCCCAGATGCCCTCCACAATTCAAACTACCTGCCCAGACAGGTAAGTCACACAGAGGACATGATCCTGGCTTTTAATTAGTTCACCAGCCAGCAAGTTCTGCAAGGGCAAAGACCTCCTCTGGCCTTCATTTCTTACCCTATCCCCAGGCCCTGGCACAGTGCCTGGCATAGATATTGTGAATATAGGGTGATTAAATAGATGTTAAGAAAATAAATTCCAAGTGTCAGCCATGCAAAGGAAATCAGCTGTAGATATTTGAGACAGCTCAGGCATACATCCTTGTTCTTATTCTTTTTCTTTGTAATTCATTCACATCTACAAAATTCAAAGGTATAAAATGATTTGCCTTATGCTTTAAAATATGCCCACACATCTATCTGCCTGTCCTCTAAAGTAATTGTTTCTAGGGAAATTACCAATATGGTCATCCATTTCTAGGGTCTTCCTCCAGAGATGCTATAGACACAGCAACAAATATTCCTATGCATTCATTCTTTTTCTGTGATTGGTGGCATAGCATGAATACTGTTACTTTTTTCACTTAACAACAAAACTAGAGATAAGTCCATATGAGCACATAAAAATCTTCCTGATTCTTTTTTTTTCTCTGACACTTTATGAGCATTTTAAAATAAAATAAAGTTTAAGTGATTTTAATATGCATACCTGTGAACACTCACCAGTTAGGTTTCGACATTAACATTTTACTGTGCTGGCTTTAGTAAAAGATATTCACCCATCTGCCATCCTTCTATCCACCCATCAAATCTTATTCTTTTTTGATGCATTTCAAGGTAAATTGAAGACATTATTATGCTTTCACTTGAATACTTCAGGAGGTGTATCATTGGCTACAGTGCAATATTTGTTCATAGTTTTTTATTTTTATGTAAATATACATATAATAAAATACACACACTTTTTTTTTTTTGACAGAGACAGAGAGTCAGAGAGAGGGACAGACAGACAGGATAGGCGAGAGTCTGAGAAGCATCAATTCTTCATTGCAGCATCTTAGTTGTTCATTGATTGCTTTCCCTTATGTGCTTTGAATAGAGGGCTACAGTAGAGCAAGTGACCCCTTGCTCAAGCCAGAAACCTTGGGCTCAAGCCAGCGACCATGGGATCATGTCTATTATCCCACAGTCAAGCCAGCGACACTGTGCTCAAGCTGGTGAACCCGCACTCAAACCAGAGACCTCGGGGTTTCAAACCTGGGTCTTCCGTGTCCCAATCCAATGCTCTATCAACTGTGCCACTGCCTGGTCAAGCAAAATACACACCTCTTAAGTACGTATTCTGAGTTTCAACAAATGCACAAATTGTAGGTACACACTCACTGAGTTTTGACAAATGAATACATTTGTGTAACCCAAATTTCCATCAAGCTACAGAATGTTAACATTACCCTGGAAACTTCCCTCATGCCCTTTACCAGTCAGTTACTTTTATATCCTCAGAGACAACTACTAATCTTTTTCCACCATAAAATATCTCTACTCATTCTGAAATCTGCTATAAATGGAATCATACATGTACTCTTGCTCTTGAGATTCACCCATTTTGGTGCAAGTATCAGTAGTTTCCTTTTCTTTGCTGAGTATTCCCATAGTGTGGAATATATTCTATGGTATTCTCACTGTTCCTTTACCCTCCTTATTCTTCTTAATAACTACATATTATGCCAGTATTGATGAACATTTAGATTGTTTTCACTTTCTGCTATGAAAAAGGATTCACCCCCAAGCAGCCTTTCACATGGATTATAAATATATTGTCTGAACTCCTTAAAGTGAACTCACTGAACCAAAGTCTTTGCTTTTTGATTGTCAGATCTGACAGAAAAACTTGGTGCATCATCTGTTCAAGACTGAGACCCTTGTCTGACCGGTGGTGGTGCAGTGAAGATAGCATCGACCCAAAATGCTAAGGTCCCCAGTTCGAAACCCTGAGGTTGCCAGCTTGAGTGTGGGCTCCTGGGCTTAAGCACAGAATCATCAACATGATCCTAAGGTCACTGGCTTGTGCCCAAGGTCCCTGGCTTGAGCTTAAGGTCACTGGTTTGAGTAAGGGGTCAAAGGCTCAGGTTGAGCCTCCTGGTCAAGGTACATATGAGAAGCAATCAATGAACAACTAAAGTGAAGCAACTATAAGTTGATGTTTCTCCTCTTTCTCCTCCTTCTCTCTCCCTTCCTGTCTCTCCCTTGCTCACTCTTGCTCTCTTTCTCTCTCTCAAAAACCAATTTAAAAAATAAAAGACTGAGATCTTCATTAGCTGTGTTTAAATGGCAGGTGACTTCAAACCTTTCTAAACATGGGAGCTGTGAATTACCAAACCAGTCACTTCCCAGTCTGCAAGGAAGGGCACTGAGGCCAGATGCCTGCTTCCCAGCCCCAGGGCCTCTACTGCACAGCTGAAAGCGAGAACTTGGTCACAGAGAACACATTTCTACCATATTTGTAGGTATTAAACTCCTCTAACATGCTATCATTCTGTACACATTCCTGCAGTTTCCCACTGAACCTTCTGGTTTTGTCAGGCTTTATCCCTGCAACTTTATTGCACACAGGCTGCTGGTACTGCTCTCAGTCTTAATCCTTTGTTCAGGAACTCACATCCTAGGAAAGCTCTGGGTTTCATTAGATAAGCTTACCCTGCACCCTTTTTTCACACCCATTATCCCAGCCTGGAACATGGTGATGTGTTTTCCTTACTTTCCCCCTTTCTCTTCTATTTCCCACTGACAAATGGCAAAAGCAGCTGTGGGTTTTGCTTTGAAGGTTCTGACGGGAGGGCATGATGAATCGGTGATGGATTAGAGCAAATGAATCACATCACGCGGAAGGGGACAATGGAGAGCGCGAAGCCACTCCCAGCTTCGCATTTTTCAAACTCGCCTTAAAAGACAGCGCTTCTTTTAATCTTGTTCCAGTTTCTGCGGTGACTCTGCATATGTTTAAAGGAAGGAGAGTGAGAGGAGTCTTGTGGATATAAACAGGGAATTCCATTCTTGGTCTGACTCTAAGAACGCATTGTCATTCAGGGGGAGTTTAAGTAGTTAGGAAACCACTTCAAGGCCCCTGAGAAACAACTGGGCAGCTCCAGGAAGAGAAACAGTTGGCAAACCAAGTGACAGAATTCAGAACTGTAAATCTTTAACATGAGGATTGACTAGCAAAATACAGCTGCTGCTGCTGGTAGCCATATCCTTGAAAAGAGCGTTCTGAGCTGCCGATCACAAACTGCTTGGTTTCTGTGTGATGGTGAGCATTAGCAGGTTGGGATCTGGTCCTGCTTCCAACCCAAGAGAAGTAAGAGCAGTTATTGCACCGCCGGTAGTGTGTTCTGGTCTGAAAGTGACAAAGGAAACAGTGCAGTTCTGGAGCTGCCGTTCTGATGAGGACAGAGAAATTCCAAGTCCTCCTTTGAAATTCAAGAGATACTTAATGGAGAAGAAAGGTCTTAGTGGATGGATGATTCCTTTGTATTTGAACAAGAGGGGCCCTCTTCCTCCCTGGATGGAAAGTCATTCAAAGGAAACCATGAAAGGACATCCCTCTTGGCACAGCTAAGACTCTGGGGATACATGCAAAATGAAGTGTAATATTGATGTAATTACCCCAAAACAGAGGGCTGGGATAAAAAGGAGAGGAGATCTAGGCGTAGCTATTTGTCTAATTGCTAAGGTCTGACAATTCACCCCAACTCTCTTAGACATAGTCATCATGAAATAGTTACATATTACTTTCTAATTTCATATTTCAAGAAAAGTAGAGGAAATATGAAGAGGTACAAAAGACTGTTGAATAATTGAGAGGAGAATTTAGATTTGATTTATCAAAAACTTCTTGGCTATAAGAGTTCTAAGATGATCAATATAGCTTCCAATACTATATATTTGAAAGCAGCTCTCCAGGCATCTCGGAATATTAAGACTTCTCATGGACAGTGTGATTGAGCACTTGCAATATGACAAGCACTTTGCTAAATCCTTTCCATGAATTATCTGGTTTAAACTTTACTTCATTCCTGTGGAGACTGGCATTTCTTTCCCTGGGAGAGCTTAAGAATAAAGCAGATCCTTTTTTAGAACAGCTCCGGCCGCGCTGCACAAGGTGGGCAAGGACATAAAGCAATGGTTAGGAGGACGGGCCACCTCTCCACTGCATGCTTGTGTTGACTTTCCTGAGAGTGTGGCTCCGTAGGGAGTTCAGAGGGATTCCATGTCACTTGTTGCTCATGTCTTCAGCACATTTCCATATCTCCTGTTGCCAATTACTGCACTGATTCCTGGTCACAAGGAACTGAAGAATAATGAAAGCAGAAAAGGGGAGAAATGGTGGGACTGCTTTGTTGATTTTGACCAAGTAAATTTTATAAATTTATGTATAAGGCTGGCATAGTTCCCCATCTGTTTGGGAAAGTTATATTAAATATAAATGAAAGTCATATGATTAACCCAATTTGCCTCACTGTCTTGATTTTAGAATGTAATGACTGAATTGACTGGAGCACTGTCCCAGAGTGCAGCAGGTTGCTGGTTCAACTTCCCAATCAGGGCACATACAGGAACAGCTCAGTGTTCCTGTCTCTCCCTGCCAACCTAAAAAAACCAAAAAACAAAAAAACCCACAATTAACAAGGTGTCTGAACACTAACAAAGTTAACTCAGAGTCCTAAAAAGTGCATTTGGTTTTTTTATAAAGATGTCTCCACCTACATTTTCTTTCTGACTGCACTAAACATATTGTGATTAAATATTTCTCGTTCAACAAGTATTTATTGAGAACTGCTCTGTACCAGGTTACCAATATGCTAGATTTTGATGCATTCATAAACAAGGTACACATTCTCCTGTGTGCTCATGGTGCACTGGGCAGCTGACCTTCAGTGTATAACCCTCAAATACAAATATCATTGCCAACTATAAGAAATGCTCTAAAGGAAGGGATCTGAGAGAGAGCACACAGAATCTAACTAGCATAGGGTACCCAGAAAGCCCTCTCTGAGAAAGGGTGTGAAATAAGAGTTAGCCAAGTCAAAACTAATGGCAAAGACATTCTAGGAAGAGGGACTAGCATGGGCAAAGGCTCTGAGGCTGGCAAGTGCCAGGCGAGTCCCAAGAACTGGAGGAAGGCTGGACAAGTACTGCAGTAAGGGTGGCGGAGTAGGAGGAAGGCACGGAGTCGAGGGCAGGGCAGGAGGAAGGCCGGTTAAGTGCTGCAGTAAGGATGGCGGAGTAGGAGGAAGGCACGGAGTCAAGGGCAGGAGGAAGGCTGGTTAAGTGCTGCAGTAAGGGTGGCGGAGTAGGAGGAAGGCACGGAGTCGAGGGCAGGAGGAAGGCCGGTTAAGTGCTGCAGTAAGGGTGGCGGAGTAGGAGGAAGGCACGGAGTCGAGGGCAGGGCAGGAGGAAGGCCGGTTAAGTGCTGCAGTAAGGGTGGCGGAGTAGGAGGAAGGCACGGAGTCGAGGGCAGGGCAGGCATCCGAATGCTGAGAAAGGACTCAGCCTAACAGAGCTAGTAATATTTAAAGCTTCAAGAGGACAGAATAAGATGGTATATTGTGGGTTTAAGCAAGGAGGTGAAATGACAAAGTCTCCGTTTTGAAGAGATCACTTAGTTCGGGGACTGGAGACTTGAGAGGTGATAGTTTGGACTTAGGAAGACCACCTAGGAACCTGCTGCAGCAGCTCAGATGAGAGTTGAGATGGCTCCCATTAGTGAGTGGTTAGAGAGATATGACTAGTTTGAGAGATTTGAAAAATGTATATTATGTCACTGTTTCTGTGATACCATAGGCACTACAGAGAAAAATAAGTAGTAGTTTTTGGGTTTTCTATTTATTTAACTGAATAAAGTAACTCATACTTTATATTGTGTTTGTTTGTTTGTTTTGTATTTTTCTGAAGTTGGAAATGGGGAGGCAGTCAGACAAACTCCCACATGCGCCCGACCGGGATCCACCCTGCATGCTCACCAGGGGGCGATGCTCTGCCCATCTGGGGCGTTGCTCTGTTGCAACCAGAGCCATTCTAGAGCCTGAGGCAGAGGCCATGGAGCCATCCTCAAGCCCGGGCCAACTTTGCTCCAATGGAGCCTCGGCTGCAGGAGGGGAAGAGAGAAACAGAGAGGAAGGAGAGGGGGAGGGGTGGAGAAGCAGATAGGCGCTCCTCCTGTGTGCCCTGGCAGGGAATCGAACCTGGGACTCCTGCACGCCAGGCCAACGCTCTACCACTGAGCCAACCGGCCAGGGCCTGTTTGTTTGTTTTTAAGGGAAAAGGGTTTCTTAAATTATAGTGATTATCTCTTCTCATCAGTTTTTCTTGGCAATGCTGTTGATTGCCCTATACTAGATGTCTCGATGTTGACACTAACATTAAAAAGTCATAAACTGACTCAAAAATTAGCTCATTGCTGTTTCAATTATATTATTGGAAAAGACTCTATAAAAACCCTATGTAAGAGGTCAGAAACACTGTCAGTTTACTTATTTACACAGTAGAAAGTACTCACCAGAATTGACCACAAGCTTTATTATCCCTTTATTAGTCCTATCAGGACATAATTTTGATCTTTCTTAGTGTGATTATTGTCTTTGTCAACTACAAGCCATTTCTTCATTCCTGAGTGATAGTCTGTCTTCTGAACCTCATGGCTCATGATGAATTTGGTCCTCATGCACAATAAATTCTCTTTCCTGGTCCAAATTAATTCTTCAGTGTCCATATCTGGTTACATAGGTTGAACTGAGCTCTTGAAAACTTTACTCATCCTCTATAAGGTTGGACAACAAACTCTGCTTTATGTTTGTCTTTGTTCAAACCACAGCCCTAAGCTAGACACAATATATCAGTTGCTCTTACAGTTGAGTTGGCAAGGGTTTACCATTTTCAAGGTCAAGGTGGCATATTCTGTTTCTAATAACACGTGCCTGGGATAAGCCAATAACTAGGGTGCCTATCTTTATGAAAGAGCCATTATAACACATAGCAATACTGTGATAACCACTCAGTACAAGAATCAAAGGGACTTTCTTTGTCTTAATGTAGTATGTTGCTCAGGACTTGTTAGAAGTTTGATCTTTTTAAATAGTTCTTTTATGTTGTTTTAACACTAATAGCACTTTTATTCTACACAGGAACATAAACGTTTGATGGACTTCAGTGATGTGTCTCTAAAGTTATCCCAGCTGTGTCTATGCACACACTGAAATAGATAACAATAAAGACAATTATCTGAATAAAATGCCAAGAGCCAAGATAAGATTCTGAATAAAATCCAAAGTCCCATTGTCTCGCTATCTTTTTCAGCTCCCTTTTCCATTTCTTCCTTTTATATTTTTATAGTGGTATAATATATATATTATATATATAGCATAAAACTCAACCATTTTAAGTGTGCACTTTAATGTATAGTGGCATTGAGTATATTCACAATGTGTGCAACCATAACCACTGTTTATGCTTCTAGAACTTTTTCATCACCTCATTCAGAAATTCTATGCCTATTTAACAATAATTTCCTATTATCTTCTTCCCCCACCCAAGGTCCTCTGTTCTTCTTTTTGTCTCTCTGATTTTGCCTATTTTAGGTACTTGTATAAGTAGGATTGTTAGTGTAGGCAGCTAGGAGTTAACAAAACAGAAGGGAGCTAGACTGGCTGTGCCTGATTAAGTCTGGAAGTTACACTTAATCAGGCTTAGTTCTAGAAGTTACAGCTTCAGACACCCCTGGCAATAGCCAAAGCCCTGTCAAGGGATTAACATCTCTCCATCCCCCCTGTCCCTTCACCCATCCCTATGTAGAGAGGAAGGACTGGCTTTTCAATCTCCCCAGGAGACAACTGGTCCACTCACCCAGACTATGGGGGAGGAACAACAATAAAAGGGAAATTCCTTTGCTAGGTGCATGTACATTAGACGCCAGGATGGCTCAGGAGGAGGTAAGCACATGTGCAGCAGAAACCAGAGGAAGAGGCAAAATTTCAATGCATGTACAGTAGGAGCCAAAATGGTGACATAAAGCAGAAGTTTCTAGCCTGAGAAAGAATCAGATTGGATAAGAAACACAAAACCCTGGAAAATTGGGCAAAGTGATTGGACAGGGGGAGGATATAGCACCAGCCTGCAAAGAACCAGGAAAGAGATTGGTTAGTTTGAAAGAAAGTTTGCCCTTCCCAAAGCTGTGGTAATATAATCAAAGCTTAACAAAGGCCTCAAGGCTCGTTCCTCATTCCTTTGTGAGTTCTCTCTCCCCGAAGCAATCACACAGCTTCAAGCACAGCAGCCTGGCACCAGCTGGGTGCCAGGAACAGAGACTGAGCCAGCAGGGTGCTGACAAAGACTGAGCAGGACTAAGCTTTGACATGGACTGAATCAAACTACAAAGACTTCAAATGCCCTGTCATTGCTGAGCCAATGGCACAGAGTCATTAGTCCCTGGTCTTCCTGGGCTTGGTGAGGACCAATGTGGCCTTGTGGTCCCAGAGGCTGGACTTATTCCATAGTGAGTCAGAGCTTAGCTATCTGGTTATGGGTGAGACACCAGGCAACTGGAGGCAATCCTTTCTTTTTGCTCCAATAAATCTACCACTACACCTCAAGCTCCTATGCATGGGTCCCCAAATTGCTTTTCTCATGACTCTATGGAAGAAATCTATTTCCACCAGCAACAAGATCACATAATAATTTGTTCTTTTGTGCCTGGATTATTTACTTTTCATATGTTTTCAAAGTTTATTCATGGTTAGTATGTGTCAGAATTTCCTTTTTTTTGTGGCTGAATAATATTTTATTGTATAGGTAGACCACATTTAGTTTATTCATCAGTTGGTAGACATTTAGATTGTTTCTACCTAGTAGCTACTGTGAATAAAGTTGTGGTGAATGTATTTGTCCCTGATTTCAATTCTTGTGGATATATACCTAGGCATGAAATTGCTGAATCATATTGTACATTGGATCTATATCTTTATACAACATCAAGGTGGTCCTCTTTCATGGACTGGCACAAAATTCCTGGCAGAGGGGCACAGATCCGCAGCCTGGAGGTTGAAAAACACTGGTATAGTAATTCTGAGTTTCACTTGTTGAAGACTGCCAAACTGCTTTCCACAGTGGCTGAACCATTTCACATTCCCACCACAATGCACCAAAGTTCCAGTCTCTCCACATCCTCACCGACATGTATTATTGTCATTCTGAAGAGTACGTTTATTTCTTTTTAAATTGTCCTAGATCTTTATGCCTGGTCATCTTGATAGAATCAAAGAATGCTCTATTCAACATGACTGAACTAGTTGCACAGATAGATGCAAATTTTCACTTAGGCAAAAAGTAGATGGGGAGTCTATTATCCAGATTTAAAGTAAAGAAGCAATAATAACCCAGGAGAGGCTATGTAACACAATGTGTCAAAGTTTGGATTCCAGCACCAGACTGCCAGAATTTGAACCCCAGCTCACTGTAGCCAGCTGGGTCTGTATGCCTTCAGGGAAGCTGCATAATTCTTTTACCTCAATTTCCTCTCCTATAAAATGAGGATTATGAAGGTACCCACCTTCCAGGGTACTTTTGAGTACATGTAAAGCTTTTAGAACAGTGTTAGGTAATATTAGTTTAAATAACACCAATCCCATCTATTTCTGGGTGCCCTATGTGTAAAGACTTTTTGACCTCATCTCATACCCTATGCAATTAAGCCAGATCTTGGTGGGGGTGGGGCATTTCCAATGACTACCTAGTGCCCAAATGATCCTCCAAATAGAATGTTTGGCAACCCCTGCTCCAACCCACAGCCACCTAGTGTCACCTTTGGGTTTCATCTGACCTTCAAACAGATCGTGTCCCAAGAATAAATCTCACTTATGTCTAAACTTGCAAAACTGCAACCAGGATTTTAAATTATAAGAACCAATAGACTATAAATATAAGATTGTTCCATGAAAAAAACTTGTTTTTAAGTTTTTTACCTTGTTAATTTGGATATAGAACTTTCTCCTTTCCAAAGCAAAAAAAAAAAAAAAAAAAGGATTTTTTTTTTCTTCCAATTAAAATGACAATTCTGGCACAGGCTATTTAAAAAATTGCACTCTCTTTTTATAAAACAATGATTGTAACACTCCAGAAAATGCTAGAACACTGATGTGGAAGTTGCTGGCCAGCCCCAAACAACCGGATAGATGGCATGAGCTAGACAAAACATAGTAATTGAAGACACCATTTCTATCTTGGCCTAAAAGGGCCACAGAAATGTTCCATTTCCCAAAAGCATTTTAAATAATCCAGAGATAGGAGTTCTTGTGAAATGCTTTGCACATTTCACGTTTCAGAAGTTGTTTCAGCAACCCAGAATTTTCAGAAGACTGAAGGGGTCTAAGAATATAGAGACTTCACATGTGCAGGCCACACTTCACAACCAGGCCAGTCTCAACAAGCCCCCTCTGGGATGCCATCAGAATTTCCACTGCACAGCCAAAGGAAGTGGGACTGGAAACACTATAAAGATTTACCTTAAGAAAAGCTGGGGTAACTGAACAGCATGTAGGAGAAAAGAAATAAGAATCTTTCAAGGACAGAACCCCAGAATCATTCTGAAAGACGCGTCTCAGGCTAATTTCAAGTAACGGCAATATTTTGCACTGAAAACAATGACCAGAGACATTGTATCAACAGCTCACCAAGACTTCTCAAAAGCCCTATAATGTTAGGGGATAGTTGTTCTGAGATAGAGAGCTTAATGGAGAAATTTTAGTTTTACCTGCCAGAGCTTTGACAAAAGCCTGTGTTGCATAAACACACTATCAGCCCCTAAGTGCTCCCCATCTTCACACCAGCATCACCAAGGCCTGAGTTATGCCCCTAGAATGTGAAAATAGAGATCACCACTTTTGGGCTTATCAGGGACCATACTCTTGGCAAGCCCTTCCCACGTATTACCTTCATGAATCCTCACAGCTCTATAAAGTAGACCCATTTTACATATTAGAACAACACTCCATAAATACCAGGCACTTCTTACATTAGGGTCTCTGAAAAAAAGTGGTTAAAATCAGATGGGGCCCTGGCTGGTTTGCTCAGTGGTAGAGTGTCAGCCCAGCATGTAGATGTCCTAGGTTTGATTCCCAGTCAGGGCACACAAGAGAAGCAACCATCTGCTTCTTCACCCCTCCCTCCCCTCTTCCCTGCCCACACCATGGCCCAAATAGTTTGAGCAAGTTGGCCCCAGACATTGAGGATAGATCCATGGCCTCACCTCAAGTGCTAAAATATCTCAGTTGTTGAGCAATGGAGCAACTGCCCTATATGGGCAGAGCATCGCCCCATAGGGGACTTGCCGGGTAGATCCCGGTCAGGGCACATGCAGGAGTCTGTCTCTCTGCCTTCCCACTTCTCACTTAAGAAAATAAATAAATAAATCAGGTGGGCGAAGAATTGCCAAGTGGAAGAAGCCAGTCTGAAAAGGCTACATATTGTATGATTCCACCTACATGACATTCTGAAAAGGTAAACCTATGAAGACAGTAAAAAGAACAATGGCTACCAGGTGTCCAAGGGAAGGAGAGATGAACAGGTGGAGCATAGGAGATTTTTAACGCAGTGAAACTATTCTGTATAGTACTGTACTGGTAGATACACTACAAGCCACTAAGCATTTGACGAAATCCATAGAAGGTGCAATACCAAGAGTGAACCCTTATGTAACTATGAACTTGAGTTAATGTATCAACATTGATTCATTAATTATACAATTAACAAATGTATACCATTAATGCAAGATGTTAATAATAGGAGAATTTGCGAAGGGCGTGAGCATAATGGCGTATATGACATGTGGGAACTCTCTGTACTTTTCACTCAAATTTTCTATAAACTTCAAGCTGCTCAAAAAAATAGTTTATAAATTAAAAATAAAGTAAACAAATGGAAGGGGAGGATCACAGCCATTATGAAGACTTACCGAGGATGAAACAGATAGAAAATGGAGTGGAAAGACAAAGCAAGGCCCTTGGCCTCTCTGAGTAGGGTGACATCAAGGCAGAGACTTCAAGGAGTCACCATGCAGAAGTGAGTAAGAGTGTTTCATATGGAGGAAACAGCATCTGAAAAGACCCTGAGAAAGAAGAGAATTCTGGGGACACAAAGATTGCAAAGCTGACAAATAATGGAGTCAGGATTTGGCTTTCCTTCTGATCCCTGCCTCTCATTTAATTCGACACTATCTTGAATATTGAATTCAATCTTTTTCAAATTTTCCCTGTATTCTGTTCCCTACAGTGTGGCTAGGTAGTGTGTACATTACTCAAAATGGAAATAAATTTTTCCATTACTGATGGTCACTTCAGTCAGCAGAGAAAATCCCAGGGCTTTGCTTTCTCGGCTATCTTTAAAATCCAGGGGTAAGGGGACATTTTGTCATTTGGGTAAAAGGTCATATATTCTTCATTATTCAAAACAGTCTATCAAATACTGTTCAATTCTCATTAGGCCCATCTCTGCATTATGAAAGAGGTTCCTATGGTCTTTATAAATATTTAAGACACATGACTGACCATGTTATATAAACTGTGCTTTGCTAATATTAGTTGTGGCTTAAAGTCTTTTTGTGCACAGAGCACAATGATGGTGGCCATGTGGATGGCATCCCAGCCCAGGTAGCAAAGACACTCTTGCATTGTTCTGTGGGCCTGCTTAAAGCATTTGTACTACCCAAGTCAAAATGCAGGTACTGCTTTTCTAAAAGAAGAAGGAGGAGGGGGTAAGGAGGGGGAGGGGGAGGGGAAGGGGAAGGAGGTGGGGGAGGGGAGGGGAGGGGAGAGGGAGGAGAAAAAGAGGAGGAAAACAAAACAAAAACCGGATCTGTGTCAATCCATATGAAAAAGCATTTCAGAGCTGAAAACAAGGCATGTAAAGAAGAAAGGGGTAAGTGTGTTACTTTAAATGGAAAAAACAGCTGCTTGGATCAGATAGAAACCAGATGGGAAAGAATCAGAAGAGTGAAGCTGAAATGCCTTCAGAAAAAAGCAGCAGAGGCAAACTGTGCTCACAAGCGGGTGATAGTAACTTCCAGACGTTTCTTCCTATGCTGTAAGTACCATGTGGCTCACAGGAGCATGGAAGAAAGCTGAGGCGGGCTCACCAGTTACCCCAGAGACTGGTCCAACAGACGCGGCCAAGTGTCCTTATTAGGGAGGTGCAGGACTTGGCGTCTTCTCTGAGGGGATGGAGAGAAGGGGCCCCAGGAGGACGTGTCTGTGTGTCCTCATCCAGCCCCCGTGCTGAGGGCAACAAGCCAGAGGGGAGAGGCAGGCCTTTCAGCTTGTGTTTAGAGGAGCTCTCCTTCGTCACAGCCCACCTGTCTGTTAACACTCTTGCTTCCCCAGGCTGCAGGCACTGGTGGGGGGGGGGGGGGGGGCGCTGCTTACATTCCAGCTGCAGCGCAACTTGCCCAGCAGATGGGAGGTAGAAGGTTCTGGTGAACTGCTTCCTCCGTGCTGGTTTGTGGCTTTCTCATACTGGCGGAGCGTGTTATTTGAGTTGCCACATGCTGACCACAGGCTTCCGGCTGCAGCACATGCTGACCTCAGAGGAGAATGGCTGGGGTGCGCTTCCCGCTGTGGCTTGCTGGGCTGCTGGGGGAGGCGCTGGCACAGAGGACACCGCACAGAGCTGGAGGCCAGCCTGCTTCTGACAGCGGAGCCAGTAGCCAGGCCAGACTCAGCCATTCAAATAATCCACGTCACGTGGCCGCATGTAATGATCTTATCCACTTAGCATTATCTTAGCAGCTAATGATGCGTGAACACGCCAGGTTAGGAAGAACAGCCAGCAGGGAGGACACGGGCCCATCACTACTCAAAAGGAAGAGCTGGTGTCCAGGCCCCTCAGCCTTTATCCTTGAACAGCAAGGGTTTAACAGATGAAAAAGAAAGGGTCTTATCAAAAGGAACACAGGCTGCTTTATTCGCTCTATAACTTCAGTTAATCGCTAAGCATACTTGAGCCTCAATTTCCACATTCATAAAATGGTGATCTTAATGATATCTATCTAACAGGGTACTTAAGAAAATCAAGGGGGATGATTTATATAAAAAGCTGTTTATAAACAGGATCTTTACAGTTAAAAGTAGGAGAACATCAACTTGAACCAGTTTAAATGGAAAAAAGTACAACGTACTTACTGGCTCCCGTAAACTGAGAAGCCTGGGATCTGGCTTCAGGCATAGCTGGATCCGGTTACTCAAATTACACTGGGGAACAAAATTTTCGTTGCATCCACAAAAACACTTGTTCTTACCTAATTCGAGTATGCCATCTCAAATCTGACATTAGTTTTTCTCTGTGAGCTACAGGGTTTTTTTGCAATTCAAGATTTTAGGTTTTCATCTTATTGTAAAATTTTCAACATTTAGTTTAACATAATGAAGTAGACTGTCTTCTTGGGCATCATTCATCTTTGTGAAAATATAATAATTTATATAATGCAGTAAATACACTAATACACTAAAAGATAGGTTTGCTACAGAATTTGTCTACAATTTTGAAATAGAACATATTAAAACACTTATTTCAATCATAAAATTTACGCAAAACTTATTTAAATTCTATTCAGGCAAAAATTTGCGTTTGTAGCTCTTGTGTTTGTGTACTTGTTGAGGACAATCGCGTTTGATGCTCCAGCAGTAGTCTACTCATCACTAACAGCTTCAAGATTTTCGGGAAACTTATCAAGGTGACTGTTCAGGAAGTGAATCTTAACGCTCATGTTACATCAAATGTCACGGAAAGCCAACAGCATCCTTTGAACCAGAAGTTCATAGTTTTCTGCTGTTTTGTTGCCAAGGAAGTTCTTTGTAACTGCCACAAAAGACTGCCATACTGCTTTCTCCTCCTTATTCATCTTCCTGGCAAATTCTTCGTCACATATGAGGGTTCGAATTTGAGGTCTAGCGAATACACCTGCTTTTATATTCTTGAAAGACAAGGCAGGAAAAGCAGAAATAATATGTTGAAAGCATTCACTTTCTCTATTCAAAGCCTGAACAAACTGCTTCATTAAGCCAAGTTTGATGTGAAGTAGGGGAACAATGATCCTGTCTCAATTAACTACAGGTTCATTCACAATATTTTGTATCCCTACTTCCAGCGCTTCACATTTCAGCCACTCCTTCTATGTCCAGTGTTTCTCCCGAGCTCGGCTGTCCCACAAACACAGAAAGCAAGGATACTTCGTGAAACCTCTCTGTTCTAGCAGGAAATTTACCATTTTAAAATCTATACAAATGATCTAGTTATGCTTCTCATACTTCAGAAAGTCGAGGACAATTTTTATGCCATTATAATCTTCTCGCAGATGAGTTGAATAACCAATTGGAACCGCTGCATAAACATTACCATTGCGTAGAAGAACACATTTCAGACTCCATTTAGAGCTGCCAAGAAATAGCTGCCATTCTGTTGGACTGTAAGTGGTAACACTTAACTGGCTGAGAAAACTACTGATATCATGATAGTAAACAGTGTTTGTCTTCGGAAAGAAAGTCCACAAAAATTTGTTCACACTTCCTGAAATGGGATACTTTAGCTGACCAGTGATGTGCATTCTTTTTTTGAAGCCTAGAGGCTAATAATTCAGCTGCTTTCTTTGATAGGCCCAAATCTCTTACTAAGTCATTCAATTTGGGTTGGCTAAACTGCTGAGGGGTTAATGACTGCTTGGCATCACAAGACCCTTCAGATTCTACAACTATTTCCTCATGCATCTTATCAAAATACGCTTGATCACCATGTTCACTTTCTTCATCCTTAGAAGAAATAAAACCATTGAAAACTGGAACCAGGAGTGTCTCAGAGTGTGGGATAGGTCATATTGCTGAAGAAATATTAGGATATGCGATCATATGCCGTTTTTTCTTGCTGATGCCCTTTGTATGGATCAGACAGAAATAACAGTCACTGCTGTGGTCCTTAGGTTCACGCCAAACCATGGGAATACCGAAAGGCATTCCTTGGCGTTTTCCTTTTGTCCAGTCACGAAACATTTCCTCACAATTATGACACACAATATGAGGAGCCCAATTCTTCTCTTGATCGTGAAGGGAAACTTGAAATTAGGCAATATATGCACATGTCACAAATGATGAAATATTGCGCCTTTTACGTTGAAGTGTGCAACAGCCACATATATAACAGAAGGTGTCAGGACTATTCTTACATTTATGCCTACTCAAAGAAGCCATGATTCAATCTTAAAACAAAATAAGAGGGTGTTTTTATCAGATAATAATTTTTTACATTTAAAAACAACTACAATTATGTAATAGTGATGTTTATAAAACATTAATTGCCTTGTGGTTATGTTCAATCCAAGAGTCATTGCTCTTTAACTCCAATTTAAAAACCAGTGCATGCCATTAACTGTAACAAAAAGAAATTAAAATTGAATAAAAACTAGAGCATGCACCAAAAAATGGATTTCATATTTGGAATCAGCTATGCAGAAACATAGAAGCAGTTCTAAAACCTCATGCAACAGAAAATGAAAAAAAAAATTGTTCCCCAGTGTTATTTCTTCTAGATGCATGCTTGCTCTTGTGTTCTCTGTCTCAGTCTCTTAATCTCTCTCTTAATCCGCTTCTCCCTCCTTCTCTCCCTATATTTTTCTCATTCTTGCTGTTTTTTCTTGTTTTGGGGTTCTGCTTTCTGAGGGCTTCACATTCAAGCAGGCTCTCTCAAATGCCATTAGAGAGATTACTTCTGACAGTTCTGGGCCAAACAGTCTTTACAGAAGGAATAAGACATCCAACTATCCCATTTCATAGAAGAGCTTTAACTGGATCTGGAACCCACTCCTTACTTGTACTAATGCCTACAAAATAGGCACAGAAAACTATGACTGACCAGGCTGTCAGCACTCTCCTATACACACAGGATGGGAGGATGGGACAATTGAGGCTCTGTGACCGATGGTCCCACCAGAATTATGTCAGGTGGATAAAGGACTATTATCCACAAATACAACATGCTCTCACAAAAGTAGTTCAGGTCTCCATAACCAAGTCCTGTAATTACTTTTGGTCTCTCTTATCTCTCTTTATATCAAAACCTGCTCAACCTGGATCTCAAAATCCTTTCATTTAGCTGTTACCTTAGAAAAAAATTAGTTGTAAACTGGCCTCTGATAACGTGACATGGAAAGAGCTTATACTAGAGGTTAGACACTTACTTGCATTCTAATCCAAGTGACTTTGATGTGATTATATTAACCTCCCTGTGGTTAAGATTCCTCAGCTATCACACAAAGGAGGGTTACCATCAATTATCTCCAAAATCCCTTCCAACGCAGAGGCCCATCTGTCTATGATTTCACCTTTGTGTGACAGTATTCAAGGGGATTCACATTTGGGCAGAGACTTCCTGAAATGGCAATGACTTGATACAATGAATGAACCACCAACATTGGAAATGTAATAAAGATATTTGGACAAGAAAAAGTAGGAATCTCTTTCCAAGCCTTTTAAACACCATCCCACTTGAGCAAGCACCTAATTGTGGTAGTTTGAGTTTGTTATTCAAATCAGTCAAGGGTGTGGCTTGGTTGTCCTATATAACACTACAGCAGAAACATTAAGGCTGAATGGCACACTCAAGCCTACTTTCCCCAGACTTCTGGCTTTCCACTTCTGCCAATGACACTTGTCCTTCTTTAGGGTGATCTGGCCAGTCCTTCCATGGCCTCCTACTAAGGTTTGTCCTGGGGGTACTTCACAAAGCTCCAGCCTCCAAAGTATTTCTAGACTCCAACTCACCACTGAAACTTTCCTGTTCTATTTTCCATCCCTTGCATGTGCTACATTCTGCTAAGTGACAGAAATTACATTCAATAAACTAATTGCTTCTGACTTACGAGTAAGTGCAGAAAGTTACCTTCTAAAGCAGTGTATGTGTGCTTCTCAAGGGTCTTGTGAAGATGAAGCCCTAACACAAAAGGGTGGATCCACTGGGGGAATTTTAGGATCTGTAATAGGTGAGGAAAGAGTTACTTTACAAGCTAGACCTTGTGACCTCACTCTTAGATGGCCTATTGGTATTTGTTAACCTATACACTACTTCTTCCAAATAGTATTGGAGACCACTTATGAGTCCAAGAAAGACACATTATAAAATAACAGAAATTAAATTTTAAAAGGGGAAAACATATAGCTCAAACCCATAGGCTAATATATTTATTATAAAGTACAAAAATTTATCCTGAACATCTCAATATCCATGGAAAAAGTAAAATATGGTATATTAAATCACTTTCAACCACCAGTTAAAAGGAAAAACACTAGGTCCTGGTTATAAATTAACAAAGGAATGCATATGAGGGACTTTAAATACAGAATAAAGAACAATGGCAAATTCTGTATCAAGGATGTAGCTATGTTCTTCATGCCAACTTTGTTTGGGCTTTTGAGAAGAGTTGCCCTTACAGGCAGAGGGCTCCCTAGTGTTTGCCTGTGTGACCTCATCTATACAGCACAAGTGAAGTGGGGAGTGATCAGTCATCACAGGCAGTCCAAGTTGTTCAAGTTCCTGCCTGAGCGGAAGAATGAAGATGTGAATTATCATCCTGTCTTGTCATTTCAACTTCCTAAATGCTCTCAAACCAATACACTATTTTTCTTCACTACTGTCCCCAACCTCAAGTCAGACATCATCACCTCTCCCCTGGACCTAATTTGTCTCTGCTTCCAACCCTCCAGTGCAGCAATTTTCAAGCAGTGTGCCCCGTGAATTTTTAAAACACGCAATACCTATTTAGTTAGGAGCACTGACTTCTTTTCCCTTAGACTGTCAAGTAAAAAAATGAAAACAGCCAAAACAATAGCAAGCTGGTGTGAATGAATCAAAACTATACCTGTTATTTTTGTAAGTCAGCAAAAAATATATTATTTGGTGTGCCTTAGAATTTTAGTAATTATCTTATGTGTGCCGAGAGAGGGAAAAGGTTGTACATCACTGCTCCAGTCCATTCTGTGCGCAAAGCAATTAGACACAACCTTTCCAAGACGTGAATCTGATGCTGCTACTTCAGGGCCCTCCTATAACCTCCAGGACACAGAGGTCCTGATCTCATGATCTGGCCTACTGGTCACCCTGCCAGACTCCCCTCCCATTCCTCTCCTGTCTCATTCCCCAACTTCTCTTTCATCTGAGAGAGGAAGAAAGAGAAGCATCAATCTGTAGTTGCTTCACTTTAGGGGTTCAACTCGAGCCAAGCCAGGGACACTTTGCTCAAGCCAGAGACTTTGGCCTCAAGCCAGCAACCTTTGGGCTGAAGTCAGTGACTTTGGAATCACGTTGATTATCCCATACTCAAGCTGATGAGCCTGCACTCAAGCCAACAAGTTCAGAGTTTCAAACCTGGGTCCTCAGTAACCCAAATCAATGCTCTATCCAATGTGCCACCACTAGTCAGGCTCTCATCTGAGATACCATATTTCCCCATGTATAAGACACACCTTTTTTTCGAAAACTTTGGGGTCTAAAAACTGAGTGCATCTTAAACTTTGGTTGAAAATTTTTTTACTTGCATTTCCCACGTTTCCACGCTTGTTTTTACGCTCATTGTTGAAGACAGTGATTCGTCATCAGACACAGGTGAGGTAAAGCTAATGGATGGGAGTTTTGACAGTCATGAGGAGTTGTATGAATTTTATGTGAATAAAACTTGAGTTCAATAACTTTACGTAATACATATTTTTCAAATTTCGGGCCTCAAAATTAAGGTGCGTCTTATACATGGGGACATCTTATACATGGGGAAATGTGGGTACTCCTAGTTCTTAATGCCCCATAATCTTTGCCTAGCTATTCTTTCTCATCCTTCAGATCTCAGCTTAGACCTCCCGTCTTGCACAAATTCTTCCTCAGCCTCTCCAGCCAGCCCTTTTTTTGCATCTCCTATCTTATCACTCTTCCAACCACCTTAGAACCCTAAATGACCCACATACTGCACTAGACTCTAAATTCCACTGCTCAAGAGCTTGGCCTCCGGAGCCATCCCTGCTGCTGCACTGTCTAGTCATGTGATCCTGAACAACTCATTCCATTCCCTGGGCCTCAGTTTCCCCTTCTCTAAAATTACACTCATCATAGTGCCTGCTTCATAAAGATATTGTGAGGACTATATAACAAATTCATTAAAAGCATTTATATTGTTCCAGGTACATAGCAAGTGTGAATAACAATTATTATTATCATGAATAGTAATTTTATCCATCTTCTTCACTATCTTATCCCCATGCCCAGCCCAAAGTTTGGCACAGAATAAGTGATCAATAAATGTTTGTTAAATGAAAGAATGAGTGAATATTTAATTATCTGGTTTTATCATGTGCATAGTTCAGTCTTGACTCTATTTGGGTCTGTGGAGACCACAAGATCCAACTGGGCTAGCACCTCCTTCCGTTGCTTTGCTCTGGTGTTTTTTCCATTTACTCTGTTAGGAGAAGGATCCCATTTTGCAAGGGAGGGGAGAGGAGGAGCCTGATTCCAAATGTCTGTTTGTTCTCATTATTAATGTTTGCCTACTCTTCCAAGTAGAGTTTGAATGATGCTGAGTATGCACACAGCTAGAACGGCACCCTCATGCTCTTGTTCCATGCCTGGCTGCAATTCAAGTCAAAGGCAAAATTTAAAAATACAACTTTATTATAGAGTGAAAGAATTGTTGATTCAAGGACTGGCCTATAATCTCAAACCATTACACACACAAAGAAAGAGAGAGAAACAAAGAAAAGAAAAAAGAATACCAAGCTGCCAGCCTATGGGTTTGGTCTCCGCAGTAGAGACTTGAAACTCTAGAATCAAAACTCAGCTAACTTTGCCAGTTTCTAACGCAGTTACAAGAACTGGAAAATTGCCCAAACACTCAAAAAGGATTTGAGTTCTGCTAGAACATCCCCACCCCACTTTTCTAAAGAAGTATTCCTGCAATAAAGGCAAAATGACTGAATCGGATGGGGCTCACAGTTTCCAATGTCAGATCAGAGAGCTGTGGAATTTCAGAGCTGAAAGGAAGTTCAGAGGTCATATCGAGGCCATCTCACAGCTCAGAGGTCATATCGAGGCCATTTCACAGAAAAGACAACTGAGACCCGGAGAGGGAAGGCATTTACCCAGGCTGACCCAGTCAGCACGAATCTTGAAGGACCTCCATCTTAACTTGTTTGTGCAAGAAATATTTACAGAGAGTCTGTTTGGGGGTAGGGGGCTCAAAAATAAGCCAAACAGACATTTTCTCTGCCCTCATAGAGCTTAAATTTTCCTAGGAAAGCAGACAGTAAGCAAGCAAGCCCACAAATGAGGATGTAGTGATTGGCCTGGACAGAACAGAGTGTAGTGGAAGACAGCCACTTCTCTGGAGGGTCAGGAAAGGCGACTTTCAGGAGGGGACAATCTCAGCTGGCATCTGGGAAAAGAGCTAGCTCAAAGGTCCTAAGCCAGGGGGAGAGCTTGACAAATTCCAGTACTCAAAGGGAGGAGAATGGGGCTAAGACATCGTGAGTGACTTGAGGTCCACTTCCTGAGAATAGAAGAGAATGACTCTTGCGGTCCTACTTCTAAAAGAAATGCCACTGCTCTTTGGCAGAATAAGAAGGGGCTGGAATGCCACTGTCTCCCACTTCCCCCTGAGAGCTGGGAAACCTGGACCCAACACCTGTTGGTGTCACTTGTGAAAGGGATGTTCCTTCACGAAGGAGAAGAGTTTGACCAGACTTAACAGGCAGATTAGTAGTCAGCTTACAAGTCAGGAAAAAGCCATGCCGAGGAGACCGTGGCTCTGGTGGGAAAGTCAGGAGGGGGAGTGGCCGGGGTAGCAGAGTATCAATAACACGAGCTCTGGAGCACACACCTTGTGGAGAGGCCAGGCTTAAGGAATAAGGAGCTCAGCAAGTTCTAACTTCTCTGAGCTGCGGTTGTCAATTCTGTGCAATGGGGAGCTCAGCAGAGCTGGAAGGAATGGAGAGAGGCTGCTGTCAGCACTTAGCACACTCAGGCCCATGCCCCAGCTGTGCCGAGCACCAGCTCTCTTGGGCACACACACTCACAGGCATCCTTGCTTTACCAGCCCCACTCCATGATCCCACCTTCAAGAGTGACCCAGCAGAGACCCACTGAACAAGAAGCCAACACTGTGAGACTCATGACCCTGTAGGCACACGACTCTAAGCTGCATGCCCACTCCCGCCCTCGGAACCTCACGGCTGAAGATGACCTCAGCAGAATTAATAAGATGACCGCACAGTTTTTGTTTAAACACTGAAGAGGGGATGTCTGTTTTTTATTAAATATCATAAGTAAATTATTAATTCATACCAGAAACAAAAGTATAAACACAACCTTATTATGAACACTGATATTCCCAGTCTGTGCACCTCGCCAAGGCCCCAGTGTCCACACTCTAGGGCCACCAGTCGTAGCCGGCTTGAGGCCTCTGCAGCCCTGACATCCCGGCAAGCTGGCACTCGGCAGGCAGGAAAAGGGGACATTCCCCCAACCACTCCACACATCCACCTTCCTACAAAAGCGCCCTTGATGCTGTTGTTCAACACTGAATAACCATGATGATGATGATGATAACAATAATAATACTTACAAAGTCGTTTTTTGGTGTGTTTTTTTTTCTTTTTTTTTTTTTTTTTTTTTTTTCATTTTTCTGAAGCTGGAAACGGGGATAGACAGTCAGACAGACTCCCGCATGCGCCCGACCGGGATCCACCCGGCACGCCCACCAGGGGCGGTGCTCTGCCCCCCAGGGGGCGATGCTCTGCCCATCCTGGGCGTCGCCATATTGCGACCAGAGCCACTCTAGCGCCTGAGGCAGAGGCCACAGAGCCATGCCCAGCGCCCGGGCCATCTTTGCTCCAATGGAGCCTTGGCTGCGGGAGGGGAAGAGAGAGACAGAGAGGAAAGCGCGGCGGAGGGGTGGAGAAGCAAATGGGCACTTCTCCTATGTGCCCTGGCCGGGAATCGAACCCGGGTCCTCCGCACGCTAGGCCGACGCTCTACCGCTGAGCCAACCGGCCAGGGCACAAAGTCGTTTTTATGTGCAGGCCCTCACTGTCCACTAGGGCAGCCACTAGCCACGTGTGGCAATTCATCTCCTAAAATGTGGCGAATCAATGTCGGATGTGTTATATTGTAGTAATCACTCCATAAGTTATATAAATGTCTAGTCACTGTGCTGTACACCTGAAGCTTATATAATATTATTGCATGTCAACTGTAATTGAAAATTTTTTTAATTCTGTAAATAAATTTCTGAGATGTACTGTAAGTATAGCTATATACACTGGTTTTTAACTACAGTGTGTCCGTAAAGTCATGGTGCACTTTTGACCGGTCAAAGGAAAACAAAAGACAATAGAAATGTGAAATCTGCACCAAATAAAAGGAAAACCCTCCCAGTTTCTGTAGGATGATGTGGCAGCATGTGCGCATGCGCAGATGATGATGTAACACCATGTATACGGCGGAGCAGCCCACGGCCGTGCCAGTCGAGATGCGGATGATACAGAGGAAAGTTCAGTGTGTTCTGTGGCTCGCTAAATTCAAATCCGTGGCCAAAGTGCAACGTGAATATCGACGCATTTATAACAAAGCACCACCACATAGGAATAACATGACTCGGTGGGATAAGCAGTTGAAGGACACCAGCAGTTTGGTGGAGAAACCCCGTTCTGGTAGGCCATCAGTCAGTGATGAGTCTGTAAAGGCTATACGGATAGCTACCTAAGGAGCCCTAAAAAATCTGTACGTGAGCCCACATCGAACTGCAGTGAATAGGTATGAAACTGGGAGAGTTTTCCTTTTATTTGGTGCAGATTTCACATTTCTATCGTCTTTTGTTGCTTTCCTGTGACTGGTCAAAAGTGCACCATGACTTTATGGACACACTGTATATAATATGAAAAAATAATATAAAATATCTCATGAAAAATTTTTATGTGGATTACATGTTAAAATATTACTTAGATATGTTGGGTTGGATAAAATATATTAAAAATAATTTCACCTGTTTTTACTTCTTCAAATGTGGCTACTAGAAAATGTTACAATAGTTATGTGGTTCTCCTTATATCTCTGGTGGATAAGAGCTAAGTAAGTACAAAGCATTATACCTGCATTATTTCCTTCTGGCTTCACAGTAACCTCTTCTGGTAAGAACAGTTACTACCCTCTTTTATGAATGAGAAGGCTGAGATTTAGTAGTTCTGACTTTAAACCCTCAGGGTCTAGGGCCTGTTAGGGGGTTTGTAGATATGTCCTTCCTTCCTTGAGTTTTATTTTCCTCTCTAAATTCTGTTTATTCTGAAGGCTTAGAAATGTTTTCCTCCTCTCCTTGGAAGTTTTTCAAGGGTGACTGAAACCCTCACAGTTCTTTTCTCTCTCCCTCTTTTTTCTCTCTCTCTCTCTTCCAAATGCCTGCCCGTTACATTCTCACCTGCTCCCAACTAGGTGCTTAAATTCTACTGTCTTGTTTTATATTATTGCTATTTCAAACAATGTTATAACAAAAGTACCCTGAATGAAATTATATTATTTGAAGACCTGATGTATAGTTTTATAACAGTCCTTCCCCATACCCCACTCACATCAGTGAGCACATCTTCAGTCTTATATACATCCCATAATTTATCCAACAAATGTGGGGTCAGCGGCTTTTTCTTTGCAAAGTAGTACAGTTCTCATGCAGTGGTTTTTCAAACTATGGGCCATAACCCAATCATTGGCAGGATATGAAATCAATTTGGTGAGACATTAACTAAAAACTTTCAAAGAATGAAATAGCAGAACAAAAAAGAAAATAGAATAGAAAAACAAATCAGAGTACATGACACAGGCAAATACTGTTTTCTAGCACTTTTGTATGTGTGTCCTGGGTCATGAAGTAACTTACATCCCTGACCCTGCATCTTAGTTCTGAAAGTGTGAGAAATGCTGCTCGCAGCTAATGAGGAACACAGATCCGAAGCGGGCTGTCTGCTTTGGAGTCCAGGTCGACCACCAGAGATGCATATTGACACAGTTTTCTGATTTGATTTGCTTGGTACTATAAGAAGCAAGCTGGTATTTTATTTTTAAATGGTTACATATGCCAAGCCGAACTGTAAGTCTTCCTTCAGGAATGTGAATTAAGATTGTGGGATGGGTGTCAGGCTATTGGAAGCAGGAAGAAGAAGGTATGACCAAATGGGTCTTTTATGGCCCTTTGACCTATACTTTCCTTGATAGTTTTTGAAGAAAAAGTGAAAAAAATATTTTTTGTTTCATTCTTTCACTCTTGTTTTTGGAAAAACAAGTCCCACGACCTACAAATGGTTTTCAAATTTGAGGTAAAGATTGTTAATCATGGGGAATAAAAAGAAAAGAAAAGAAAAGGCTGTGTGACCTGCAAGCTTCAGCTTCTCCTCTGAAGTGAGGCTGACACTTGTGTCCCACAGGTTCTTGGAAGGATGAAAGGAGAGCAAGCATGAGACTGTAGGAATTGACACAAAAGTGTTGGTGTTATTGCTTTATTCCTCCAAAGTGTTGCACTGTTAGAACTCCCTTGCTAAAACTTCCCATGTCTGTGCCCTGGCAGGGCAGCTCAGTTGGTGGGAATGTTGCGTCGATGCGCCACATCTGTGGGTTTGACCCCAGGTCTGGACATGTGCAGGAGTCACCCAGTGAATGCCCAGATGAGAGGAATAATAAATTGATGTTTACCTCTCTTTCCTTCTCTTTCCCTTCCTCTTTTTCTAAAATCAATAAATAAACATTGAAAAAAAAGAAACTGTCTGACCAGGCGGTGGCACAGTGGATAGTGTTGGCCTGGGATGCTGAGGACCCAGGTTCAAAACCCTGAGGTTGCAGGCTTGAGTGTTGGATCATAGACATGACCCCATGGTCGCTGGCCTGAGCCCAAAGGTCACTGGCTTGAAGCACAAGGTCACTGCCTTGAGCCAGGGGTCACTGGCTCAGTTGGAGCCCCCAGTCAAGGCACATATGAGAAAGCAATCAATGAACAACTAAGGTGCTGCAAAGAAGAACTGATGCTTCGCAGCTCTCTGCTCTTCAATATGTCCCGTCTCTCTTTCTGTCTCGCTCGCTAAAAAAAAAAAAAAAAAAAAAAAAAAACCATGTCTTTTTGTTGCCTGCAAAGCATTAGCATCTAACCCTAGAATCCAGGCATGCCTCAGCCTAACCCTGAACTCCCTCTGCAGCCTGTCCCCCATCTACAGGGAAAGGTCCACCTCTCCCACAGCCACACTGGTGGCTGCCTGCCCTGTATCACGTCTTGTTCCTCCTTCCTTCTACTAATGCCACTCTCTGCTGCATAAGTTAGACTCCTGTCTTATCTCTGCCTGGTCTAATTCTACAAACTTTCAATACTCGACTCTGCTCCAAGCCCTTTGCAGTCTTCAGTGCTCTCTTCCCAACTTCTTACTTGAACTACTTGTCTCAATTTCTGCTTTCATTTCAGGAGCCGGCCAAGGTGGAGAGGGGGTACAGCTGTCAAGGAATATTGACAAGCAATAGTTGTCAGTAGCTCAGACCTCCTGGAGCACTTGTGAAAACACAGATTACTGGCCCACGCCCCCAGAGTTTATGATTCAGTAGGAATGGGGGGATTTGCATTGTTAATGAGTTTCCTGGTAATGCTGATGTTCCTAGTCAGAGGACTACACTTGGAGAATCACTGGTAAAGTGCTTATGAGTATGGGCTCAGTTAGATGGACCTAGGCTAATATAGCGGTTCCTCACGAGGCAAAAGATTCTACAAACTCAGGGTTCAGATCTAGCCACATTTTTAAAAGTTATCTCTGCTTGCTTGGCCAGTGGCGGCTCTGTGGATAGACTGTCGACCTGGGACACTGAGGTCCCCAATTCGAAACCCAGAGGTCACCAGCTTGAGTGTGAGCTCATCAGCTGGAGCACAAGTTTGCCAGCTTGAGCACAGGGTCACTGACTTGAGTGTGGGATCATCAACATGATCCCAAGTTTGCCGGCTTGAAGCCCAAAGGTCACTTGGCTCTCCCCACCCACCCACCCACATCAAGACACATATGTGAAGCAATCAGTGAAGAGCTAAAGTGAAGCAACTACGAGTTGATGCTTCTCATCTCTCTCCTCCCTCTATCCCTTCCTCTCTCTCTCTCATCAATTAAAAGAAAAATAACTTCTTTTATTTAAAAAAGCTAATTTCTGCTTTAATAGCAGCATATTCTATATCATTCTTCTGAAACATCTCCACACATACACAAGACCAAGAGCCCCAGAATCTCGAGTCTGGAAGAAGTTATTCCTTTTGCACAGGCCAGAGAATTTCTACGGCCATTGCTTCACGGGAGCACACGGAGATGCTCTTGAAGACTGCTCCTGTAACCCGGATTACAGGCTCGTTGTCCTGCCTGGTACGAGCTCTCTTGCACTGAAGTCTCATTTGGGGCTTTAAAATGACAGCTTTTCCCTGTTTGCACTCTCACAGGTAGTCATGTTTCAACAAAGCACACCTCTGACCAAGACGGCTGGGTCAGTTCATCAACTGCACACTGGGCCCAAATCTGCTCCCCCTCTGTGAATTCTCAGCTTTTTGGGTTGAGCTTAATCATTAGTAAAATCTTCTCAAGGTAACTATTTTAGGGCCTCAGTTGCCCAGTCTCGCCATTGGTAGGGCCATCCTGAACAGCCCAGATCTCTAAAGAGGTCAGCACTAGTTACACCACTCTGGTCAGCTCTCCCCAGGCACAGCGTTGCATGACAAAGGTTGGGGCTGCTTTTAGTAAACTGCTCAAAAGAACAAAAAGTGGTCTTTACTCCCTTTTATTTGCATACTCAAAGAGGCTTTTCCAGTGCCTTTTCCTGACCCTACGGATCTGCTCCAGAAACTTGGAGCCTGAGCCACTGGCCCTTCAGTTTTCTCTTTGTGGAGCACTGAACCCACCTTTGGTTTAGACTTGTGAGGGTCAAAGTGCACATAGGTGCTCTAGTGGCCTTGACAACATTTAGTGGGTTGTGGCCCTACTCTTGTTTACTGAATTAAAATAGAAAGTAAAAGTGTATTTTGCATGTATTAAAGAAAGAATTCATACATGGAATTTTATTTTATTTATGTACAATGTGTCAATACCACTTCAGTATTTTACATGAAAACAAAGTCAAAAGGTTTGAATCCACTGCTTTATGCAAAAGGTCTTTTTGTTACTGAGACATACTTCCCGTCTTTTGGCGTTCTCTGCATTCTTTATTGATTTATTTTTTTTTTTTCATTTTTACAAGGAAAAGTTTATTTAGAAAGTCACAGAGGTAGAAGTGAGCTGTAGAAGAAATGGTCTCAGGAAACAAGTTACAGAGGTGAAGGAAGGGCCCTTGGAGCCTGGGAGGAGGGGCAAGGAAAAGGTGCCTGAGGGGAAGGAGGCGGGGAAAGGTGGAGATAGTGCTCCACAGAGAGTTGCTCATTTTTTATGTTTGTTCATTTGTTTGTTTGCTTGTTTGTTTAAGTGATAGGAGGGGAGGCAGAAATAAACTCCTGCATGAGCCCCTAACAGCATCTACCCAGCAAGCCCCATACAGGGCGATGTTCTGCCCATCTGGAGTATTGTTCTGTTGCTCAGCAACTCAGCTCTTCTTAGCACCTGAGGCAGAGGCCATGGAGTCTTCCTCAGCACCAGGGGCCAACTCATTCCAATTGAGTCACGGCTGCAGGACCGAGAGAGAGAGAGAGAGAGAGAGAGAGAGAGAGAGAGAAACAAGATGAGGAGGGATAAGAAGCAGATGGGCACTTCTCCTGTGTGCCCTGGCTGGGAATTGAACCCTGGACATCCACACACCAGGCCAATGCTCTACCACTGAGCAAACTGGTCAGGGCTCTATGTTTTTTAGACTAAACTCTTAGAAAACTATCTTAGCCACCTCTTCCCTTTTAAGAGCCTGACCCAACAAGCTTCTAGAAGGTTCTGTGGCTGTCTCCAAGTATGAGTTGTTTTTGCAATAATTTAAGTTCTCTGGGACCCTCCCCTTGAACTACTCACCCTCTACAGACCTTGAGTTCCTTGAAGGCAAAGTCTGTATCTTAATCTCCAATGTATGCCCAGTGTTCCCACATAGCACTTGACACAATAAATACCTGCTGAATATCCCAACCTGCCTTCTTGAGTTGTTGCCTTTAGCACCCTTCAGACACCTCCTTATATTGCCGTTGATAGACATTTTTCTCCAGCCTTGTATTTCGTAAATTTGTGCACATTTTTGTAGCTTATCTGTTGCCCTTGGTAGAATTTAAACCCCTTGAGGGCAAAGAAGATCTTACTCTTTGCATCTTGAGTCATCAGAGAAAATGAAATGTAAGATAGTGCCTGTTGACTCACCCGGAAGGTTGTGCTGAGCTGAGGACAAGAGATGAGGCATGTCTTTCACTCTGTAATTATATCTCAATGTGTTCCAGAAAGTAAGAGTGCTTAACAGGAAGCATTAAGTAATATAACAAATGAGAAGCCAATGAAAACTTTGAAGAATTTTAACTGAAAGATCAAAAAAAGGTACATAATGATATGGCTACAAGTCTATTTAGCAAAATGTGTCTTTTTATAAAAGAAAATTTAGACACAGTCTAAAATTTAACAAATCCTACATTTGTCGGATAAATTATGGAACACCATTAAGACTGAAGATGTGCATAAGGTAATAAGTGGGGGTGAGGGGAAGGACTGTTATAAAACATTGTACAGCAGGCCCTCAAATAACATCATTTAATTCAGGGTAGTTTCGTTACAACATCGAATCCCAGCAGGGCCACTGTCTGTGCGGAGTTCCTCCCATGGCTGCGTGGGTTTCTCAGGGGACTCCGGTTTCTGCCCACGTCCCAAAGACAACACCTGAGGAGAGTGGGGCGTCTGAATTGTCCAGTCTGAGTGTGGGTGAGCGGCCCTGAGATGGAAGGGTGTCCTGTCCAGGGCTGGTTCCTGTGGCCCTGAACTAGAACAAACAAGTTGGAAAATACTTATCTTACTTGTTTTTATTCATTTTTCTTAAATGTCTGTATAGCTCTCATTTGTTTCAATATTTAATACTAGGAGCATTTTGAGTCTTAATCTGAAATGGTGGTAGTGTTTCTGTAAGCAGAAATACACCATAGGAATTTAACCCTTGTTTATACCAATTAGTCCATGGTAAAATTGGTTTTGTTATTAATCATTTTGCTTAAAATCAGTTTCCAAGAACCTGTCGAGGATGTTAAATCTTTATGTTGTAGAATATATGTGTGTACCATGGGGGGGGGGGGCAGAGAAGATAATACACCCAGACATTAATGATTGTTCTCTCCAGGCATGACTGTGAGTAATTTTTACTAATTTAATGTTTCTTTTTTTAATGTTTCCAACATTTTCTAAAAATGAATTTATATTACTTTTGTAGAAGGCATTTATTCTTTTTTTAAGTAGGTATACCAAAAGAAAGAAAAATGTGAGTAAAGAACTAAGAATGACGCTTATTCCAAAAATCAGTACCATAAAGACTAAAACAGGCAAATGACAAATTTGGCTCTGAGCTTTCCAGCAGTTCACACAGAAAGGGAAATAAGATTAGTGACATAACTCACACTTTCCGGGCAAAACACTGCCCTTCCTGGTCCACAGAAATCTGTCAGCTTCTTTCTTGGAGCCCTGGAAGGACTCTCTACGATGTGAAGAATAACACCTCGACCAATGCTGTCCTGATGGTTTTCCTAGAGTGGGCCGGCAAAGAGTAGTCTCTGAATCAGACTACCATGTTTTCTGCTCCTGATCAAGGATGGCCTTAAACGAGGTATTCCTTCTATGCTAAGTATATATTTGTACCTACTAGTAGAGAATTAATTACTTCATGTCTAAATAACTGCAATGGGCATTTATAGTTATTAACCCAGCCTAGCCTCTGGCTGGCATCTCTGAACTGGTTCCCTCCCCAAATTGCCGGGGGCACCTTTCCTGAGGAGCAGTCTCCTCGCCTTGCAGTGAAGTGGGGCAGGTGGTGAGGCAGGGATTCACCTACACTCCCCCCTTCGACATCATCCAGGTGGATAAAGGTAAAAAGCTGGAAAGACTCGATGTTAAGAGTTATCTCCTATTTAAACCCCCAAGTACCCAATGAAACCACACTCGGAGGTTTATCTGCACAGCCAGGGCCTTTGGGAATGGACATGCAGAGACATGAGGGCAAAGCTGCAGAAGATTTAGACTACAAAACAGCTCCCTAGTCTGGGACTCCACGGCCTTCTCCGCTGGAGGCATTCGGCTCAGGGTCTTTGACTGACTTCTATAACAACCCCCCCTCAGCATGCCTGGCACTGCTCTAGGTTTTGGGGTACATAAGTGAATGTGGCAGGTGATGGAGCCTCATGTCTGGGGAGACAGCTGGGCAAGCAGATCATCTCAGCATCACAGGTTAGACGGAGCACAAGCTAGCTGAACATAAAGAGATCCTTACCCAACCTCAACCAACAGGGAGGGCCTCCTGGAGGAGATGACATCTGAACTGGGACTTGAAAGACTGATATGGCTTTGCAGAAAAGGCTGAAAGGCATTCTCAGCAAGTAATGACATGCTGCATTCTGCGAATTTTCAACCATCTCATGATCAGAGCACAAAGTTCAGAATGGGAGGAAGGCAGGAGAAAGAGGTTGAGGTTAGGTCATGGAAGGCCATGGAAGTAGCACAAAGAAAAGTCTTTGATTCTGTAAGCCCAAGTTTGAGGACATGAATGCCAATGTGAATCACTGCAGTGGCCCAGATACAAATGAGAATGGTGGGGACTATAGCAAATAGAAGTGCACTTGAGTCACTGAAAGAAGCCAATCAGTACTCCAGTCAGTTGTTATCATGGGAGAATACAGGACTACTTTGCCAGATCTTCCCACGGTTCAGGAGAAGTCAGGGTCCAGTTCTCAAGGGACTCCTCTCCCCTCCCTATTTCTAAATGTTGATGACTAATTCAAAGTTAAAGCAGAACGAAGGACCACCAAGGGGGAAGGTCTCCGTACTGTGTCAGTGGGCATGATTTCCCCTGATGACTGGACTTGGCCTGTTGCTACCATGTTGCCACTATTTAGAAAGTAGGAAGCCATTGATGCTCAGAAGTAACATGCAAATTTGCACTTTTTTGAACCCTTTGTGCAGTTGTACAAAATGCCGATTAGAAAGGAGCAAGACAGGATGTAATTTTGAGAATGGATGATTATGAAATGTCCAACAGGCAATTCACTATTAACGTGCAATGTCAGACCCATCCAGCAGAACCAAACAACCATGTCTGAAGGCAAAGAATCAGGATTGGGTCATGGACAAAACAGGGCTCTGTGGGTCTGTAACAACTTACTGTGTGCTTAAATGTGTGCAGACCACTGGGGTAAAGTACGTAAGAATGAGGACTGTCTTACTCATCTTGCAACCTCAGCCTTCACCTATGGCAGGATCATGCTAAATCAATGAACATTTTAATGGAGTAATCAATGTTGTGATGATTTGGTGACGAGAGGCTGGCCTTCCAGTTCTGGCTTGGCCACTCATTAAACTGGGGGACTTTGGTCAAGACAACTGGTATTTCAGAACCTTAGTCGCCTGCTTTGTAAACTGAGGACAATGATGCCCAGTGTGTCTACTGTATAGGCTCAAAAACCAAAGTGCAAGAATGCCTGTAAAAAAGAGCTTTGTAATCTCACAAATGCTCTGTTGGGTAGGCTGGGATGAGTGCTATTACTCTGCCACACCTGAATATCTTTAAGAACGATATTTTTAGGTGTTTGGAAAAACAAAAGAGAAAACATACAGCACCTAATACCTTTGAGGTAGGCCTTCCAAACCTAGACAGGATCTCTCCTCTTTGTGAGGGTCTTGAAGTCCAGCCCCAGGCTGCCCTCGTGCCAATGGGAGACTGTAAGGCAAGGCACCTCCCACACACAGCATCCCAGAAGCTGTGCTCTCCCCCTGCATGTGGAGAATGCACGTTGTCACAGTCCCCCTTTCAGTCAGACCTCCATCTGCACAGTGCCCCTCACCCGAAAACACGCTGCCTTAGCGCTAGCAGCTCACTATAACTGCTAGGAAAAGCTTTGGGCTAACATCACCTGAAACCTCAGGGACCTCAGAGGTTTTAGACCTCTGTTGACTGAGCCACTGCTTCTTATGAGGCTGTCTCTCTCTCTCTCTCTCTCAAATGTCCACTCTAAGTAATAAAAATTGAATACATAGAATAATTTAGCTGAACTCCCTTCCTAGCTCCAAAAATACTTTAGACAGCAATCATTTTGGAAGAATTTACTACTAATTTTAATCCAACTAACTTTCTGTTTTTCCCAGTTCCCCCTTCCCCTTTTTCTGTAATATTTTGAAGCAAATCCCCATGTCATTCACCCTTTAACACTTCTACAGCCTCTCCACCATAGAAGGACTTTCTCCTACCGAACTGCAATACCGTTGTCCCACTTCATAAATTAACAATAATTATTTAATACCACTTACCAGCCAGCGGTATTCCAATGTTCCCAGTTGTCTCAAAAGTTTCTTTTTACAGTTGGTTCTTCCACATGTTGCACTTGATTGCTCTGTCCTTCCATGTCACAATCTAGAATAATCCCCTTCTCCCCTTTTTCTCTACGTCCTTGATAACTGTAGAGTCAGCTGTCTCGCTTTCTGGATTTGACCCTGGCGCTGTTGGACTTGTTGCTTTCTCCCCTTGCTTGGCTGGGGGCCTTTGTCAGCCATCACCTTTTGTGACAATACCATGTTATTCTTGGGCTCTCTGTTTCACACACTGCGTCTCCCCAGGAGTTGTCACTTGCCTGCTGTCCCCAGACAGATCTGTGCTTTCAGGTGTTACCTCAGTTATCTCCGCTATTCCTCATAGCCGCTCAGAGAGGTGTGTTCCAAATAGTCCCATCTTGTAGTTGTGAAACTGAGACACAGAGCAGCTACAGATCTTGCCTGAGTACACACATCTGGTAAGTCACTCTCTAATTGGAAGCCTCAGTGGTGTCTTAAAAATGGACCAGATGGTAGTTTCTCCTTGCCACTCTCTAAGGACCCCGTGTCTCAGGCAGCTGGGCCCTCCCCGCTGCTCTGCTCCTTCACCTTTCACAGCCTTGCTGACCACCATCCCCATGCTAGAGCCCCCTCCTCCCAGCTCAGAGCTTTGCATAAGATGGCTGCCCTTCACTATCTGTAGTAAACAGAGAACGTGCCCTTGACACCATCAAACAAGATATGTGTGTACGGATGCATCTGTAACGTGCACATGCACACAGGGCCAGCCCTCATTATTCACATACCAGTGTGTAACGTCACCCGCTCACTGAAGTTCGTTGATGACCACACGTTTCCCTTCAGATCCCTTTGATAGTCCCTCACAGACAGGGGCAGATCAATCAGAGCCTGATGTCCAGGACGGTGAGGCTGCCTTCTTGTTCTGCTCTCACACTCGGAACAAGTGTCCCTTTCGCAGTCTGGTTAGCATCATGTTTTTCACACTTTTGAGAGAATTGCTGCTGACTGTGCAGTTGATGGCCCCCAGCGGATGCTGAAGTGCCGTCTGATGTCACTGCAGGCTCTGATGTTCCCGCAGAGCAAGTGCAAGTTAGATCAGCTTCGTGCAGATGTAACTTTAGCGCTGTTGGCCGTGAGTTAAATTTAATGAATCAACAATATATATAAAGTAAGATGTCTTTAAACAGACACACATTAAACAAATGTGTTCTGATAAGGTAACCAAATGTCATGGCCATAGGCTCCCAGGAACCTCCTGTCTCCCCTGCGGGTGAAGGCCCGAGGTCACAGCACAGGCTGGGTGCGCACACACGCTCACTGTAGGGTGTCTCTTACTTTAGTTCTACAAAATCTGATGGATCTTGTTTTCAATTTAAATATTTGGAATCTAATTTTTTTTTAATTACAATGAGAGGGGGAAATGCATGGTAAGGAATAGGAGTTTAAAAATATATGTATCTGATTTTGTTTTCTCTGCTCCAATCAATCCAGGATAAACATTTCCACTGAAGCATGTCCTGACATTGCTGACTCCTGAGGCGAGCTGGCTTTGGGGAATAGGTTCAAATCTGCTCCCAATTTAAAGTTACTCAGGGTTGAAATATTTATAACTTTGTTTTGCTGAATCATTATCCGAGTACAAGAAAATTAATCAATTCCTGAAGTTCTTCTGCCTCCAGAGTTTTGGGAGAATTAACTAACAGAATTTCCTTTTATTAAAATTAATTTTGAGCCTTCATGTGAGTGTGTAACCCATAATGTAATTTCATATTAATTCGGGTTTTCCCTTTTATAGTGAAATTTGGGTTCCACTAAGAATTCTCACTGTTGTTTCATTCTTCCTCCTAAAGGATAATGAAAACAATTTTTAGCAAGCAATAAAGAAGTACCTCATTGGCCTAAGATACACAGTGTAGACTTTTTAATTACTGTTTTCATAAGTGAGAGCCTTTAAAACATAACATTTATCCCAATGTTTCCATATTTAGAACAATCCTTCATGTTTTTGCTATTTAAATTTTTCTTACTAAACATGTTTACCAAAATGTAGAAAATGACTTTGATGAAAACCATGATCTGAAGAGCTATTCTTTAAAACCCAGAGAAGTCATACCTATAACCCTTGAAATCCAAGCAATGTTGCCTGACCTGTGGTGGCGCAATGGTTAAAGCATCGACCTGGAATGCTGAGGTCACCGGTTCAAAACCCCAGGCTTGCCTTTCAAGGCAAAAATGGGAAGCAACCACTACAAGTTGATGCTTCCCACTGCTACCCCCCTTTCTCTTTCTCTCTCTCTACCCTCCCTCAGAAAATAAAATAAAATAAATCCAAGCAGTATTTTCTAGCTGAAAGTTTCAAATCCTACCTTCCACATAATAGTGATTGAAATTTAAAAATAGGTTGTGAAAGACTGAAATGACCTCTGGTATCCAACTTGAAAGAACTTACCAATGATTTTCAAACAAGCAATTTGGAAAGTTTGGGGTGGTTTTTTTTGGGGGGGTGTATAATAATAAAATAAACTAGGGGTTTTTGACATTGACCTGATAAAATCATAATCTTCATTTTTGAAAATGGCTTTAGAACAATAAAGGATGTGATATAAGCTCTCTGAGCCCAGAGCTTAGCCCCTTCTTTTACTGGCAAGTCACTGGATTTCTGTGTCTCTTCCTCTGTAACTTGGAGCCCTGTCACCTACCTCACAGCATTAGTCTCTGTCCTACAAGTTACTTGAGCTCCCAGAACACCACAAATGTGCAGTACAAGTTGGCTGTTCTTAAAACTTGTACACTAACTGTTCTCACATTAGGAATAAAATTGCAAATTATACTTAAACCAGTATGTATTTTTAAATGTTTAAGGCATGTAATTGAGAAACAATACAGGGATTTGCACTTGAAATCCTTGTTCACCAAATAGCCTTGGACAATACAGGTTTGTTATTTTTTAAGGGGGGTGATGCAAGAAGGAAAGGAAGGAACGCCCCAAAGAAAGGCAGTTTGGTGTAAGTTTTCTAAATTAAAGGGGAGGGCTACCCTGACTCCCATTTGTTTTCCTGTGGCTACAAAAGCCACAGATTAGATATCATAATTCTCTCTGATCAGGATTCTTCCTGAATCATGCCCCATGAATGCTTGGATATAAAAAGAGAGAAAATCTCCCCAATTCCCCCCTTAAACTTCCAAAAACAGCATTTTTTTTAACAACAAGCACCATGGAGAATGATTACCACACACTCAACCATCACACCTACTACTTTAAACAGAACCTATTCCAGGCAGCGGCGTGCACAGCCTTGAGGGATGACCAGGGTTTGTTGAAGCCAGGGTTGACTATGTCAATCCTATTTGCCGTCTAAGGCTATGGTTCTTAGCCCACACAATTACACACACATTCTCACATGCACACTTGCAAAGGCCATTAGCATTTTCTGGAGACATTTTTGGGGTTGTCATAACTGGAGATATTGATAGGAAAATGTCCAGGACAGCCCCGCAACAGAGAATGATCTGGCCTGCAATGGCAACAAGACTGAGTTTGAGAAACATTGGTCTAGGACTTGACACGTGACACAATTCTAGACAATGAAATGTCACAGGAAGGAGGTGGGGGAAGTTCTGGAAAATAATTTTCCTTCTTAAAAAGTAGAAATATATCTTTGTCTCTGCCTCCTTTCTTTTTTTCTTTTGGGAATGTGAGGGTGTGAAGATGTGATGCTTGGAACTACCATCGTTTTAGGACTACGAGGAGCATTATCACCAATATGCCAAAGATCCTGGAGCCATTGTACTAACCAAGAATTATTTATCTCTAGATTTCTTGGTATAGGAGAAAATTAATTGCCTTCACTTTTTTCCCCATTGATTTGAATGAGAGAGAGAGAGAGAGAGAGAGAGAGGAAGGGAGAGAGAGAGAGAACGAAGGGAAAAGAGAGACATAGAGAGAAGCATCAACTTGTTGCTCCAATTAGTTGTACATTCATTAATTGCATCTCATATGTGCCTTGAACGGGAATCAAACCCACAATCACAGTGCCCTGGGACAACACTCTATCCACTAAACAACTTGGCCTGGGATAGCCTTTACTTTTAACACTACTGTTTGTTAGTTGGTATATGTGTTACTTGTGATCAAAAGTATCATAATTATTATATCTACTGTGGCATATAATTTTCCCATATAAGGTCCACATTAGGTTAAACTAGAAACCAGCAAGACTTTTCTGAGGTTCAGATATTGCTCCTGAGTTGGGCTCAGTCACTAGCTAAGGCCTTGCTTCTTGCCCAGAGCCCCTCAGAGCAGGTGAATAGGAATTTATGCCTCGTCTCTGAAGAACAACAAATGACTAAAGCATGAGTCTTCAGAGTGACTCATGAAGACTGAAAACTGTGGAGGCTTGTTTAAATATAAGCCTTGTCACCTAGCAGATGTGTGATCCCTGGTAAGTTTACTTCTCTGCTTCTTCATCTGTAAATGGGGATAATCATGGTGTCCTCAGAGGTTAAATGAGTTATCACATTTTTAAAAAATGCTTAGAATAGCCTGACCTGTGGTGGCACAGTGGATGAAGCATCTACCTTGAATGCTGCAGTCGCTGGTTCAAAACCCTGGACTTGCCTGGTCCAGGCACATACAGGAAGCAACTACTATAAGTTGATGCTTCCTGCTTCTCCCAACCCCCGCTTCTCTCTCTCTCTCCCTCCTCTCTCTAAAAATCAATAAATGAAATTAAAAATAATAATAAAATTTAAAAATGCTTAGAATAGTGTCTGGCACATGCTAAACACTGTGTTCATATTATTATTATTAAATGTTACATGCGAGCATGACAAGGGGCTACTGAATGATATTCATATCTGAATTATACCTGATCACATGATCACCCTTCAAAGTGGAAATTGATAGCCCAGCAGGCTCTTTGTGGAGATATTGACAGGAAAATGGATCCAGAATGCTCTATGCAGTCTTACCAAGTTCCAGCTTTGTGTAGGGCACAACCAGATGGATTGGGAGGACTCTTCCCAAGATGACAGCGTCATGATGCTGGCAGATGCCCTGCAAGTATGTCACTGGCTGGCAGAAGAGCTTTTCCCAAGAGATGTGCCTCCTTGTCTTCCAGTACTAATGGCTCTGCTATGTGTGGACCCAGATGAGTGGTCGAGTCTTGTGCACGGTTCTGTGTTTCACATTTGTTCTTGATTAAGTCAAACCAATACAAGACAGCTACCATTAAATTCTCAGTTTCTACACACTCAATGAATATAGTAGCCTTCCTTAGAGCCTTGCTGTCTTCCTCTCTTTCTGTAAAACCCAGTCTGTCATCTGAACACCTACAGAATGGGGCTTTGGCATGAGGCATGCTGGAATTTGAATTCAGCTCTTCAGCTAAGTTGCCATGTGACCTTAGGCAAGTCACTGCACCCCTACATTTCCTCATCCTTCCATGGACTGAATGAGACCCCTTTTACAGAGTCATGTGCTTAAACAAAAAGTAAAAAAGTCTCTATCTCATAAGACTCATGGGATATGGTAGGTTCTTGATGAATAGTTGGGGCTGGTATTAATACTGTTTGATTCTGTCTAATCCTTGTTTACTTATTTGATAACAAAAGTAGTATTTTAGCATATTTTAGGGCTTGGTGCATGTTGATTGCATTGAAATATGCTAGACCTCCAGCAAATTTTATCTTTCCTTTTCATAAATACCTGAGTGATACTTTAACCCAAGAAAGCATAGAAAAAGCAATAGGACATCAGGAGGAGTCAGCCAAGAATTCCCATGAACTGTATATTCAGAGTAGCACTCCTTCAGTCCAAGAGTATAAATCTTAACCTCTACAGATCTGCTCTTTTTTGTGGACTGCAGGTCCCACATCCCACAGCTTGACAACCACTTTAATTGGTGGCCAGGTCTCCCTGGGCAAAAGCAGTCCTACGCGCGATGAAGTTTCCTGTCTTGTTTAAATATTCCAGAGCTTGGCACCAACATGTCTATGTTCAGCCTCCCTGAAAGGAATCAGTGCTTTTTTACATCTGCCACAGGAAACAGGTTACAAACTTGCTCCAGCCTGAGACAAAAGCACCAGCATGAGACACAGTCCTAATACTATCCTTTTCCATCCCTGTGCATTCTTCCTTCTAGTGAATCTGCAGGATGACTTTGGATGATGGTATGTAAATAACTTTTGTGATATGAAGTTCCTCTTAACCTAAGTGTTGCTTTTTTAAGTGAAAAAATAATCAAAGTAATGCAAATGAATTTTATTATTTATGGTGTGTTAATTTTAAGTACAAACAATGTAATTATAAGACATTCTTTGAAGCTAACAGTGATAGTTAGCAGGTTCCAGGCAGAATGATTCAGGCATCATCCCCACTCTCCTCAGTGGTAACTGATGGTATCCTTCTCACTTCACAGATGAGGACAGGGAGGCTCAGGGAGGTTGGGTAAACTACTCAGTTACTGTGCTGGCGCTACCTTAACCTCTATGCTGTTCTGCTGTGTTGACACATTCAGTTAAGGGGTTAATTTAATCTTTGAAACTAGGCTCCCATGCAACAAAATTCAGGACTCAAAGATTTGTTATTGGCCCAGGAATCTGTATATTTACCCCAACACGTGTTTTTGCAGCTTTCCAAAGACCATCTTTGAGATCCTCAGAGCTGGATGATATCTACAGCCCCTTGCAGCTAGAAAAGGTAACAACCAAGGTCATTACTGAGCACAGTGTGTAATTTTATCTGATCGTCTCCCAATAGCATTATTTTTCCATTGCAGAGCTGGAGAAACTGAGATTGATTCTTGCACAATGTCCTGGCACTTCTGTGACTGAGTTAGGATTTAAACCCAGATCTGGTTTGCTCCAAACACTGTGCTGTTATTTTCTGTGATGTAATCCTTTGACAATATGGCTAATGATACCCACTCCTTCTACCTCTTAAAATGGTTATAAAGATCAAAGATAATCATGTATGTTAAAGTAGTTTATAGTTTGCCTGGTGCCATATTTAACCATTCAACCAATATTTAGTTTGATCATATCATTTCCCTACCTAAGTAAAACCTTCCACTGGCCCCTGCTTCACTCAGAATTAAAGCCAAAGTCCTCACAGTGAGATCCCACCACCTGTTGGATCTCATTTTTTACTACCCTCCTCTCACTTTCTTCTAACTACTCCAGCCTCTTTGACAGTCTCAAACACACAGGCAGACTCCCTCCTCAGGGCCTTTGCACTTGCTGATATTTCTGTTGGGAAGGACTTTCTCTCACATACCCACATGATTTGCTTCTTTATTATCTTGAACCTTTTCTCAAATTTTCAGTAAAGCATTTCTTTTCCTCCCTGGGTAAAACTGCAGCCTCTATCAACCTCCAAGCCTCTATTTTTTCTCTTTGGTTTGTTTTTCTCCAAAGTACAACTATGGAACATAGTATTTATGTGATTGGTTGGCTAATCTCCCTTCATTTAGAACATAAGTTCCTTGAGGTGAGGGACTTCTGTCTGTTTTGTCTCAACTACTTAGAATGTTACCAAACCTAAAGTAGATAATCAATAAACAGATGTTGAATGCATGAATAAATTTATTGAGCATTCTTATAAGTCAGGCATGGTGCCAGGTGTTGGGGACTCAAAGATGAAGCTCATAGGTCCTAGCCAAGTGGCTCAGTGGATAAAACATCATCCCAGCATGCCAAGGTCATGGGGTTAATTTCAGGTTTGACCTCTAGTCAGTGCACAAAGGAGAAGCAATCATTGAGTGCACAATTAAATGGAAAACTAAATGGAACAATAAATTGATGCTTCTCTATGTCTCTCTATCTCTCCCCCCCCCCCTCAAATCAATGGGGGAGGGGAGGTAAAACTCATAGACACCATCCTGGCCTTCCTATAACTTATTAAAGGATTCATTCCTGGTTTTTCCTTGACATTTGATTTCTGGATTCTTAAATGTAAGAGCACAATATGTAAATAGATGTACCTAAATAAATTTCTCAGTATCTGCTTTCTCACAGTGACAAAAACAAAGCTTGGACACATAGCTCCCAAAATATCTACAGTACCAGCCCTTTCCTGTCCCTCCCTCAGACACAGAATTTCCCCTGTTCCTTTCCAGAAAAACCCCAGAGTCTTTCAGCCCTACCCAGCACTCCTCTCCCGAGAAACCAGAGTTCAGCTGACCCTCGGCTATGGTTAAACACTCAACTTTTCCCTGGGGATATGGTGTCTTAGTCACTGCATAAACATTTCATTTTATTTCGCCATATTTTATAAGCTGGCACATTATTAGAGCTGTCTTTCTCTGTTGCCTCAAGTGCCACTGTTTGAATGTACCCATAATGCCACTTAATTATATATCACTCTTTGCTTCTAGTAAAATATGGGAATATACAAGACACTCTAGGAAAGGCAGATGCTGGCTGGGTTAGCCACGAGTGCTTGCAGAAATCCCTTGGAAAGGGAAATGCATGTTTACTCAAGTGCAGTGTCTCTCTCTAAAGGGGATTTCTCTCACGGTTTACATCGATAGTCCTGGGCAGTTTGTTGACAACCTGCACCCATTCCACCCCAATGCCAGAGAGTGATTCTGTTCATCTGGATTGGGGAGGAAGCATTTTAATTTTTCTCTAAGACATTAATGTATAGATAAATAAAAATAAGTGTCCCATTTAATGAATTTCACACAACCATGCAACCAGCAACAATGCAGCACCCCAGAGTGCCCTGCGTTTTCTTTTGTCACTGCCTGTCTCCAACAGTCACTGGCGTCCTGACTTATGGCCCATAGGTTAGGTTTTGCCAGGCTCTGTGCTTACGTAAATGGAAACGTGCTATTTACTCTTCGACGTTTGGCTTCTTTTGCTCCACAGTCATGATTTGTTAGCTTCATCCATATTGTTGCATATAGTTGCAATTCATTCATGTTCATTGTTGTATAGACTTTTAGTGTAAATATACCAACACTTAATTTTTTTTCCTTTGAGACTTATGATGGACATTTAGATATATTTAGTTTTCAACTATCAAAAATAGAGTTGCTAGGAACGTGTCTACTACATAAATCCACAGTTCTATTGGGTAGACACTTAGGGTGGAATTGCTGAGGCAAGCCAGAATTTTTCATAAGCAACTCAGGTGATGCTGAAGTTTACTAACCACATGAATAGACAAGCAAGCAAGTACCATTTGCCAAGATGATTGATCGGGCTTCAATTGTACTTCAACACACAAAATGTGCACTGCCCTCAAAAACCTTACAGTTTTGCTGAGAAAACAAAACAGACTCAAAAACACTATAGAGAAAACAACTCAGGGACCCAATCCAGATGTCTGTTCTAGTTTGGAGCACTATACACATATAGAGAGCAGAGTTGCAAATTGGCTTCTTATTGGAAAGACTCCAGGTTTTATTTGGCATAAACTGTGTTTCAAAAATCAAAAAATCTCGGCCCTGGCCGGTTGGCTCAGTGGTAGAGCGTCGGCCTGGCGTGCAGAAGTCCGGGTTCGATTCCCGGCCAGGGCACACAGGAGAAGCGCCCATCTGCTTCTCCACCCCTCCCCCTCTCCTTCCTCTCTGTCTCTCTCTTCCCCTCCCGCAGCCGAGGCTCCATTGGAGCAAAGATGGCCCGGGTGCTGGGAATGACTCCTTGGCCTCTGCCCCAGGCGCTAGAGTGGCTCTGGTCGCGACAGAGCGACGCCCCGGAGAGGCAGAGCATCGCCCCCTGGTGGGCAGAGCGTAGCCCCGTGGTGGGCGTGCCGGGTGGATCCCGGTAGGGCGCATGCGGGAGTCTGTCTGACTGTCTCTCCCTGTTTCCAGCTTCAGAAAAATACAAAAAAAAAAAAAAAAATCAAGAAATCTCATAAGATGCCTCTATCTCTGATTTCTCTTTGAAAATTTAACTCCAGAAACACTGGGTCCTCATTTCTCCACGGCAGCATTTGGCGAGCTGAGCCACAGCTGTCCTGATTAGATGGAGCAGGTGTTCTCTCTCACCATAGTCCCCACCGGCTCCTTGTGTCTCTCTGGCCTCCTTTGCTCAGATTCATTAGCTGCCTAACTCTAGGCAGTTGATTTCCCAGTGAGTAACATAAAAAATTTTAACAAACATTTAATCTCACAAGCACTCATGTGATTAGCCCATTTGGGGCAGAGGAAATTGAAGCTCCAAGAGTGGTTGAAAAAAAAAACACCCACCTAATTAGGCCAAAAAAAAAAAAAGAGTGAACAAAGTTGCAAAACTAGCAAGTGGTGGACTTCTGTTTCCTAGTGTAGGAGCTATTTTGAATAGTATTTTTAAAATGAGTACATAATTTATGTTAAGTGGCAACAAATAAATCAAGATATATATATACATATATAATAACTTGTTCATAATAAAGCTCAGAGAATTTTTTTTTGAAAGGTATCAGCAGAAGGAAAAAGTTCTGTGGAATAAAATGGTCACAGACATGTCTGTCCCAAGGATACGGGGTATCATCGGAGCCTGGATCAATGATGGTGGAGAGGAGTGGAGAGACTCTGAGCAGGGGCTCAGGTGGAGCGAAGACAAGGGAGCATAGCAGAGGAGGAGGAGGGAAAGATGGACGAAAGAGCAGTCCAATGGATCCCTTCTCAGGATCCTGTTGTCAGTTGTGGAAGACAGAACATCAGTACATGCACTTGTCTCAGGAAAATGCAGCTCCTTTTCGCTGAGGACTTAGGAGTGGCTGGGAGCATCAGAGGGAAAATTAGTCCTCAGTTGGAGTTTGAACTTTTTTCTTTTCTTTCTTTCTCTCTCTCTATATATCCCTTTCTCTCTCTCGTTCTCTCTTTTTTTTAGAGAGAGAGAGAAAGAAAGAAAGGGGATGTAGGGGAAAAGGGAGAGAGAGAGAAAAGCATCAACTTGTTGTTCTACTTCAAACCAGTGACCCCAGGCTGCAGCCAGCGACCTCAGCACTCCAGGACAATGCTCTATCCACTGTGCCACCAGCCAAGACATGGATTTGGAGCTTTTAAAGACTCCTCTGGTTTTTCTTTTCTTTTCTTTATTAAAGTTATTGGGGTGACATTGGTTCATAGGATCATGTAGGTTTCAAATGTGGTTGATTCTTTTAGTTCTTATTTTTCTAATTATAAAACTAATACACACTGATTTTTAAAATGAGAGAATATAGAAAAGTATAAAGAAAGAATATTGTTCACATCCCATCACTCAGAAATAATCACTGTTAACATTTCGTCGGTCCTTCACACTTGTATATTTATACACATGCATATATATGCACAGAGACATACATAGACACTTCTTTCAACAAAATGAAACTAAGTACAATTCTTTATAACTTGCCTTTTTAAAAATTTAACAGTTCAGGAACATTTTTCTGAGTAAAAAAGAAATCAGTTTTAGGGACAGCAAATTATAGTCTGCAAGCCAAATCAGATCTTCTGCCTGTTTTGAGCAAATAAAGTTTTATTGAAACGTAACCACACCACTTGTTTGCTTGCTGTCTATGGCTGCCTTTCACTACAATGGCAGGATTGAGTACCTGTGATGAAGGAAATAGAGCCCAGGAGCTTAAAATATTTATTACCTGACCCTTTTCAGGAAAATGTTGGGGATCATGGGTTTTAAACCAGATGATTTCTAAACTTAGATTGGGAAGAAGATTGTATCCTTATTTTCACTGATTCTAAGTGAAATTCAGCATTTCTCCCAATTAAAGGCAAGGCAACAAATTAGTCATGTTCATTGTACCTATGAATTTGTCTTCATCTGTAACAGACATCTTGATGTATTTATATTTATTACTGCTTTAAAATTACAGTTATTATACCTTCTACTAGATCCCTTTATTTTTTACTTTAAAAAATTACATTTATTTATACATTACATTTAAAAAATATTTTGATAACTTTACTCATACAATCTGTTTCCTTTGTAGTCCTATGTACCCTGTTTCAGACAGTTAAAAATACTGTTCTGAGAGGGGATCCATTAGCTTCCTCCAGGCTGCTAAAGGATCCGTGGAACAAAAAAAATTAAGAATTTCAAAGGTCATTTTTAATGACTGTACTGTGTACTATTTCACTGTTATTACTATTTAATCAACATGTAGGCTATTTCAAATTTTTTCACTCTTAGGGCCCAGGCTGGTTGGCCCAGTAGATGGAGCATTGGCCTGGCATGTGGATGACTCAGGTTCAATCCCCAGTTAGGGCACACATGAGAAGTGACCATCTGTTTCTCTACCCCTCCTTCTCCTCCTTCTCCCTCTGTTCCCCTTGCAACCAGTGGCTCAATTTAGTTTGAGAATCAGCCCCAGACGGGGGTTGCCAGGTGGATCCCAGTCGGGGCACATTCAGTAGTTTCTCTCTCTCTTCCTCTCGCTTAAAAAAATTTTTTTTTACTCTTATTAAAAATAGTTTTTGCCTGACCAGGTGGTGGCACAGTGAATAGAGTTTCAACCTAGGACACTGAGGTCCCAAGTTTGAAACCCCAAGGTTTGAGCACAGACTCATCCAGTTTGAGCACATGTTTACCAGCTTGAGCGCAGGATCACTGGCTTGAGCATGGGATCATGTTAAACGCAAGGTCATTGGCTTGAGCCCAAGGGTTCTGTCTTGAGCAAGGGCTCACTGGCTCCACACATATAAGAAGCAATCAACGAACAACTAAAGTGATGCAACTACAAGTTGATGCTTCTCTCTGTCTCTTCTCCCTCACTTTCTCCCTTCCTGTCTCTCTCCCTCTCAAAAAAACAAACAAACAAAAACACAATAAATTGTTAAATCAATGACGATCTAAGTTTCTTGATACCTGTTACTAAATGTTTAATAATAATGGTGATGGTGGTGGTGGTAATAATAATATGAACATAGTGCTTACTATGTGCCAGACATTGTTCTAAGCATTTTTCACATAATAACTCTTCTAATCCTCTGAGGACACCATTATTGTCAACTTTCACAGATGAACAATCTGAAAAAGAGAAGTAAACTCTCTGACAGTCACACAGTGCCAGAGCTTAAATTTAAATTCGGGCAGGAAGGCTTCACAGTTTTCGGTCTTCATGCAACATTCAGAAAACCCAGTGCCAAGGAAACAGACATTGAAGACAAGAAGGAGCAAGCCCAAGACCAGGTGGGGAGTGTCCCGAGGAGGAGGGATGAGTAGGAGGGTGGTGGACCAGAGCCCAGGAGTGAAACCAAGGGAGGAGAGGGCAGGGAGGGGAGGGAAAGGGAAGTGAGGGGAGGGGGAGAGAGGAAAGGAGAGGAGAGGAGGGAGAGGGGAAACCCCAAATCACATAAGGCTTCAGGAAGCCACTGATGGATATAGAGCAGGAAGTGATGTCATCTGATCAACGTGTGAAAATACCACTCTGCTTAGTGTAGAGACAATTCTCCAAAGAAAGCCAATTGGAAGGCTATTGTAATGGTCCAGGCTCAGGTGGGTGAAGGCAGGTGATGGCTAGTTGTCACAGTTGTGATATCTTTGAACATGAAGCCAACAATCTGTGATATCCTTAATCTCTTCCTGTCCTGAGTCTTCCTTTACTGCCTTTCTTTCTGAGGGATTGGAGTATTTTGGCTGCAAAATTTTTCTTTTTAACATTCTTATACTATATTTTTTTTCTTTTTTTATTGAATTTGTTGGGGTGACATTGGTTAATAAAACCACACAGGTTTCAAATACACAGCACTTCAATACATAGCATCATGCACTTACCACCCAAAGTAAGGTCCCTTTCTGCCACCATTTGTTCCTGCTGAGGTACACATTCTAAACTCATCCGATAAATCTCTACTGTCTCTAACATCACTGTCAATAGAAATATAATACAAACCACATATGTAACTTTAAATATCCTAGTAGCCAATTTAAACAAAATAAAAAGACATGGTGACATTAATTTTAATAACATTTTATCCTTAAATTTTATTTAAGGATATAGTATCATTTTAATATATAATCAACATTAGAACTATCAGTGGGATATTTTAGATTCTTTCTCATTTTTGTATTAAACTTCCAATAGCTGGTATGTATTTTTACACTTACCACTTCTCAATTCTCTCTGAGAGCTTTTTCACTACAAAATATGAAGTGAAATGCATACTTCAAACTCTTCTGATAAATTTGTCCTGTCTAGAACATCACTGTCCAATAGAAATATAGTAAGAATCATGTGTGTAATTTTAAATGTTCTAGTAGTCACTTTAAACAAAGTAAAAAGAAATAGGACATCCTCATATCAATTCCTCACAAGCCATAGGTGGTGACTGGCTACTATATGGGCAGAGCTGCTCTAGCATTTAAAATAACAACAAAAACATAAACCATCTAAGAATAATTTCAACAGTCATTTTTAGAAGTTACATATATATATTTAAAAAATTCATTGGAAACTATAAGAGGACTTTGAGTAGATTAATAATTGCCTGAGGCTGACTGGGTGATACAGGGGTTGAGGTGTAGGTATGGAACTTCTTTTCAGCGTGATAAAGCTGCCCTAACAGTGCCTATAGTAATGATGGCTCAGAACTTTGAATATACTAAAAGGCATTGAATTCTTCACTTTAAATGGACAAATTATATAGCATACGAATTCAAATCTCAGCAAAGCTTTTTCCTCCTCTAAACATCTTTATCTAATCAGCTGAGACAAGAACCTGAGTCACAAAGACTGTGATTTCTGACACTGGAAAGAGTGTAAGATGAGAAATCAGAAGCCCTTGCCTCTGACTGCGGAAGCTTCTGATCCCTCACCTATTAACAGCACCTATACAGTTTAATGGAGATGATCATGTGATAACTCACTCTTTCATATAATCACTTATTGATCACCTACTATTCACCAGGTATTATTGTATGCAGGGATACAACAGTCCCCAAAACATTAGTGGTTTCTACTCGCAGAAATGCTTTCTTAGGAGGAAACAGGCAATAACTAACTAAATCAGGGGTAGTCAACCTTTTTATACGTACCGCCCACTTTTGTATCTCTGTTGGTAGTAAAATTTTCTAACAGCCCACCGGTTCCACAGTAATGGTGATTTATAAAGTAGGGAAGTAACTTTACTTTATAAAATTTATAAAGCAGAGTTACAGCAAGTTAAAGCACATAATAATAATTACTTACCAAATACTTTATGTCAGATTTTCACTAAGTTTGGCAGAATAAATCTTTATAAAATAACTTACTATAGTTAAATCTATCTTTTTATTTATACTTTGGTTGCTCCGCTACGGCCCATCATGAAAGCTGGAACGCCTACTAGTGGGCGGTAGGGACCAGGTTGACTACCACTGAACTAAATAAATAAATGTAGTGGATGATAAATGTTGAAAAGAGAAATAAAACCAGGCAATAAATTAGAAAGCAGGGGCTGGGGACACTATGACACATACATAATAGTACATTATACTTTGAGAAAGCCTCAATAACAGGTGACGTGTGAGTGATTGGAAAAATAATATAAATTAGCAAGTTTTATCAACTGCAAAGTATTAAAGAATATATATTATTACTAATACTGATGAGTTAATCATACGTGTATGTACTCTGCATGACATAACTACAAATTTCAAATTTCTCTTTTCATCCACAGTTATATCCATTAGTGTCCCCCCCCAAAATTTAAAGGTTGAACCTTTAACTCCCAATGTGACTGTGTTTGGAGATAAGGCAGTTGGGGGGGGGGGGTAAATGGCTTAAATAAGGTCATAAGGGAATGGCCCTAATCCAATAGGGGTCCTTGTAAGAAAAAAAAGGGGCCCTGGCCAGTTGACTCAGTAGTAGAGTGTCAGCCTGGTGTGTGGAAGTCCCAGGTTTGATTCCCAGCCAGGGCACACAGGAGAAGTGCCCATCTGCTTCTCCCCCCTTCCACCTCTCCTTTCTCTCTGTCTCTCTCTTCCCCTCCCATAGCCATGGCTCCATTGGAGCAAAGTTGTCCTGGGTGCTGAGGATGGCTCCATGGCCTCCACCTCAGGTGCTAAAATGGCTCCGGTTGTAACAGAGCGATGGCCCAGATGGACAGAGCATCGTCCCCTGGTGGGCATGCCAGGTGGATCACAGTCGAGCACATGCCTCTCTGTCAAATCTGTCTCTCTGCCTCCTGCTTCTAACTTCATAAAACTACAAAAAAAAAAAAAAAAAAAGGAAGGGACACCAAGAGTGAGGTACGCACGCAGAGGAAATGCCAAATGAGACACAGCAGGAAGGTGGCTGTCTGCAAGCCAAGGAGAGAGGCCACAGGAGGGACCAACCTAGCTGATACCTTCATCTCAGACTTCCAGCCCCTAGAACCTTGAGTAAATTAATTTCTTTTGTTTAAGCTGCCCAGTCTCTTATATTTTGTGATGGCAGCCCTACTATGTTTTACTCTGAAAAAGTTTATGTATGAAACATAGGAATTATCTATTTATTTAAAGTATGAAAGCCCCTCTTGTTTGGCCCTTAAAGCCATTTTAGAGATAATTGTTTAATGATTATGTCAATTTTATTTGTGGTTATTTGGTAGTTTTATAGTCTTTCAGATAACCACTCATTGCTTTGAAATCCTTAAACTTATTGATAGAAAAAAGGGCATGTTTTCCCCTTCTTTTTTTTATTTGAAATTTCACTTTTTGTGTTTTCTTTTTCTGTGTGAAAATTTTCAGAGATTTGTCTACTTTACCATGTTTGTGTGTGTTTATATAACAGCAATTTTGTGATATTTTCTTTTTTCCCCAATTTTATTGAATCTATTGGAGTGACATTGGTTAATAAAATTATATGTTTCAAGTGTACAAGTCTAATTACATCATTTGTGTATTCTACTGTGTATTGGTGAACCCCTGAAGTCAAGTCTCCATTTATCTTTCTTCTACCTTCCCCCTCCCCCTTCCCTCTGGTAATCACCACACTGTTGCCTGTACCCATGAGGTATTGTTATTTCTTTACTCAATCCCTTCACTTTTTTTGCCAAGCCCCTCAACATGCCCTCACACTCGCCAACAGCTGTCAGTCTGCTCTCTGTATCTATGAGTTTCTTTGTATTTTGTTTGTTTGTTTAGTTTGTTAATTAGATTCCACTTATAAGTGAAATTATGTAGTATTTGTCATTCTAAGTCTGGGATATTTCACTTAGCATAATGATCTCCAGGTACAACCATGCTGTCACAAAAGGTAAGATTTCCTTCTTTATTTTGGCTAAGTATTATTCATTATGTAAATGTACCACAGCTTTTTTATCTACTCATCTACTGATGGGTACTAGGGCTATTTCCAGATCTTGGTTATTGTAAATAATGCTGCAATGAACATAGGGATATATAAATATTCTTTTAAATTAGTGTTTCAGGTTGCTTTGGATATATTCCCAGAAGTGGAATTGGTGGTTTCAATTTTTATTTTTATTTTTTTTTTAGTGAGTAAGAGAGACAGACAGATAGACAGGGAGAGAGATGAGAAACATCAATTTGTAGTTGTGTCACTTTAGTTGTTCATTGATTGCTTCTCATATATGCTTTGACTGGGGGACTCCAACCAAGCCAGTGACCCCTTCTTCAAACCAGTGAACTAGGGCTTCAAGCTAGCAACTGTTGGGCTCAAGCCAGAAACCTTGAGATCATGTTTATAATTCCATGCTCAATCTGCTGAGCCTGTGCTCAAGCTAGAGGAGCTCATACTTAAGTGTGGTTCAGGGTTTTGAACCTGAGACCTCAGCATCCCAAGTTGATGCTCTACCCCAGGGGTCAGGAACCTATGGCTCGCAAACCAGATGTGGCTCTTTCGATGGCTGCATCAGGCTCACAGAGAAATCTTTAATAAAAATAATAATAAAATTAAAAACATAAAACATTCTCATGTATTACAATCCATTCATTTCCTACCACTCATGTTCATGGTTGCGGGTGGCTGGAGCCAATCACAGCTGTCCTCTGGGACAACACCAAATTTTTATTGGATAAAGCATAACGTACATGGGTCATTGTGAGGTCAGGAAGTAAACTTTCCTCCTTTTAATTAAGTGGTCAGTTAGCCAATTGCAGAAATGCCTTTGACGAAGAAGATGGCTAAAAGAAAAAAAGTAGAGGAGTATCGTACTTTTCAACAGGAATGGACAGAGGAATTCATCTTTGTGGAGAGAGCAGGTTCTGCAGTGTGTCTAATATGCAATGATAAAATTGCATCGATGAAACGGTCAAATATAAAGCAGCACTTTGACACACGCCATACTACATTTGCATCAAAATATCCAGCGGGGACAGCAGGAAGAAAGCATGTCAAGAGCTACTGTGCAGAGTGCAAGCTAGTCAGCAGCAGCTCCGTGGTTGGACCCAACAAGGTGACTGGAATTTGGCTAGCTTTGCTGGTGCTTTAGCAATTGTGAGAAATGGAAAGCCATTCACAGATGAGGAGTATGCCAAAACATTTATGCTTGATGCTGCTAGTGAACTTTTTGACAACTTTTCAGATAAAGACAAGATAATCAAATGAATAAAAGATATGCCTCTGTCGGCAAGAACTGTTCACAATCATACCATCATGATGGCAAATCAAATTGAGGCAACACAAGTGAAGGACATAAATGCAGCACCATTCTTTTCTCTCACTTTGGATGAGTCAACAGACATAAGCCATTTATCCCAGTTCAGTGTGATTGCGAGGTATGCTGTCAGTGACACACTATGGGAGAAAAGTCTTGCTGTTTTGCCTATGAAAGAGACAACAAGAGGGGAGGATTTACTCAAGTCTTTCACTGATTTAGCTAAAGAAAAACATCTACCAATGGATAAACTTATTTCAGTGTGTACTGATGGTGTTCCGTGCATGGTGGGGGAAAACAGAGGATTCATAGTGCTTCTTTGTGAACACAAAAAGAGACTCATCCTAAGTTTTCACTGCATCCTACATCAGGAGGCACTTTGTGCTCGGATGTGTGGTGAGCAGCTTGGTGACGTGGTGTTGCTGGTCATTCGGGTGGTCAACTTTATTGTTGCCCGAGCTTTAAATGATCGCCAGATTATAACACTGCTGCATGAAGTTGGGAATAATTATCCTGGTCTGCTTCTGCACAGCAATGTGCATTGGTTGTCAAGAAGGAAGGTGCTCAGCCATTTCACTGCTTGTCGGAGAGAAATCCGGACTCCTGTTGAAATGAAAAATGTCGAGCATCCTGAATTAGCTAACACTGAGTGGCTCCAGAAGTTCTACTATCTCGTGGACATGACTGAACATCTGAACCAGCTCAATGTGAAAATGCAAGGCATTGGAAATGCAGTCTTATCCCTTCAACAAGCAGTGTTTGCATTTGAAAACAAGTTGGAACTCTTCATCGCAGACATTGAAACAGGTCGTTTACTACACTTTGAACTGGGAAAGTTAAAGATGCATGCACAGCAAGTGACCCTGCTCAACACCTTCATCTCCAGCAGCTAGTGGGCTTCACCTCTAATCTCCTGCAGTCATTCAAAGGGCGCTTTGGAGAATTTTGTGAGTGCACTCGTCTTTTTAATTTCATCACCCATCCACACGAGTGTGCAGTGGACAGCGCTGACCTGAGTTACATCCCTGGTGTCTCCGTCAGAGATTTTGAGCTACAAGCTGCTGACCTAAAGGCCTCAGACATGTGGGTGAATAAGTTCAAGTCATTGAATGAAGATTTAGAAAGACTTGCAGGACAGCAAGCAGAGTTGGAGAGCAAACACAAGTGGGGAGAAATGAAAATTTCTCCCATGGACCAGCTGATTGTCAAATTTGGAACGCACTTCCCATCTCATACCACACACTGCAGCATGTGAGTATTGCTGTACTGACAATGTTTGGCTTTACATATGCATGTGAGCAGTCTTTCTCACATCTAAAGAATGTTAACACCAACCTACGATCACATTTAACGAATGGAAGTCTCAACACCTACATGAAACTTAACCTCACTACGTATTAACCAGACTACAAAGCCATCAGCAAAACCGTGCACCAGAAATCACATTAATGGTAAGAAGTACTTTATTCATCATTGTTTAGCAACAGCATAACAACGTTATTAAAAAGAATTCAGAGACTTATTGTACTTTCAAAGTGTTGGTCTTACATAAAATGCACATATTTACTTGTATTTAGTGCTAAACATATTGTATGGCTCTCACGGAATTACATTTTAAAATGTGTGGCATTCATGGCTCTCTCGGTCAAAAAGGTTCCCAACTCCTGTTCTACCAACTGCAGCACCGCTGTTCAGGCTCATTTTTAATTTTTTGAGGTAATTCCATACTGTTCTCCACAGTGGCTGCACCAGTCTGCATTCCCATCAACAGTGCACAATGGTTCCCTTTTCTTTACATCCTTGCCAACACTTGTTGTATGTTATTTATTGATAATAGACATTCTGACAGGTATAAGTATTTTACCTTTTTTTTAAAGCTCATATAATTAACTACCAATTGTATAGTTATTCTTTCTCAAATCAATTGATCTTTGCTCTAATATTATTTTTTATTTTTAATATGCATGCATTGTTATTTTGATGTTTTAGTGTTGAACACTTACCTCATTCATTTTCATTCTTTCTTATTTAATAATGAAAACATTTAAGCCAACAATTTTGCTGAAGTTCTGGCTTGGTGATTTCCTAAAAATATTGTCTTTTTCCTAATTGTCAGTAAATATGCATTTTATTACTCCTTTACATCAATATTTTGGGGGAATGTATTTTTATTTATTCTAAAGTTTCTATCTTACACTTCTGTTATTTATTTCTAATTCTTGCACTTTGTTCAAAATATTTGCCCTGTATATTTTCAACTGGGAAAGTTACTTTCTCGTCGTATTAACATGTAATCAGCCTGACCAGGTGGTGGCGCAGTGCATAGAGCATCAGACTGGGATGCAAAAGGACCCAGGTTCGAGACCCCGAGGTTGCCAGCTTGAGCGCGGGCTCATCTGGCTTGAGCAAAAAAGCTCACCAGCTTGGACCCAAGGTGGCTGGCTCCAGCAAGGGGTTACTCAGTCTGCTGAAGGCCCGCGGTCAAGGTACATATGAGAAAGCAATCAATGAACAACTAAGAAGTCGCAACACGCAACAAAAAACTGATTGATGCTTCTCATCTCTCTCCGTTCCTGTCTGTCTGTCCCTGTCTATCTCTGCCTCTGTAAAAAAAAAAAAAAAAAACATGTAGTCAGTCTTCATAAACATTAATGGATGCCCAAGGGGAGGGTATAGTTTTTATATATAAATATACATGTTAAATTGTATTAACTTGGGGAGAAAAAGATGGCAGCGAAGTAGGCAGATGCACAGATGCCCAGCTCTCACCATAAAACTGGAATACAAATCAATTTAGGAAAAATCAGCATGAAAAACCAACTCTGAACTGCAAGAACAGCTCTCAAAAATCAAGGAGCAAAGAAGAAGCCACAACAATCCTGGTAGGGAGCGCCTGAATCTCTTCTGCTTACAGGAATGGAGGGGGGGGTGAGGCTGAGAGCCCAGAGGGGATCTCACACAGGGAAAAGAGCAGAAATTACTGCTCACAGCCACTTGCCTGGTGACCAGGGAGCGAGGTGTGTTGAAAAGACCAGCTTATCTCCCAAGTGGATAGGACAGGGAGAGGGACAGACTGTGAGGGGCTAAGGAATGCAGGAAACGAACTAAAAAAGCTGACTCATCCATGCTGGGGGCGGCCATAGCTGGGGGAGGGACTGAACCTTTCACAAAACAGAGCTGAAGTGCTTCCAGATCAGAGATCTCCGGACATCTATCCAGCTCCAATCAGCGCAACAAGACACAGCTGAAAACAAGAAGTGGGGAGGAGGGGCAGTAACTCAGGTCTCCGTGGAGATCTGAGATACACCTCCCCTACTGAAGCTGAGAAAACACCCTGCCCCCAGTGAGATTAGTTGGTGGAAGAGAACTTCAGAGTCTCAGGTTACACCCACAGCATTCCTGGATACAGTTTCAAGGAAGCCCCCTGCTGAGATCAGTAAACAAGACTATCACCTGTTAAGAAAACAAACAAATCAAGACTTCAAAGCTGCCCAAATCTGAAAGTGGATTACAAATAATAGCTGATACCAACCCAAGAAGACCTAGAAATAACACAACTGAAAACTGGAGGCAGACAACACCAAGCCTAGACTCAACCAACTCTACAAACAAAATACCAAAAATGAGAAGACAAAAAAGTGCAATCCAAATAAAACCTTCAGGAGATGAACTGAGTGATATGGAAATAATCAAACTTCCAGGTGCGGAGTTCAAAATAATGATTGTAAGGACGCTTAGGGATCTTAGAACAACAATGGATGGTCATTATGAACACCTAAATAAAGAAATAGCAAGTATAAAAAAGAATCAGTCGGAGATGACAAATACAATATCAGAAATAAAGACCACAATGGAAGAAATTAAAAACAGGATAGATAGAGCAGAGGATCGAATCAGCGAGTTAGAGGACAACTGGAACGAAGGCATGAAAGCAGAGAAGAAAAGAGAAAAGAGACTCAAAAAGTCATAGGAAACTCTTAGAGAGCTCTGTGACAACATGAAGAGAAATAACATCCGCATCATAGGGGTTCCTGAAGAAGAAGAAAAAGAACAAGGGATAGAGACTTTGTTCAATCATATCATAGCTGAAAACTTCCCTAAATTAATGCAGGAGAAACTCTCACAAGTCCAAGAAGCACAGAGGACTCCATTAAAGAGAAACCCAAAGAAACCTACACCAAGACACATCATAATTAAAATACCAAAGCTAAGCGAAAAAGAGAAAATATGAAAAGCTGCAAGAGAAAAAAAAGTTATCACCTACAAAGGAGCCCCCATAAGGATGACATCCGACTTCTCAACAGAAACACTTGAGGCCAGAAGGAAATGGCAAGAAATATTCAAAGTAATGCAGAACAAGAACCTACAACCAAGACTACTTTATCCAGCAAGGCTATCATTTAAAATTGAAGGAGAAATAAAAAGCTTCCCAGACAAAAAACAGCTCAAGGAATTCATTACAACCAAACCAATGCTGCAGGAAATGTTAAGGGGCCTGTTGTAAACAGATCAAAGTGGGAAAAGAATATAGCAAAAAAGGAATAAACCTTTAAAGAAGAAAATGGCAATAAACAACTAGATATCAATAATAACCTTAAATGTAAATGGATTAAATGATCCAATCAAAAGACATAGGGTAGCTGCGTGGATAAGAAAACAGGACCCATACGTATGTTGTCTACAAGAGACACACCTTAGAACAAAAGACACACATAGATTGAAGGTAAAAGGTTGGAAAAAAACATTTCATGCAAACGGAAATGAAAAAAAAAAAGCGGGGGTAGCAATACTTATATCAGACAAATTGGACTTTAAAACAAAGGATATAGTAAGAGATAAAGAAGGCCACTACATAATGATAAAGGGAGTAATCCAACAGGAAGATATAACTATTATAAATATCTATGCACCTAATATAGGAGCACCCAAATATATAAAGCAGACTTTGATGGATTTAAAGGGCGAGATCAACAGCAATACTATAATACTAGGGGATTTCAATACCCCACTAACATCACTAGATAGATCCTCAAGAAAGAAAATTAACAAAGAAACAGCAGACTTATTGGAAACACTAGATCAACTCGATTTAATAGATATCTTCAGAACCTTTCACCCTAAAGCAGCAGAATATACATTCTTTTCAAGTGCTCATGGTACATTCTCTAGGATAGAGCACATGTTAGGGCACAAAAGTGCTCTCAACAAATTTAAGAGGACTGAAATCATATCAAGCACTTTCTCCGATCACAACGGCATGAAACTAGAAATGAATCACAACAGAAAAGCTCAAAAATTCTCAAACACATGGAAACTAAATAGCAGGTTGTTAAATAATGAATGGATTAAGAATGAAATCAAAGAAGAAATAAAAAAATTCCTAGAAACAAATGACAATGAGCATACAACAAGTCAAAATTTATGGGACACAGCAAAGGCAGTGCTGAGAAGGAAGTTCATAGCACTACAGGCACACTTTCAGAAGCTAGAAAAAGCTCAGATAAACAACTTAACCCTGCATCTAAAAGAATTAGAAAAAGAACAGCAAGTAAAGCCCAAATGTAGTAGGAGGAAGGAAATAATAAAGATCAGAGCAGAAATAAATGACATAGAGGCTAAAGAAACAATACAGAGGATCAATGAAACTAGGAGCTGGTTCTTTAAAAAGATAAACAAGATTGATGAACCTTTAACTAGACTCACCAAGAAAAAGAGAGAGAGGACTCAAATAAATAAAATTAGAAATGAGAGAGGAGAAATAACAACTGACACAACAGAAATACAAAATATTGTAAGAAAATACTATGAGGAACTGTATGCCAAAAAACTAGACAACCTAGATGAAATGGACAAATTCCTTGAAACATACAATCTTCCAAAAATCAATCTGGAAGAATCAGAAAACCTAAACAGACCGATTACAACAAATGAGATTGAAACAGTTATCAAAAAACTCCCAACAAAGAAAAGTTCGGGGCCTGATGGCTTCACAACGGAATTCTACCAAATATTCAAAGAAGAACTAACTCCTATCCTTCTCAAACTATTTCAAAAAATTCAAGAGGAAGGAAGACTTCCAAGCTCCTTTTATGAGGCGAGCATAATTCTGATTCCAAAACCAGGCAAAGACAACACAAAGAAAGAAAATTATAGGCCAATATCTCTGATAAACTTAGATGCTAAAATCCTCAACAAAATATTAGCACACCGAATCCAACAATATATAGAAGAAATCATACATCATGATCAAGTGGGATTTATTCTGGGGAGGCAAGGCTGATACAATATTTGTAAATCAATCCATGTGATTCATCACATAAACAAAAAGAAGGAGAAAAACCATATGATAATTTCAATAGATGCAGAAAAAGCATTTGATAAAATCCAGCACCCATTCATGATCAAAACTCTCAGCAAAGTGGGAATACAGGGAACATACCTCAACATGATAAAAGCCATCTATGACAAACCCACAGCCAACATCATACTCAATGGGCAAAAATTAAAAGCAATACCCTTAAGATCAGGAACAAGGCAGGGGTGCCCCCTTTCACCACTCTTATTCAACATGGTCCTGGAAGTCCTGGCCACAGCAATCAGACAAGAAGAAGAAATAAAAGGCATTCAAGTTGGAAAAGAAGAAGTAAAACTATCATTATTTGCAGATGATATGATATTGTATATAGAAAACCCTAAAGTCTCAGTCAAAAAGCTACTGGACCTGATAAATGAATTCAGCAAAGTGGCAGGATATAAAATCAATACTCAGAAATCAGAGGCATTTTTATACACCAACAATGAACAGTCAGAAAGAGAAATTAAGGAAACAATCCCCTTCACAATTACAACCAAAAAAATAAAGTACCTAGGAATAAACTTAACCAAGGAGACTAAAGACTTGTACTTGGAAAATTACAAAGCATTGATAAAAGAAATCAAGGAAGATACAAACAAGTGGAAGCATATACCGTGCTCATGGTTAGGAAGAATAAACATCATTAAAATGTCTATATTACCCAAAGCAATATATAAATTCAATGCAATACCAATTAAAATACCAATGACATACTTCAAAGATATAGAACACATATTCCAAAAATTTATATGGAACCAAAAGAGAACACGAATAGCCTCAGCAATCTTAAAAAAGAAGAATAAAGTGGGAGGTATCACACTTCCTGATATCAAGTTATACTACAAGGCCATTGTACTCAAAACAGCCTGGTACTGGCATAAGGACAGGCATATAGATCAATGGAACAGAACAGAGAACCCAGAAATAAACCCAAAGTTCTATAGACAACTGATATTTGACAAAGGAGGTAAGGAAATACAATGGAGTAAAGACAGCCTCTTTAACAAATGGTGTTGGGAAAATTGGACAGCTACCTGCAAAAAAAATGAAACTAGATTACCAGCTTACACCACTCACAAAAATAAACTCAAAATGGATAAAAGACTTAAATGTAGGCCGTGAAACCATAAACATCTTAGAAGAAAACATAGGCAGTAAGCTCTCGAACATCTCTCGGAGCAATATATTTGCTGATTTATCTCCACGGGGAAGTGAAATAAAAGACAGGATAAACAAATGGGACTATATCAAACTAAAAAGCTTTTGCACAGCTAAAGACAACAAGAACAGAATAAAAAGACAAACTACACAATGGGAGAACACATTTGACAATACGTCTGATAAGGGGTTAATAACCAAAATTTATAAAGAACTTGTAAATCTCAACACCAGGAAGACAAACAATCCAATCCAAAAATGGGCAAAAGAGATGAATAGACACTTCTCCAAAGAGGACATACAGATGGCCAATAGGCATATGAAAAAATGCTCAACATCACTAATCATTAAAGAAATGCAAATTAAAACCACAATGAGATATCACCTCACACCAGTCAGAATGGCGCTCATCAACAAAACAACACAGAATAAGTGCTGGCGAGGATGTGGAGAAAAGGGAACCCTACTGCACTGCTGGTGGGAATGCAGACTGGTGCAGCCACTGTGGAAAACAGTATGGAGATTCCTCAAAAAACTGAAAATCGAACTGCCTTTTGACCCAGCTATCCCACTTTTAGGAATATACCCCAAGGACACCATAGAACGGCTCCAAAAGGAGAAATGCACCCCCCATGTTTGTGGCAGCATTGTTCACAATAGCTAAGATCTGGAAACAGCCCAAGTGTCCGTCAGAGGACGAGTGGATTACAAAGCTTTGGTACATATATACTATGGAATACTACTCAGCCATAAGAAATGATGACATCGGATCCTTTACAATAACATGGATGGACCTTGATAACATTATACAGAGTGAAATAAGTAAATCAGAAAAAAAAACTAAGAACTATATGAATCCATACATAGAAGGGACATAAAAATGAGACTCAGAGACATGAACAAGAATGTGATGGCAACAGGGGTGGGGGGTGGGGGGAGGGGGAATGGGGTGAAGAAGGAGAGAGGGGTTGGGAGAGGGAAGGGGCACAAAGAAAACCAGATAGAAGGTGACAGAAGACAATTTAACTTTGGGGGAGGGGTATACAACACAATCAAATGTCAAAATAATCTAGAGATGTTTTCTCTCAACATATGTACCCTGATTTATCAATGTCACTGCATTAAATTTAATAAATAAATTTTTAAAAAAAAAGAAATAAACATGTATGCCACAAAAAAAAAATTGTATTAACTTTGTAGTTCAAAAATCTCCTCCATCTATTTATATTTTTAAACTACCAAATTGGTGAAAACATATGAAGAGTGCTTTGAAATATCCCACAATTCTTCCTATCCATTTCTCCATTTTTCTGACCTGTGATAAATGATGCCATTCAGAGACTGGCTGCTCTAACTTCACTGTGGATTCTAACTTCTATCAGTATAAAATTACCTCTCTTGTCTTATTAATGTATTTTGTCTTGGATTCTAATTTGCCAGAAAATAGTTGTGCTACCTTGGTATTCTTTTTGTTTGCATTTGCCAGATAAATCTTACTCATCCTTTTATTTCTATCCTTTGTATAGTTTGTTCTTGTTTTTTTTTTAATCCTTGTCAATTGAGGGGGGAAAGGGTGTATTTTTTTTAAGAAGGCTGCATTGTTTCATGAAAACCCCAAATGGTTTTGGTAATGCTGCACTGTTTACCTCAGAGTTGACGAAAAGTCCTCTGAGGGGCTGCACTTGTTCACCTGGCAGGGGTGCTTTCTATCTTTTTCTTAGTTTTCATAAACACATTTGAGTGGAGGTTGCCAGATATAGTATCAGGCTTGCAGGAAGATGCCGCTTTAAATTAGAGTCCTCAGGGCCAAATGATCCTGCTTCCTGAGATAATAATGTGATAACTTCCTACCCCCCCCCCCAAAATACCTTCATCACTGCACACAGGAATCAAGTCACTGCCGAGACTGAATTCAAACCATGTGCTCACCTTCCTGTCACTCACTCGTAAGCCAGATACAGAACTAACCCTAATTCAGTCCAGCTTAAAAATTTTTTACCGGCCTGCCAAACACTGGGCTAGTTTTCATTCACTCACTCACTTAACAAAAGTGTACTGAGCCTTGGCAGGATAGCTCGGTTGGGCAGAGCGTGTTGAAGCACAGAGGTTGCCGGTTCAATCTCCAACCAGCGCACATACAGGAACAGGTCAATGTTCCTGTCTCTGTCTCTGTCTTACTCTCACCCTTCTGCTCTCTAAAATTAATAAAATAAGTATTATTAATTATTATTAGAAAAAAAATGTATCAAGCACTTACTTAGGCTGGGCACTGTCCTGGGCCCTGGAGAAGGGAAGTGGGGAACAAGAAGGGATGTTTGCAACCTCATAGAAAATATAGTACATCTTGGTAGGTAAAAAAAAATTTTAAATAAACACAGCATCCTAGACAGTGAAGTGTGCCATGCAGACAAGTATAGTGAGAGAACAGAGAGTGACAGGCAGATGAGGTAGTCAGGTAGTTGCCTGTTTTACATGAGGTGGTCAGAAAAGTGACATTTGAGCAGAGACCTGAAAGAGATTTAGGAGCAGCGGGAAAGAGCAGGAGCAAAACGAGCCAGGAGGTGGAGGCAGCATCTCTCCATGGCCCTAAGACAGGAACAAGCTCCCGCCATGAATGAACGTTAACATTTCTCTTGTGGCATGCAGTCAAAATTCAAAGCCCTGGGCAGAGGTAGCTGAGTGGCTGCTTTTGGCTCACATGCCCTGTCCTGGCATCCAGAGGGAAGAAAGAGGGTACATCTGTCATCTCGCTCTGGCTTCCATAGTAGGAGGTGCAGCACACATAATTGGCATTTCCCCAAATTAGAAATGGAATAAGCTACTACAGTTCACTACTTTAGCTGCCCAACGTGCCTTTCTAACATTAAAAATATATGTATTATGCAACCACAGAGCTACAAACATATCCATCCACTTCCCAGAGGAAGGTAACAAACACAGTCTTCAGTTCCTACATCCACAGCACAAAGTCCAAGAATTATGCACAATAACCATTCTCCTAATTCTTTAGATCCCATCTCAATATTATAAAATTTTGGAATCAGTCACAACTAACTACCATAACACATCCTATATATAAATAGCATGAGAAAGAAAGAAGAAAAGAAGGAAATGAACAAATACAAGTATATAAAAATGAGCATATCTTTTATTTTAAGAAAATATTAGAGGACACCAGTTTTCAAAGTAATTAGATCATTTTGCATTCCCACTAGCAACAAATGGGAACTTCTCCACATCCTTGTCAAAACTTATTATTATCCGGTAAAGCGAATGATTAGAGGTCTTGGGGCCGAAACGATCTCAACCTATTCTTAAACTTTAAATGGGTAAGAAGCCCGGCTCGCTGGCGTGGAGCCGGCGTGGAATGCAAGTGCCTAGTGGGCCACTTTTGGTAAGCAGAACTGGCGCTGCGGGATGAACCAAACGCCGGGTTAAGGCGCCCGATGCCGACGCTCATCAGACCCCAGAAAAGGTGAACCCACGCAGTGGGATGGCCCAAATGTCCACCCTGGCCAAGTGGGGTGCCTACCTGCAGCAACGCTGTGCTCTTAGCACCAGCCCATTGAGGGCAGAACTGCAGGAAGTCTTGGGTCCAGTCACCTATGCAACCTTAGAGTCAGGTGCAACTGGGGCTCAGGAGGCAGAACCTGAAGTCAGTCCCTAACAGGAGGGGCGGGTGCCCATCCCCGAGGATGCCTGGTATACTGATGGTTCCAGCAGGAGTCAACCTGCCAAATGGACAGCTATAGCCTTCCATCCGGCCACTGAGACTATTTGGATGGACACGGGTATAGGCCAAAGCAGCCAATGGGCAGAATTAAGAGCTGTTTGGCTAGTTGCCCATAATGAACCTTCACCTCTGGTCATCTGTACTGACAGCTGGGCCATCTATCGTGGACTTACCCTTTGGATTGCTACTTGGCACATTAACCAGTGGATGGTAATGCACCATCCACTATGGGGTCAGGCTATGTGGCAGGACTTATGGGAAATAGGACACCAGAAGCAGGTGACAGTATATCATGTCACAGGGCATGCCCCTCTAGCCCATCCTGGGAATGATGAGGCAGATACGTTGTCAAGGGTGCGATGGTTGGAGACTGCCCCTGCAGGTGATGTGGCACAGTGGCTCCACCAGCGCCTGCTCCATGCAGGACAGAAAACTATGTGGGCTACGGTTAAGGCTTGGAACTTGCCTGTGTCCTATGCAGAAGTACTTGCAGCCTGTGAGCAATGTGCAGTATGTTCCAAGGAACACCCTCAGAGACCACTGGTGTCGCCTGGACAGATTCAGAGGGGTCATGTTCCACTGACACGATGGCAGATAGACATTATTGGACCCTTACCAAAGTCAGAAAGGTACCAGTGCATACAAGTATCTACTTGTGTAGATACTGCCACTGGGCTGCTTGCTGCTTACCCGGCTCATAACCCTGACCAGAGGGCAGTCATACAGGCTCTGGACCGCCTGAGTGCTGCATACGGGCGACCGCTGGTCCTTGAAAGTGACAATGGTACCCACTTCACTGGTTCAATGGTGAGGCAATGGGCTCAAAAGCTGGGGGTGGACTGGAAGTACCATGTTCCCTACCATCCCCAGGCTGCTGGTATCATTGAGCGTTATAATGGACTCTTAAAGCAGGGACTGCGACAGGAGGGGGGCACCGGCTCTCTTACTGGATGGACATGCCGCTTATGGACAGTACTCCGGATTTTGAATGAGCGACCTCAACGGGGGAGCCCAGCTCCAGTAGAGGCCCTCCTGCATCGGACAGCTGCCCCCATTCAGTTGCAGATACGCACCAAGGACATTTTACTCAAGCCAGGTTTCGGACAGCAGGGCAACGTGCTCTTACCTGCTCCAACAGCCCTTCTTAAAGGACAACGGCTTCAATGGACTTGGCCCTGGACTGTACAGGCCCCCCATCTGAGATGGGTGGCCTTGTTGGCACCATGGGGAAAGGGGCTAGAGGTGGACCTCCAGTTAACTCCTTGGGCAACCAGCACCTGGCCACCTAAGGTAGAAGTGTATTATCCCTTGAGTGCTCAAGGGGACAGCATTTTGAAGGGCACCTTTGTAATTTCTTTATGGCCAATAATGAGTTCTCCTATTTTACTACACATAGAACCAGCAGATGCTGGTGTATTGGCCAATAAGGTTTGGTATGCCCACTCAGGGCAGCCTCTGGTGCCAGCTACGGTGCTGTCTGCAAACAAAACTCTGGCCTGTATTCTGCCAGAGGGAAAGGATTTGCCTCTCTTGGTGCCACTGACAGCTCTCTCATTTCGCCCATAGTTTTTGATCTGTTAATCCTATTGCTGTATGTAGTTGGTACTATTTCTGTTTATGCAATGTATCCCACTCCTTGCACAGTGACCATCATGGAAGATGCCTGTGGTTTAGATTGTAAAGCGAGCAAAAGGGGTGGAATGTTGGTCAAATAAGTTTGTAAATATGATATATATGTTTGCTCGCTTGTGACTTATATTGGGTGTGGGGGACAGGCTATAGGCAGGCCAGGTCGTTGTAGCCTGGGGTTTGGTTTTGGGACTAAGCTTTTCCCCACACCCTTGACTGATTGTATGATCTGGGTGGTGCACTCTCATGAGGAATCCAATTATGCCTTGGATAAGTGATTTTTGTATCGGGGACTTCCTTGTTTGTATATTGGATTAAGGGATTTTGGTTTTCTACACTATAAAGTGGGACAGACCAGGAGCTGGCTCACTCAGTTCCTGCTATCACGATTGCAGGGGCTTCCCTGATCCCTTGCCCTTCATGGGAAAAGCTGGTTTTCTGCTTTTCCCTTGTCTTCTTTTGTGGTTTGCCTGTCTTGGTGAGACACCAATAAATAGGATGGCCCCCCCATCCTCCGACTCCGCCATTTCTTTACCATCTGCCCGAATCCAATGGGAACCTGCATGGGCCAGGCGGCTGCTTTGATAGTGACAGCCATGGCTCCTGGCCTTACAGTCATTATAGCCACTCTTGTGAGGGTGAAATGCTATCTCACTGTGGTTTTACTAATGCCTATTGCTATTAATGTGTTTATTGGTCATTAGTATATATTCTTTGGCAAAAATGTCTATTCAAATATATTTTTTACCCATTATTTAATTGGGTTTTTTTTTTAGTTGTAAGGATACAATCCTTTATCAGACAGATGATCTACAAATATTTTCTTTCAGTATATGGCTCGTATGTTCACATTCTTAATGCTGCCATTCCAAGTGTATGAAGTTTTAATTTTGATAAAGTCCTATTTATCAGTTATTTTTCTTTTATAAATTGTGGGGGGGTTTCCCCTTACCTCCTCCCCAATTTCGAGTACCCTTATTATGGTGGTTACACTCTCCTAACCTATTATCCGCTTTGCAGAGTAACAAACAAGTCACTGGAGAAATATTTTGCTATCAGTGCACCATAAGCCTACAGGTCATTATTGGTTGAGTTTCACCTATATACCACTCATTGTCTACACCAGGGGTCCCCAAACTTTTTACACAGGGGGCCAGTTCACTGTCCCTCAGACCATTGGAGGGCTGGACTATAAAAAAAAACTATGAACAAATCCCTATGCACACTGCACATATCTTATTTTAAAGTAAATAAAAAACAAAACAGGAACAAATACAATATTTAAAATAAAGAACAAGTAAATTTAAATCAACAAACTGACCAGTATTTCAATGGGAACTATGCTCCTCTCACTGACCACCAATGAAAGAGGTGCTCCTTCTGGAAGTGCGGCGGGGGCCGGATAAATGGCCTCAGGGGGCCGCATGCGGCCCACAGGCCGTAGTTTGGGGACCCCTGGTCTACACCTTCCATCTGATTTCATGGGTTACTTTGCACCATTGGTTTAGTTCTGTAGCACAAGGAAAACATCCTTTTTTGAAAGCATGCTCCGCCCCACTAACACTAAGCCTAAATAACACAATAGAAAATGAGAAAAGTAATATTTAAGAGCCCACCTAGAGAGCCCCATAGTGTTTGAGTCACTACTCTGACACCAGCAATAAGACCTTGGGCAAGTTAATTAGTGTCTCTAAACCACAGGTTCTTTTGTAAGATGACAACAGTTATAGTTAAAGCCAGGCTTGCCCTGCACATTCTGAACCTTCCGTATATGTCAGTTATTGTTATTACAATTATTATTGCTATTGTTAATATTTAACTAGTACCAGCAAGAAAGAACCTCAAAGTGTCAACTTTTAGAAATTTCTTTTGAATCTAGGTTTTTAAGATTCTTGGGAAATCAGAAACATTCCTTGCTGCTCAGTATGATTCCTAGGTCAGCAGCAACTACATCACCTAAACACTTATTACAAATGCAGCATCTCAGGCCCTGACCAGGTAGTTCAGTTGGTTAGAATGTCGTCCTGATACACCAAGGTTGCAGGTTCGATCCCCCATCAAGGCACATACAAGAGTCAACCAGTGAACGCATAAATAAGTGGAGCAACAAATCAATATTTCTCTCTCTTCTTTCTTCTCTCTCTGAAATCAAGTTGGGGGGGGGGGGGCAGCCTGACCTATGGTGGCATAGTGGAAAAAGCATTGACCTCTGGAACGCTGAGACTGTGGATTCGTAAGCCCGGGTTTGCCTGGTCAAGCCACATTCAAGAAGCAGCTACTATGAGCGGATGCTTCCTGCCCCTCCCCAAACCTTCCTCCCTGCCTTTGTCTCTCTAAAAATCAATAAATGAAATCTTAAAAAAATAATAAAAATTGTTTAAAATAAAATTTAAAAAAAGAGTCCCTGGCTGGTTGCTCAGTCAATTAGAGCAGTGGCCCCCAACCCCCGGGCCGCAGACCGGTACTGGTTCGCAGGCCATCTGGTACCGGCCTGCAGAGAAAGAGTAAATAAATTACATTATTTCCATTTTATTTATATTTAAGTCTGAACGATGTTTTATTTTTAAAAATTGACCAGATTCCCTCTGTTACATCCGCCTAAGACTCACTCCTGATGCTTGTCTCGGTCACATGATACATTTATCCATCCCACCCTAAAGGCCGGTCCGTGAAAATATTTTCTGACATTAAACCGGTCTGTGGCCCTGGCCGGTTGGCTCAGCGGTAGAGCGTCGGCCTAGCGTGCGGAGGACCCGGGTTCGATTCCCGGCCAGGGCACACAGGAGAAGCGCCCATTTGCTTCTCCACCCCTCCGCCGCGCTTTCCTCTCTGTCTCTCTCTTCCCCTCCCGCAGCCAAGGCTCCATTGGAGCAAAGATGGCCCGGGCGCTGGGGATGGCTCCTCGGCCTCTGCCCCAGGCGCTAGAGTGGCTCTGGTCGCAATATGGCGACGCCCAGGATGGGCAGAGCATCGCCCCCTGGTGGGCAGAGCGCCGCCCCATGGTGGGCGTGCCGGGTGGATCCCGGTCGGGCGCATGCGGGAGTCTGTCTGACTGTCTCTCCCTGTTTCCAGCTTCAGAAAAATGAAAAAAAAAAAAAAAAAAAACGGTCTGTGGCCCAAAAAAGGTTGGGGACCACTGAATTAGAGCATCATCCCAAAACACAAAACTCCAAGGTTTCAGGTTTGATCCCCAGTCAGGGCATGTACAGGAAATGACCAATAAATGCACAACTAAGTGGAACAACAAATGAATGTTTCTCTCTCTCTCTTTCTCTCTCTCCCTCTCCCCCTCCCTCTCCCTTCCTCTATCTGTCTCTCTAAAATCAATCAATAGAAAAGAAATGCAGAATGCCAGGCTCCATCCAGATCTGCTGAAATGGAGTTTGTGCTTTAACAAGGGGTCCAGGTGGTTTGTGTATACTTACAGTTTGAAAAGCACAAGAACCATCCTAGCTAGTGGAAGGAGTGAACACCCTGGCCTACTTCTTTACCTCCTGAAACTCCACCATTTGACCACTAAGCAATCCTTCCTGTCTTATCTTAGAGGTATAGTTACAGTCAGTCAGTATTTCTAGGAGGCTCAATCATGAGGGGAGTTGTAGTACCCTTTCAAGGAAAAAGAGAACAAACAATTAGCATAGACAGCTATGGACAGATAAGTACAAGAGGAGGGTTGGTTTTCCCCTCCCCTGGAACTAATTAACAGACTAGTGAAACCAGCTATCAAAGCCCTCAGTTAATCTTTTAAAGAGTCAACATCTGCTGAACTGCTGAAGTATGAAGCATGGCCTTTCAAATGGGTATTTGTGGATTGGGGCTCTTTCCAAAACCAGAATCTCTTCTGAGAAACAGTCATCTTTCCAGTATAAATTAGTAGAAAAGATATGAGCTGGACCTCACTTGGCTGCTAAACTCATCTGTCCCCAAATCTTTGAAAAACAGTGCCTCCAACTGGAAAACAGAGTCTCTTCTTCTATTTTTTGATTTGGAAGCCCCAGGAAAACTGTGGGAAAAGTCACACCAGAAAATCACACTCCAGATTCTGTTTCCCTGAAGTCAAACTAGGACTTGCCCAGGACCTCCTCAGGTCAAGGGGGAGGCAGTGAGAAGGGGGGGGGGGGGACGTTCAAGGACAAGTTCTACAAGCAGCAGAGCAGGATTTCTCGAAGTGTTTCTTTTTCTTCGTCCACCCCCCCCCCCATAAGACAAGTAGTATTTAATACACAGCAGGGGAGCTGCACAGTCACTGAGGCAGTGCGTGGGAAGGCTTCAGTGGGTGAGGAGGCATCTGAACTGAACCTTACAGGACATATGAGTTAGCAAATATGAAGGAGAAAAAAAGTGGTCAAGAGAGCAATTTTTTAAATTGAGCGATAATTCACATTCCATAAGAGTAACTCTTTTAAAGTGTACAATCCAGTGGTTTTTAGTATATTTATAAAGTTGTGCAACCATCACTTAGACTATCTAATTCCATAACATTCGTCACCCCAGAAAGAATCCCAATACCCATCAGCAGTCACTTCATTCCCTGTCCCCCAGGCCCTCCCAACTCACCTGCTTTCTGTAACAGAGCAATGTTTAAGACAGACAGAGCCAGACTTCAGGGTGATGAGGTGAAAGTTCGAAAGAACTAATCAGACTTGACCAAAGATATTGTTTTACCATGTTTTAAAATGTACCAGGATTTTTTCACTCAGGTATAGTGATGGTACCAGCCCAAAGTCTGTGTGCCTGACTTTTCAAAAGGCCGAAACTCAGAACCTCAGAATGTCTGTTTGAAGTAAGGAAAGGTGTATTGACCCAGAAGCTACCTACCCAGAAGATGGGAGACCTAAGTCTCAAAAATTCATCTTGAGAAAGTACAGAATTCAGGCATCTTTTATGCTAAGAGAAGGGAAAATGGGAGGGGCTGTTTTTGAAAACTCAAGCCACAAGCAAAACTGCTAATGATCAGCATGTCTATATGCAAGACAAAAAGAAGCTCTTAACCTGCAGCTTGAAGAGATAAAGTCAGAGACCAAGCATTTCACTCTGTTACAGTGAGGTCAACAGATCAAAACCCATTTCCCTGGGCTGTTGACTCAGCAGTAGAGTGTAGGCCTGGCATGTGGATGTCCCAGGTTTGATTCTTGGTCAGGGCACACAGGAGAAGTGCTCATCTGCTTCTCCACCTCTACCCCTCTCCCTTCTCTCTCTCTCCCTCTCTCCCGCCCCTTGCAGCCATTGCTCAATTAGAGCAAGTTGACCCTGGACATTGACGATGACACCATGGTCTCTGCATCAGGCACTAAGAAGAGCTCAGTTGCTGAGCAATAGAGCAATGGCCCAGATGCACAGACATTGCTCCCTAATAGGCTTGCTGGGTGGATCCCAGTCAGGGCGCATGTGGGAGTCTGTCTCTGCCTCCTCGCCCTCGCTGAATAAAAAATAAATAAATGCCATTAAAAATAAAGTGTGTTGCTGACAGTACCCAAGAGGAAGGCTATAATGCTGGTGGTCGAGGCCATAAATAAGGTTCACACTGGATTTGGGCAGACGGCAGAGGAACTGCAGAGCCAAAAAGCATCGGGCCATTACTTGTTTATTGAATGCTTACAGAGACCAGTGAGCAAATAAGCAAAAGAAAACTGGTTTTCACAGTGGAGGGCAAGGGATCAGGAAAACTGCCCTTCATAGTGGCGGCTGAGGGAATCAGGGAACCACACCTCACAGTGATGGGACAGCAATCTGGGAGAATGGCCCCCAAAGGAAAGCACCCACAGCTTTCCATAGACATACACATGGCTTTCTGTCATGTGCTCACATGCTAATTGTGCAAAGTGCAGCTGGGAAACCAGCGATCAAGTCTAACGCAGCTGTTTTCCCCACAAGGGCCATGCTGTGCTATGCCATGCAGGATCATATGAGGAAACACTAGGATGGGTGTGGGGAAGCAGCTGTGTTAGGCTTGCTCACTGGTATGCCAGCTGCAAGCACTTTGCCTGATTGGTGCATGAGCATGTGGCAGCTCCACGTGTGTGTGGCCTATGTAAGGCTATGGGTGCTTGTTGTCAGGGGGATTGTGGATAGTGGATTGTCTGCCCACCACTATGAGGGTCCATTCTGCTGATTGTTTGCCTGAGAAGCAGTTTTCCCTACCTGTGTGCTCATATGCTGTTACGAGACTTGATTAAATGGTAACAGCCCAATGCTTTCTGGCTTCACAGGTTTTCTACCATCGGCCCAAATCCAATGTGGACCTGCCTGGTCTCAGCCACTGGCATTACATCTGGCATAGTGAGCAGGATTTGGAGGAGATTGGTAAGAAGCCACCAACACCCTTAAAGGGTGGGTTAGAGGAATGGTCACTGTTCTCCAGCATATGGTTCCCTGTCGCTGTCCTTCTGGGGGCCATGGGATGAGTGGTTTTTACAGTCCTGTGAGAAGAAACTGAGAACTCTTTGAGAGAGTCTGTCTGAGTTCAAGAACTCCAGGGTAAACTGGAGACCAAGACAAATAGCAGCAGGAACTGCAACAGTTGCTGGAGAAGGAGGCTGACCAGGTTTGAGAGCTGCAGTGTGAGATGCAGGCTGAGCACCAGTGGCGCCTGGAACTGGAGTGGTCTCTGGAGAAAGAATTATGGGTTTTTGACTTGCAATTTGCCCTGGAAGCTGAACGTTGGCAGTTGAAGCTGTTGGAGAAACAACTCTGGGTTCAAGAGCCCAAGTCTTAGCTTCAGGCCAAGAGCTGGAAGCCACAGGATCCTAAGCAGGGGAGGAAGATGGAGCTGCATTCATGCCAGCGGTGTGGATCTGAGACAGCAGGAACAGGCATTTCCAACTTCTCTTTTGAGGAGGAGGCTCGGGCTGAAACTGCCATCATAGCCTCAGAGCCTGACTGGTAGTTACCCAGAGGTAAAGACCCAGCAGCCAAGAATCCCTCAGAGGCAGCCACAGCCTCCTCCCCAGGTAGTAGAGCACTCTGTGGTCCAGCCCTACACCCGGGAAGAGGTCATAGAGTTGTGGGCGCAATTCAGGCAGAAATCAACTGAACCCTTGGCAGCCTCATTGCTGCAGTTGTGGGACATAGGGTTGGATGATATCACGCTCAGCAGAACAGAAATGAACCATAGGGCTGTGAGGGCTGCTGCTCATGCTGCCCACCCCTGACTAACAAGAGAAATGGGCCTGTAAAGATTATCCGAACACAAATATGGGTAGATTTTATTGCAGCTGGGGAAAATAGGGAGAAATTAGATGGCAGGCCTAATAAAGTCTTGTTGGAGCTTTGGTGGCAGCTTGAGACAGAACAGAGGTTCCAGCCACTGAAAAAGAGGGGGAAGTGAATGGTCCCAGCATCTGCCAGAAAAGGCTGGCGTTCATGTTGCTTGGTTGAAAGATTACTTGTTAGAGACAGCCATGGAAGAGAAGGATCCCCAAGACCCATTATCCCAGTTTGAATAGGGGGAAGGCCGTGGAACCCATCCAAAAAGGATGGGCAGGGGGCTGGAGAGAGCCCATGTGAAATTGGCAATCCACTAGTCCCCTTCTAATATGTAGCAGGTGTTGGCATTAGAAGGTAATAGTTCCTTTTTTGCAGCAGCAGCAACAGCTAAGAGAACTGTCAAGGCAGCACAGGCCTTGAATATGTTTGGCCCCACCAGACCCAGTGAGCTTGGACCTCTGAGAGGTTTGGATAGGGCTTGTGGCAATGGATAGTGCATCTATGGAAAGGTGCTGAGATCCATTAATAAAGAGCTATATGGCTAGTTGACTATAATGTGCCTTTACCTTGGTGTGGAGCAGCTGTGTTAGGCCTGCTTGTGGGTGTTCTGGCTGCAAGCATTTTGCTTGATTAGTGTGTGAGTACATGGCAGAGGCACGTGTGCATAGCCTATCTAAGGCTATGGGTGCTTGTGCTCAAGAGAGATGAAAGATGGGAGATTGTGGATGCACAAATTGTCTGCCCACCACTGTGAGGGGCCATTTTGCTGTTAGTTTGCCTGAGAGGCTGTTTCCTCTGCCTGTGTGCTTGTCCGCCATTGTGAGACTTTATTAAACAAAATGGCCCAACCCTTTCCGGCTCCGCAGTTTTTCTACCATCCAAATCCAATGTGAACCTGTCTGGCTTCGGCCGCCAATGGCATTACACTTGGTGATTTGCATAGACAGCGGAGCTGTCTATCATGGACTGATCATTGAGCGGTGTAATGGATGGTTGGACTGTGACCAGAGAGGGGCACTGGTTCCCTTGCTGGATGGACATGCAGCTTATGAGAGAACTTGATGGGGGGGGGGGGGGCGTGGCACCCATGGAGGTCCTCCTGCACCAAGAAGCTACTCCTATCCAGTTGCAGAGATGCACAAGGACATTTTCTGCAATGGACATGGCCCTGGACTATACAGGTCCTCTCACCTATTATGGGGTAGGAGGTTAGAGGTGAGCCTCCAGTTAACTCCCTGTGCAAAGTGCTCAGGGAGACATTGTGAAGGATACCTTTGTAATTGTCATTTTTTATGTCTTTGTAATTTGGTTGCTGTAGTCTACACTGTCTATATTTATATAATGTACCTCACTTCTCGCACAGGGACCATCATGGAAGATACCTGTCACGTAGATTGTGAGGCAAGCAACCCTAAAGGGGTGGAATGTAGGGAAAGCAGCTGTATTAGGTTTGCTCACTGGTTTACTGGCTGCAAGCACTTTGCCTGATTGGTGTGTGAGCCTGTGGCAGCACCACGTGTGTGTGGCCTATACAGTGGTACCTTGAGATACGAATTTAATTCATTCTGTAACCGAGCTCGTAAGTCAGTCAGCTTGTATATCAAACTGCCAATACTGGACCCCTGCACCAACGTGCCAACTAGTGGCAGCTTCCCGAATCACAATTTGTATCTTGAAATTTCACTCGGATCTCAAACAAAAATATGGACTAAGTCACAGCTGTATCTTAAAAAATTCGTAAGTTGGTCTGTTTGTATCTCAAGGTACCACTGTATAAGACTATGGATGCTTGTACCCAGGAGGACTGCAGATGGCAAACTACCTGCCCACCACTCTGAGGGGCTATTTTGCTGTTTCTTTGCCTGAGAAGCGATTTCCCCTGCCAGAGTGTTCATATGCATTTGTGAGACTTCATTAAATGGTAATGGCTCAACACTTTCTGGCTCCGTAGTTTTTCTACCATGTAATGCTGGTGGCTGAGGCCAGGCAGGTTCACATTGGATTCAGGCAGATGATAGAGAAACTGTGGACCCAAAAGGGTTGGGCCATTTCATTTAATAAAGTCTCACTACATAGACAAGCACACAGGCAAGGGAAACTGCCTCTCAGGCAAACAAACAGCAAAATGGCCCCTCACAGTGGCGGTCAGGCAATCCACCCATCCACGGTCCTCAATCTCTTTTGAGCACAAGTACCCATAGCCTTGTATAGGCCATAAACTCATGTACCAATCAGGCAAAGTGCTTGCAGCTGGTAACCCCACAAGCAAACCTAACTCAGCTGCCCCACATTCCACCCCTTTAGGGTTAATCACTTCATAATCTACATGACAGGAAACAGAGACTACAGCAACAGCAAAAGTTACACAATAATTATAATAGTTACAAAGGTGCCCTTAATGTCTCCCTGAGCACTTTGCCCAGGGTGTCACCTGGAGGCCACCTCTAACTCCCTACCCCATGGTAGGTAGAAGGGCCTGTATAGTCCAGGGCTGTGTCCATGGAACTGTCAAGTGTCCTTGGTGCACCTCTGCAGCTGGATGAGAACCAGGGCAGGAGGGCCTCCACAGGTGCTACAGGCACCCCGATCAGGGTCTCTCATAGTACTGTCCATGAGCAACGTGTCCATCCATCAAGGGAGCCAGTGCCCCCCTCTGGTCGCACTCCAAGAGTCAGTCCATGATAGAGCAACTGTCTATGCAAATCACCGAGGTCCATTACCAGCAACTAGCCATACAGCTCTTTACTAACGGACCTCGGCACCTTTCCACAGTGTGCTGTCCATTGTCACAAGCCCCATCACACCCCTCAACAAGCTCACAGGGCCTGGCGGGGTCAAGCACATTCAAGGCCTGTGTCGCCTTAACAGTTCTCTTAGCTGCTACTAGATTGTCCCTGTCAAACAGGTCCCTCACCCTTCCCTCTATTCAAACTGGGACCATAGGTCTAGGCCCTGCAGGCATCCCCAAACTACGGCCCATGGGCCGCAATGTGGCCCCCTGAGGCCATTTATCCAGCCCCCACTGCACTTCTGGAAGGGGCACCTCTTTCATTGGTGGTCAGTGAGAGGACCACTGTATTTGGCAGCCCTCCAATGGTCTGAGGGACAGTGAACTGGACCTCTGTGTAAAAAGTTTGGAGACCCCTGTAAAAAGTAGGGTATCCTATAACCTAAATGCCACAGATTTTTCTGGCAGATGCTGGGGCCACCTGCTTCCCCCACTTTTTCAGTGGCTGGAACCTCTGTTCTGACTCAAGCTGCCACCAAGCTCCAACAAGACTTTATTAGGCTTACCATCTAATTTCTCTCTATCTGCCCCTGCTGCAATCAAATCTATCCACACCAGCGTTCAGGTAACTTTCACAAGCCCATTTCTCTTGTTAGTCAGTGGGGGGGAGAGGGAACAGCACGGCAGCAGCCCTCACAGCCTTATTGCCACATCCCACGCAACGAGTCTATTTCAGGGTGTCGAGTGGGAAATGGTACGAAATTGAATTAAAGATAGACAGAGACTTAAAGTTATATACAGGATGGGTTCAGGAGGATGCCACAGCTCCTTGCCGACAGTCACTACTGTTCAAGCTGCAAAAACATGGCCGCCCTAAAAAGACGTTCCTCTTTATTCCTGGGTAATGTGGGCCATTAGCAATTCAATTAAGTTTCCAAGGCAACTCAAAGACAATCTCCACCATACTAGTCAATCTAACTTTACACCAAGAAGAAACCCACTTCCAGTCTCTTCCGGGGAACATGGGCAGGCAGGTCAAGCACAGATGCACAGCCCTTTGTTAACTCACTTAGGCAGGTGAGGTGGGGGGGTTGGGCCCAATACCTCTGTCCCCAAAATCCAGACTGCAAAATACCCTGTTTATTTTTCAGTCCCCAACACCTTATGGTCCATCTCTGTTCTGGAGAGCTTGATGCCATCCACCCTCTTATGTCCCACAACCGCATCAAGCAGGCTGCAGGGGCTCAGTGGGTTTCTGCCTGAATTTCACTCCCAACTCCATCAGCTCTGCCCGGGGGAAAGGGCCAGACCATAGAGTGCACTACCTGAGGAGGAGGCTGTGGCTGCCCTGAGGGACTCTTGACTGCTGAGTCTTTACCTTCCTGGTGACCACCAGCCAGGCTCTGAGTCTGCGGACGGACAGCAGTTGTAGCCTGAGCCTGCCTCTCAGAAGAGTCGGTAATGCCTACTCCCGCCAACTCGAGCTGCTTTGCCGGCAGGAATATAGCTCCATCTTCCGTGCCTGTTTCTGCTCCTGTGACTGCTGGCTCTGGGCCTGAAGCTGACTCTCAAGCTCCTGAACCTGCAGTTGTTTCTCCAACAGCCATCACTGCCAACATTCAGCTTCCAGGGCAAACTGCAACTCACGAACTCATAACTATTTGTCCAGAGACTGCTCCAGTTTCAGGCACCTTTGGAACTCAGCCTGCACCTCAAGCTGCAACTCGTGGACTGGTCAGCCTCCCTGTCCAGTGCTCACTCCATTTCACACCATCATTGTGCTCAGTATGCAGCTCATCCGGGAGCTTTCGACCTCGCTCAGCTTCTCACATAGAGCTCTTGGTTTCTTCTCACAGGATTGTAAACACCCAGCTCACGGTCCCTACCAGGAGAGCCACCGGAAACAGGCACTCCTCTATTCTAACCCTCAAGGGTGTCAGCAGCTTTACACCAATCTGCTCTGAATCCTGCCCACTACACCAGATGTAATGCCGGTGGCCGAGGCCAGGCAGGTTCACACTGGATTCAGGCAGATGGTAGAAAAAGTGTGGAGCTGGAAAGGGTTGGGCATTCCATTTAACAAAGTCTCACAATGGCGGACAAGCACACAGACAGGGGAAACCGCCTCTCAGGCAAACAAACAGCAAAATGGCCCCTCATAGTGGCAGGCAGGCAATCCGTGCATCCACAATCCCCCTAAGCACAAGCATCCATAGCCTTATATAGGCTATACACACATGGCACTGCCATGCACTCACATAGCAATCAGGCAAAGTGCTTGCAGCTGATAACCCCGTGAGCAAGCCTAACACAGCTGCCCCAAATTCCATCTGCCCGAATCCAGTGTGGACCTGCCTGGCCTCAGCTCCCTGCATTACAACAGGTTAGGAGACAGAAGAAGAAATGGAAAGAGAGGGTAGACAAGCCACACAGAGGCAGGGTTTGATTGGCTTCAGTGGGCTCTGGGCTAGAGCAGTGGTCCCTAGTTGTCCAGTACCTGGCCCTGGGTGATTCAGGACAGGGAGGTAAATAACTTGTCCAAATTCAGGTTTACAGTAAGTGGTGGAACTGGGATCTGACCCCAGAACCCACGATCTTAACCACACTATTCCATTGTCCCTCTGTACGGGCTCCCCCTACACACACAGCAAGAAATTTCTAGGAATTCATGTGCTTTATGTCAGGACCCCTTGGAAATATTGAAATGTTCAAATTTAGAACTATTCCTGGCACAGCTGTTCAACATGAAGCAGCTCCTCAGTCATTACATTTAATGACTGCCACTTGGGGCTGGGGGGGGCCTGTTGTCAATGCTGATTCGTTTCCTTGTTACCCTTTTTCTGCTCTTTCCTATTCAATAGCAAGTTCATTAAGAGTTGCTAGGAGATTCTTGACCCTTACTCCCTCCACAAAGTTAGAATTGAATTTAGTGTCATTTTCTAATGAAATAATTACAAGTATTATAATATGTTATTATACTAAGAGTTGTTCAGCTTGTTGAGTCAGACAGAGGGGGCAGAGGTGTTGTCTCAGGAGAGATTGATTTTTTTTTAAGGTGTAGAAAACTCCCCCCATCCACCATCTTTCCTCCTTCCCAGCTGTAAGTGATTCGCACTTAACTAACTCAGACCATTCTTCAATTCTTAAAACTGTTCAATTTCAGTACTAGGAAGATGGTTACCAACATCTAGCTTAGCTTTTACACTACTATGAGTATTGCTATACTAATAGTAATAATTCACTGTGGGTATGTACAACGCATGATATATTGCTTGTCATTAAATAGCATGATGTTAATAAAATTCTGTCTCTCCTTTGTAAAATATTAGGACATGTATACATAAATTTTCAAACCCTGCATCTAAGCTTAATAAATTAGAGTAAAGATAAGATTATCTCTGTCAAAACATCACTTATATTCTGAGATAATTTCTTGATGAGGAGAGGAAAGAATGTTATTGCTATAACCGTGACAATTTCTCCAAACCTAAATTATGCCCATTGATGCATGGCAGATGGCAAGATGGCAACATTCTCTATCAAGCATGTCATGGTGAAAAAAATTGGCCCTGGCTGATTGGCTCAGTGGTATAGCATTGGCCCAGTGTGTTGATGTCCCGGGTGTGATTCTCAGTCACAGCACACAGGAGAAGCGCCCATCTGCTTCTCCACCTGTCTCTCTCTCTCTCTCTCTCTCTCTTCTCCTCCCCTCCTGCAGCCATGGCTCCAGTTAGAATGAGTTGGCCCCAGGCACTGAGGATGGCTCCATGGCCTCCACCTCAGGTGCTAAAAAATAGCTTTAGTTGCAATGGAGCAAGGGCCCCAGATGGACAGAGCATCTTCCCCTAGTGGGCTTGCTGGGTGTACCCCAGTCAGGACGCATGTGGGAGTCAGTCTCTGCCTCCCCTCCTCTCACTAAATAAAAAATAAAATAAAAAAGTTATAAAGCTTAAAGACACTGTTCTTGCTCAATTTCTTCATTTATCAGATGAGAAAACTAAAGCTCAGAGATGTTAAGTAACTTGACCAAAGACACACAGCTGGCTAGAGACCATACCAGGACAAAAACATTGAAAACAGAACCATATCCCAAAGGGAGCTAAAGTTCAGGAGAGACTTGCCAACTCCTGGTTTCTAATGCATGGAGCAGTGCTGCTCAATATATAATATACTGGTCATTAATTGTGATCTGTACTCATTTTCTTTTGCAGCCATAGCCTATTGCCATAGTTTGGCAGCTTAAATAATACAAATTTATTATCTTACAGTTCTGGAGATAAGTCTGATATGGGTCTCACAGGGCCAAAACTATGGTGTTGGCAGGGCTGCGGTCCTTTCTGGAGGCTCTACAGAAGTATCTGTTTCCTTGATCTTTCGGGTTATTGGCAGAATTCAGTTCTTCAGTTTTAGGACTGACATTCCAGATTTTTTTGGTAACTGTTCATAGAGGGTCCTGCTCAGCTTCTAAAGACACTGTATTCCTTGCTCGTCACCGCCTCTTCTATCTGCAAAGCAATGGGAGTCAAGTCCTTGTCATGTCGCATCACTCTGACTCTCCTTTTATGGTCATGTTTATCTCTGACCACAGCTGAGAAAGGTTCTCTGTTTTAGGGATACATGTGATTAAGTTGGGACCATTTGGATAATCCAAGATAATCTTCCTGTCTCAAAGTCCTCACAGTTAATTAAATCTGCAAAGTTCCTTCTGCCATGTGAAGTAGCATGCTCACAAGTTCCAAGGGTGGAATGTGGACAGTGCTGGGGGCCACAGTTCTGCGTGCTGTCCAGGACCTCACTTCCACCCCAGGGAGATGTCAGGAGGAATCTCCAACTTTCCCACTGCTCAGACTTCACCAGTGGCCTCCTTACTCACATCCACTCCCACTTCCAGTCCCACTGCACGACTCCCTTCGAGGCCCCACGTTAAGCACATCACTTCTGTGTTCAAAAACATGGTGGCTCCTCGTTGTCTACTTAATGAAATCCAACTCCTCATTTTGGCATTCAAGACCTTCTGTGATGTGATACTTGGTTCCTGTCCTTATTTTGTTCATGTCACCACAATTCTCGCTTGCAAACCATTTTCTTCTGCCAAACGGAGCTCTCCATCTTCCCCAGATGCATCAGACACCTTCTCGCCTCAGCACATGGACCCACATTATTTTCTTGCCTGCAATGTCCTTAGATCCTCATTTCTGAATTTTCTAATTCTAAACTTACCCAAACTCAACTCAAATGTCACCATTTCCCTAAAACCTTGCATTTCCTGCCACCATCATGAAGACTAGAAACCCACTTTATTTTCTGATTTCTCATGGCTCTCCTATATTCCTTTTTACTAACATTAAGCATATTCTAGTCATCTATTGATACATAACAAACTATGCCAAAACTTAGTGGCTTGAAGCTACAATTTATTATTGCATTACATGATTCTCTGGCTCAAAACTTTGGTCAGGGCACAGCAGCCAGATGGCACGTCTTTGTTCCATGATTTCTGGAGCCTCGTTGAATTGGGCTGGAGTATTTCTCTTCCTCACTCTCTCCTCAGAGTTTTCCCTGTGCCTAACTGAGGCTTCCGTGCCACAGGAGGGCCTCTGCGTAGCCGAATGTTCACACAGCAGCTCAGGGCTTCAAATCACGGAACGGGAAGCTGCCAGTCCCTTCGACAGCAGGCCCAGACCCTGCATAGCACCACTTCTGCCTTGCTTTATTGCCCAGAGCAGCCACACACTGATTCAAGGGACCAAGGAGAACCCCTTATTCTATGGGAAGATTATCCAAAAATTTGACAGCTTCTTTTACATAACACTAGTCTTTTCCCAGGTACTTTGATATGTGCCTGATGATTTCTCCAAGACAGTGAACTCCAGAGTATGTATGATTCATTTGGTAGCTCCCATGGTGGCTAGCACAATGCTCAGCCCATAAAAAGAATTCAATGATTTTTGTTGTATTAATAATTAAATATGTTTAGCAGGTTCTTCTTGCCAAGGATAACCACATCTGATTTTAATTTTCTAGAATGAAAAGAGGTTGAGGGCAGTGCTACAATTTTTTAAGGCCATTTAAAATGTGCATATGGAAAGTAGATGACCATGTTCTATAGAGGGCAGGGTATGGGCATGACTCTACAGTGTTTATATTGGGAATTATTGGTAATCAATTTAAAGTTGTATTGAACCAATCTCTGTAATTGGATTCCAATAAAACATCTGCTTTTTGTCAGATGTCCAAATCATAAGCAGACAAGTCACACAGAAACCCATTTCACATTGATTTTCAATGCTGCCTAATAGTTTGTTTTGCTGATTTGATCAATATTTAAATCTGTAATAACCAAATAGTTAAAGTGCTTGCCATTCAATTGGTCTTTATTAGCTTTCTGATTTGAGGTTAGAATACCAGCTGCTTTTAGAAATTAAAATTCCTTCTTTAAATATCTAATTTTCCTTTCAAAGTGCATTTAGCAGCATCCTTCCAACTTTAACCATTTGTACCATAGAAACTACCTTTCTTTTTGGTAAGCAAAGCATTGAAAAAGCATTTCAGAAATAAAGAATATATTTAATAAGAGTAAAAAATGTGCTAATCATAATAATAAGGCAATGATAGTTTTATAAAGAGAAGATGATTAGGAGGCAGTATGAAGAGTGAGACAGTGTGGTTGAAAGCGTGCGGTCCTGTGTGCATGTCCTATGAGAGCGTGCGGTCCTGTGTGCATGTCCTATGAGAGCGTGCGGTCCTGTGTGCATGTCCTATGAGAGCGTGCGGTCCTGTGTGCATGTCCTATGAGAGCGTGCGGTCCTGTGTGCATGTCCTATGAGAGCGTGCGGTCCTGTGTGCATGTCCTATGAGAGCGTGCGGTCCTGTGTGCATGTCCTATGAGAGCGTGCGGTCCTGTGTGCATGTCCTATGAGAGCGTGCGGTCCTGTGTGCATGTCCTATGAGAGCATGCGGTCCTGCATGCATGTCCTGGCTCTTCTGCTTTCCAGCAAGTTGCCTAATTGCTCTGAATTTTTTTCTTCTTATCTGCAAACCAGAGCTTAACCATATCTATCTCATAGGGTCGCTGAAAGGGTTAAATGGACAATGTACATTTCCAGCACCTTGTGAGTAGTCAGTAAATGTTAGCTATTGTCATTTTTATTATTTTTTATAGTTTCTTGTATGGATATTGTCCCTAAAGAACTCACTTTCTAGGAATAAAGAAAATACAAAAGTATGAAGAAAATGAAGAAAGAGGAGGAGGAGAAGGAGGTGGAATAAAAGAAGGAGGAGGAGGGGAAGAGAGTGAGGAGAAGAAGGAAGAAGGATATAACCATGAAAGATTTAGAAGAAACAAGAGGGTGAAAGCTATCAGTGGAGATGACTGGGGGGACTGGGGGCATCTGTGATGTCACCCTAAAGGACGCTGGCCCCAAAGGGTTTTGACTGAGGGAATGAAAAAGCAAATGGACAATGATGACACCACACATGTCAACAGAATTCTGAGACTCTGCAACAACCGCTCTGAGAAGCCAGATCACAGCCTCTGTGGTCTTCAGCTGGAACAGTTAAGTCCCAATCAATGACTGCCAGCTCACAACTAATCAGAGAAAGCCAGATATGCCACAATATAACCATATAAGATGCCCTGCTTCTAGTCAGCCTGACTCCAGCTTCCCACATAAACAGCTTCCAGTCAAAGCACGCCTAAAGCTTTCCCTTCTCACTACAAAGCTTTCTCACTCCCCAACAGCCTTTGAGTCTCTGCCAAACGTGAGCAACAGTGGCTGACTCTCTTGTGTTTTTGTGTCCTACGGCTGCCATAACGAACAACCACAAACTTGGGGGCTGAAAACAACAGGTTTATTCTTTTACAGTTTTGGAGGTTAGAAGCCTGAAATAGAGGTGTCAGAAGGACCAGACTCTCTCTGATGGTTTCTCTCAGTGTCTGGTGTTGCTGCTAATCCTTGCTGCAACTTGACCTGTACATGCACTGCTCCAACCTGTCCCCACTGTCACATGGTGCTCTCCCTGTGTGTCTCTGTCTAGTCTCTCTCTTTCTTGTGAGGGCACCAACTGTACTGGATTAAGGACCCACCCTACACCAGTACAACCTCACTGTAGCTTAATTATATCTGCAATGACCCTATGTCCAAAGAAAATCACACTCTGAGATCCTGGGAAGAAATGAATTTTGGGGAACACTGTCTAGCCCAATCTATCTTGCTACAAATAACCATGTGTGTCCACATGACTTGGGAAGATAATCACAAAGGGTTGGCAAGTGAGGAGGCAAACAGTGGGGACCTTACAGAGCATGCAGGAGGGCAAGCTCTCTGCTGTAGCAAAGAAGCCCCAAGGGTTAGGAGCTTAATACAGTTAATTTATGTCTCACTCACATCATAGTGAGAGATGGGAGGCGAGTGTTCAGGCAGTGACTTATTTAGGGACCCAGGCTTCTCCATCATGGGCTCATTTCACTTCTACACATTTGTTGACTGGAACTCAGTGAGGCCACACCTGCTCTAAGTGAGGCAGGGCAATGTGGCGTAGTTGGGAGCCCAGGAAGAATAGGGGCCTGAAGCACAGCTGTGGAGAAGGAAAGCTCATCTCCTCTGTCCACTCTTTCCTCCCCTGTCCCCCAGACACATGGACCTGAAACTGCTAGCTTCATGAGGGGATTCCTTTGAAGGATGCACTATAAATGGTGCCCACCTCCTGGACCTTCCTTCCCATGCTTCCCCTTATCAATATGACACTGAGCAGTTCATGAAGAAGAAAAGCGTAAGTAAGGTGACCAACTTTTTTACAATGAAAAGGAGGACAAAAATAAATTGAAGAAAACAATATTATAAATAAAAGAAACATTTTATTTATTGCAAGAATAATATACTATAACATGATAAATGCATAATAAAAACATTTGTAATATTTTATATTGTAATTATGCTTACATGCCTATTAATTTTTAATAATAATTGTAAGAAAAAAGTACTCATTTAGATACAGATATGTCACATCACACGCAATGAATCAACTCTGCATCGATCAAATATGGACATTTACAAAATAGTCTTCCAATATCAAAAAGGACATGTAGGAGGACACTTCTCAAGGGAGGGTGGAACTTACTAAAGGACTGTCCTCCCTAAAGGAGGATGATTGGTCACCTTAGCATAAAGCATTATTCCTCTGAGGGGGCATTCACACTTTACCAAGAGATCCTGATTTTTCCTAAAGGAATGAATCTCTAATGGTAAAATCCCGGGTTTCAAAAGTAAGACTATGAAGTAGAATTAAGAAAGAAGATGCTTTGAGTGGGGGTGGATGGGTAGGAGGAGCTTCTAATCACAGTGAGTAAAGATTTTTGTCTTATACCTAAGGGGTAGGCCAAATCAAAAATGCACTATCAGAAGAGGCTTACTGGTCAGATATTTGGACTTTAGAAAGACCCCAATTTAATCCCCACTTAGCCATTTTTACCAGTTGTATGAACTAGCACATATTTCTTTAACATCTCTGATCCTTGGTTTCCTTGTCTATAACATGGGGTGAAAATTGAACCTACTTCACTGGCTGCCTGGGAGAATTAAATAAGGTAAGACACAAATGATGCCCTTAATAAGTGACAGTCACTGGTAACCAGTAAAAGTCACTTACTTGTTTTTTTTCTTTTCCAAGCGTTAATGGAAATGAAAATTTTAAAAAAATCCAATTTAGGTTTTGCCTGGTTGGCTCAGCAGTAGAGCATGGGCTGGGCATGTGGATGTCCCAGGTTTGATTCCTGGTCAGGGCACACAGGAGACCATCTCCTTCTCCACCACTCCCTGTCCCCCTTCTTTCTCTCTCTCTCTCTCTCTCTCCCTCTCTTCCCCTCCTGCAGCCATGGCTCAGTTGGAGCAAATTGACCCCAAACACTGAAGATGGTTCCATGGCCTTGCCTCAGGTGCTAAAAATAGCTCAGTTGCCAAGCAACAGAACAATGACCTCATATGGGCAGAGCATCGCACTATAGGGGGCTTGCCAGGTGGATCTTGGTCAGTGTGCATGCAGGAATCTGTCTCTCTGCCTCCCCACTTCTCACTTAAGAAAAATAAAAATAAATAAATAAATAAATAAATGAATAAATAACCCAATTCACTGTATCTAAAAATATAAATACATTGTTCAACACAGACATCCTTAGTTGAGGACTCTAATATGGTGGCACCCTCCCGTCTTCATCTTTCTCTTCTCTCTCACTCTACCCCTGGCTCCATCCACCGCCTAGTGCTTTGTGTGTAATAAGTGCTCAGTACAAGCTCAATTAAAGCTCCAGATGCTGAAAAATAAGAAAGTGACCCTTGAATCATTTTCATGACAAAGTTAATGTGATGAATAAACATAGTTGATGCTTCAAGGAGAGCTGAGTTCTCTATCAGAGATAAGCAGGTCCTAACTTTGGAATTCTACATTTAGACATTGCTGCTTTTGCCCTAATGTTCACGGGATCCTTTGAGACATTGTTGTCTGAAACAGACACGCAAAGGACACAGCAGCCATCACCAGGCCTCTAGGGTAGAACTGTGGCTGTCGTTATTATTATTATTATTATTTATTTATTTTACAAAACTCCTGTCAGCCTGAGAATTCAATGTGACACAGTCCTCGGGGATGAACACCAGCTGGGACCTGGTGACCTGTCAGGAAATCGATCATGTGTTAAGTCTTCACAGAGCTGCACACCCTGAAACACGCAGGTCCACTCTCATCCAAACTTCAACCCGCTCTGGGGGACCGAAGCTCCTCCCAAAGGCTCTCAGCAGGAATGAAGAGAATGAAGCTGCTCTCCTCCGTGTGGCTTTAGGAAAACTTCTGTCAGGAGGATGGCCACCACAGGTTTTCCCCATCTGTACCCGTTGGCTTTCTCTGAGTGCCTTACGAGGACCTTCTCTTGCGACTGGAGGGCCTGGTGGCCCCGGCTCACCAAGATTCCAACAGCCCTGGTTTGCTCCCTCGAGTGGAGTCTGGTGCTGTCTGGCGAGAGGGTCCTTCACGCCTGACATGGGGCGGCAGGCAGTGTCTTGTTTACTTACAGAAGAGACGTAATAAACCTGATTTTTTAAGCTTTCCATAAGGAAATGTACAAACCTTTAGCTTAGCCCAAGATGAAATGTTTACTATCTGAATAATAAGGATGCCTAACTCTAAGAATTCTGTGCCTTATTCGAGTGTGTCTGTCTGAAATCATGTTTCAGTTAAGTCTTTGGTATTTAGGAAATTCTGTTCTATTACAGACAAGAGAAATCAGGTTGTTGTTGAATTTTTAATTTTTTATTTTTTACCTACGATTTTAAATTCTCGTGGTCAATGGTTGGGTATCACTGAGCTTAGCAGAACGAAGGGCTTGGAAGAGACCAATCTAGGGAAGTCCTGGAGAGTTTCATCCAGTCACTTCCCTAACCAGTCCCTCTGTGCATGACACTTGCTGTTTAGGCTCTGAAGGAACAGCAAAGAATACAGGCAAGCTCCTTAATCTCTTGGGACTTACATTCTCGCAGAGGGACACCAGCGATATGCAAATAAATGAATGCATGCACAGGAACATCTTAAAATAGTAATAGCTATAGAGTAATTTTAAAAGGTGATGAGACAAAGAGGAACAGGAGGAAGGAAGGGCCCCTTCAGCTAGGGGAGTCAGGAGGGGCCCTCAGGCAGCCAGGGCTGAGCCCAGCTTGAGGCATAAGAAAGTGTTCCCCTGAGAAGATCTAAGGTAGAGGGTAGCAATCCACAGCCCATCAAATCCCACCTGACATCAGTTTTGTGTGGCTTGTCAGCTAGGAATGAACTGGAATGGATCTTACATTGTTATTTACTTATTTGTTTGTTTGTTTATTTAATTATTTTGAGAGAGAGGAAGGGAGAGAAAGACAAAGAAAGAGGGAGAGGGAGAGAGAAACATCAACTTGTTGTTCCACTTAGTTGTGTACCCATTAATTGCTTTATGCTTTGACCAAGGCTCAAACCAGCGACCTTGGCCTCAGCACTCCAGGCTGACACCCTATCCACTGCACCACTGGCCAGGGCAGTTCTTCTTTTTTTAAATGGTTAAACAAGTCTAAAGTAGAAAATATTTCAGGGCACATAAAAACAATATGGAATTCAAATTTCAGGGTCCATCAAGGTTTATCAAAAACAAGGCTACAAGCTCTCCCTTCAGCACTGCCTGCAGCCAACGTCAGGCTGCTGGGACAGAGAGCAGGAGTGGCAACAGAGACCTGTGCACCCAAAGCCTGAAACACTTACTGCCTAGCCTATGGAGAGCAAGGGAGCTGACCTCTGGTCTAAGAGAACAGCATTCAGACAGAGGGACATGCCAAATTACAGGTTGAAGCCCTGGAGGACAGCAGGAAGGCTGAAGTAAGGGGGAAAGATGACATCTGAAAGCCAAGCAGAGATCAGGTCCTATGGACACAGGATATTTTTATAATCACTTGTACGCTACCATATGTTACGGATAGCATGCTTTTGTCTAGTCTCTACCCCAAACAGTTGGAGTTACTAACAGTAAGGTTCTCATTGTAGTAGACAAATTCTAACCCATTCTCCTTGACAGGCTTGGCCTGCTCATGAATCTTCCTTTTGCCTCTCCTTTGCTCAGAGCCGTGATTTACCAGTAGAACAGATGATCAGAATCCCAGCTCCACTACTTAATGTGTGACCTTGAGCAGGGTACTTAACTTCTCTGTGCTGCAGTTTCCTCATTTGTAAAGTAGGGCTATTGCTATTCAACTTAAGGATTTCTGTGAAGATTAAAGAAAATATTACACATAACCTCTAGTAAGTGCTGTGATTATCTGCTACTATTATTATTTTTAAGCAAAAATGTTACTTGGTAAGTGTGGATAATCTGACCCCACCCCTGGAGATTCAGACAGTAAGTCTAGGGTGGGGCATAGGAATCTTCTACAACAGAGGTCGGGAACCTTTTTGGCTGAGAAAGCCATGAATGCCACATATTTCAAAATGTAATTTCATGAGAGCCATAAAATATGTTTAACACTAAATACAAGTAAATGTGTGCATTTTATGTAAGACCAACACTTTTAAAGTACAATAAGTCTCTGAATTCTTTTTAATAACATTGTTATGCTATTGCTAACCAATGATGAATAAAGTACTTCTTACCATTAATGTGACTTCTGGTGCTGCATGGTTTTGCTGATGGCTTTGTAGTCTGGTTGATATGTGGTGAGGTTAAGCTTCATGCAGGCGTTGAGACTTCCATCCATTAAACATGATCGTAGGTTGGTCTTAACATTCTTTAGAAGTGAGAAATACTGCTCACATGCATACGTAGAGCCAAACATTGTCAGTACAGCAATACTCACACGCTGCAGTGTGTGGTATGTGACGGGAAGCGCATTCCAAGTTTTGACAATTAGCTGGTCTGCGGGTTGAAGATTTTTCATTTCTCCCCACTTGTTTTTGCTCACCAACTCTGCTTGCTGTCTTGCAAGTCTTTCCAAATCTTCATTCAGTGACTTGAACTTATTCACCCACATGTCTGAGGCCTTCAGGTCAGCAGCTTGTAGCTCAAAATCTCTGACGAAGACACCAGGGATGTAACTCAGATCAGCACTGTCCACTGCACACTCATGTGGATGGGTGATGAACTTAAAAAGACGAGTGTGCTCACGAAATTCTCCAAAGCACACTTTGAATGACTGCAGGAGATTAGACGCGAAGACCGCTAGCTGCTGGATATCAAGGTGTTGAGCAGGGTCACTTGCTGTGCATGCATCTTTAACTTTCCCAGTTCAAAGTGTAGTAAACAACCTGTTTCAATGTCTGCGATGAAGAGTTCCAACTTGTTTTCAAATGCAAACACTGCTTGTTGAAGGGATAAGACTGTATTTCCAACGCCTTGCATTTTCACATTGAGCTGGTTCAGATGTTCAGTCATGTCCACAAGATAGTAGAACTTCAGGAGCCACTCAGTGTTAGCTAACTCAGGATGCTCGACGTTTTTCATTTCAACAAAAGTCCGGATTTCTCTCAGACAAGCCGTGAAATGGCTGAGCACCTTCCCTCTTGACAACCAACACACATTGCTCTGCAGAAGCAGACCAGGATAATTATTTCTAACTTCATCCAGCAGTGTTTTAAACTGGCGATCATTTAAAACTCGGGCAACAATAAAGTTGACCACTCAAATGACCAGCGACATCACCTCACCAACCTGCTCGCCACACATCTGAGCACAAAGTGCTTTTTTGATGTAGGATGCAGTGAAAACTTCGGATGGGTCTCTTTTCGTGTTCACAAAGAAGCGCTACAATTCCTCTGTTTTCCCTCACCATGCACGGAGCACCATCAGTACACATCGAAATAAGTTTATCCATCAGTAGATTCTTTTCTTTAGCGACATCAGTGAAAGACTTGAATAAATCCTCCCCTCTTTTTTTTTTTTTTTTTTTTTTTTTTGTATTTTTCTGAAGCTAGAAACGGGGAGAGACAGTCAGACAGACTCCCACATGCGCCCGACTGGGATCCACCCGGCACGCCCACCAGGGAACGTGGCTCTGCCTCGACTAGAGCCACTCCAGCGCCTGGGGCAGAGGCCAAGGAGCCATCCCCAGCACCCGGGCCATCTTTGCTCCAATGGAGCCTCGGCTGCGGGAGGGGAAGAGAGAGACAGAGAGGAAGGAGAGGGGGAGGGGTGGAGAAGCAGATGGGCGCTTCTCCTGTGTGCCCTGGCCGGGAATCAAACCAGGACTTCTGCACGCCAGGCCGACGCTCTACCACTGAGCCAACTGGCCAGGGCCAATCCTCTCTTCTTACTGTCTCTTTCATAGGCAAAACAGCAAGACTTTTCTCCCGTAGTGTGTCACTGACAGCATACCTTGCAATCACGCTGATCTGGGATAAATGGCTTACATCTGTTGACTCATCCAAAGTGAGAGAAAAGAATGGTGCTGCATTTATGTCCTTTACTTGTGTTGCCTCAATTTGACTTGCCATCATGATGGTACGATTGTGAACAAGTTCTTGCCGACAGAGGCATGTCTTTTATTCATTTGATTATCTTGTTGTCCGAAAAGTTGTCAAAAAGTTCATTGGCAACATCAAGCATATGTTTTGGCATACTCCCCATCTGTGAATGGCTTTCCATTTCTCACAATTGCTAAAGCACCAGCAAAGCTAAGCCGAATTCCAGTCACCTTATTGGGTCCAACCACGGAGTTGCTGCTGACTAGCTTGCACTCTGCACAGTAGCTCTTGACATGCTTTCTTCCTGCTGTCCCCGCTGGATATTTTGATGCAAATGTAGTATGGCGTGTGTCGAAGTGCCACTTTATATTTGACCGTTTCATCGATGCAATTTTATCATTGCATATTAGACACACCACAGAACCTGCTCTCTCCACAAAGGCAAATTCCTCTGTCCATTCCTGCTGAAAAGTACAATATTCCTCTTTTTTTTTTCTTTTAGCCATCTTCTTCGTCAAAAGGGTTTCTGCAATTAGCTAGCTGACTACTTGATTGAAAGGAGGAAAGTTTACTTCCTGACCTCACAATGACCTGTGTACTTTACGCATTATCCAATAAAAATTTGGTGTTGTCCCGGAAGACAGCTGTGATTGGCTCCAACCACCCGCAACCATGAACATGAGCGGTAGGAAATGAAAGGATTTTAATACATGAGAATGTTTTATATTTTTAACATTATTACTTTTTTTATTAAAGATTTGTCTGTGAGCCATATGCAGCCATCAAGAGCCACATCTGGCTCGCGAGCCATAGATTCCTGACCCCTGTTCAACAAGGTGTGTGAGCCACATATTGAGAAATACTGCTCCAGGAAGACAGGTGTGGGACCATCTGGCCTGGCAATGTGACCTATTTAAGGCATCAATAAACAATAAACAGTAAGTATGTACATCTTTCAATGGGTAGAGAGTCTGGGGGCAGGAAATTTTTATTATATATATATATATATTTTTTTTTTATAAATAAAATTTTATTTTAATGGGGTGACATCAATAAATCAGGGCACATATATTCAAAGAAAACATTTCCAGGTTATCTTGTCATTTAGTTCTGTTGCATACCCATCACCCAAAGAGAGATCGTCCTCCGTCACCCTCTAACCAGATTTCTTTGTACCCCTCCCCCTCCCCCTCTCCCTCACTCCCTCCCCCCAACCCCCCATAACCACCACACTCCTGTCCATGTCTCTTAGTCTCGTTTTTATGTCCCAGCAATGTATGGAATCCTGCAGTTCTTGTTTTTTTCTGATTCACTTATTTCACTCCCCATAATGTTATCAAGATTCCACCATTCTGCTGTAAGTGATCTGATGTCATCATTTCTTCTAGCTGACTAGTATACCATGGTGTATATGTGCCCCATCTTCTTTATTCAGTCTTCTATTTTTTTTACAGTGATTAAAAGCCTTTAAGCAAACTCTTGGCCAATACAGCAAGAATCCATAAAAGAGTAGTGTCCTTAACATGTTCACCAAGTCCAAGTTGGCCCCATCACCATGCCAAATCCCTGAAAAATGCACCCAACCACAGTTCAGTCTGTTAGGATCTGTCACAGGGAGCAGGAGTCCAGGAAAAGTCCATATCCAGGAAAAGTCCGCATGGCACTGAAGTTGTCACCATTCTATACTTTGCAGCTCATGTCCAAGTCCCAATGACTGCTGCTTCTAGCTGGTAATGATTCAGGTAGACTGGAAAAGCCATTTGCAGCATGCGTGGATATGGAGCTTCTGTTCTCCTCTACCTGGAGAGATGAGACCAGGTTGCTTTTCCCTGGAGCTCTGCGACTGTGGCATGGTAAAGAGAACCTTGGGATACACTAAGCTGGGTGGCAAAGGTAGATTCATAACAGAAGTTGGCAAAAGGGGGAAAGAGAGTTCTAAATTAGGAGTAGGTCCCAGCCTGAAATATAAGTGGGGCATTGAGGTAGGAGGGATAAAGGAAACACTATATATTAAGCAAAGCAGCAGAAAATAGGACTATCAACACCCACAACAGAGATCTTTGAGGGAAGAATAAAAAACCTGACTATTCAGGCAAAACATAGTTAAGTGGCCCTTGTGCAAATGAGGTCAGTTTACCTGCTTCTTGGAAGAAATACCCTAGGCTCGTCCACAGTGTTGTAGATGGGGCCGACGGCCCTGGGCACCTTCAGCCTTCAGTGGCAAACCCCAGCTTTCTGGGCAAGGTTAGGTCATAGGTGGCTGGAACAGGGCTGGAAGAGACTGATCCCTCCCTTAGAAGAGCGAGGGAGAAGCCTACCTTCCAGTGTCCCTGTTTCCTCACAGCAGAGGCATATAAGCCTGGCAGGCTTTAGCTCAATGACCTTCCTTTCCACTATTGAAGCAGGATCCAGATGGCATCCTATAAGACCCCGTTGGGGCATTGGAGCCTTTAAGGGTGTATCCTAAAAGCTGGTAGTTACCCTGATCTCTATTGGGCTTTTTCTGCCTCTAGGTATCTTAAAAGCCATGCTCAGAAGATCTCGCTGAGGGGTTTGAGGATCCCCATCCGCCTATATAAATCTTTTCCATATATCTGGAGCTATTTGGAAAAAGACAAAACAGTGTTATTAGCTGGATCTAATAAAGAAGGTAGTAGTTTGCAGGCAAAAAAGATTTGGTGTCTCCTGCTCATCAGCATTCAAAAGAAATGTAAATATATATTTTTTAAGTAAAAAGTATGATATGGTAGACCCGTAGACTACCCCCTTTAAAAAATTTTTTTTCTTTTAATTGACCTTAAAATGTTTGCTGAGTACACTTTAATAATACCTTAACTTTAAAGATTGTAAGCATGACAAAATACAGTGAATGCTTTTGCTCCATATGCAGGAGCATTTTCAGTTTAGCCAGTTTAGGAAATCCAATAATAGAACAATGCATACAGACAATGAGCTATAACATGCTTAGCAGCCTCTCCTGTTCTGACAGAGGTTACTATAGATTCGGAATATGTATCCACTGTAATGTGGACATTCGACTGTTTGCCAAATGAAGGTATATGAGTAACATCCATCTGCCAAAGTTGTCCTGGTAGGGGTCCTTGAGGGTTAACTCCAAATGAAGGGGCAGTATAGGACCCCTTGGACAGGATTTCCCAATCTGCCGTGCTGCTTCCTGAGAAAGTTGAAACTGTTTACACCAGCTGCAGCGTTCTGGTGATGAATAGTATTGGACTGACTTGCTCGGTCTGTCATGGTTGCTCTATATAATTTTCTTTTGGGTATCTTGATCAACAAGGGCCTTCCTAGGCCCTGGCTGGTTGGCTCAGTGGTAAAGCCTTGGCCTGGTGTGCAGGATTCCCGGGTTCGATTCCCAGTCTGAGCACACAGAAGAAGCGCCCATCTATTTCTCCACCCCTCCCCCTCTCCTCCCTCTCTGTCTCTCTCTTCCCTTCCCTCAGCCAAGGCTCCACTGGAGCAAAGCCACCTCAGGCACTAAGGATGGCCCCATGGCCTCTGCCTCAGTCGCTAGAATGGCTCTGGTTGCAACAGAGCAACATCCCAGATGGGCAGAGCATTTCCCCCTGGTAGGCATGCCAGGTGGATCCCGGTCAGGCACATGTGGGAGTCTGTCTGACTGCCTCACCATTTCCATCTTCAGAAAAATACAAAAAATAAATAAATAAAAGAAAAATACAATAAAAAAAAATAAAGAAAAGAAAAAAGAAATAAAAAAAAAGAAAAGAAAAAAAAAAGGGCAATCCCTTGTGCTAAAGCTCCAGGGAGCATGAAGTGAGCTTGAGTATATCCTATGAAACATGGAGCTCTATGTTGACATATAAGTCTTTGAAGAAGGAGGAACTGCTGCAATAGTTCATCAGCATTTGTCCCTAAGACAGCAGTCTTTATAGTGGAAACACCATAAGTAAATATTTGCTGTCTGTCTATAGATTAAAGGGGGAATATGGCAAATGCTGAAAAGCCATGATCTTTGTGCCCCACCCCTCCCCCAACCCCCTCCCTCTCCTCCCCCCACCCTGTAACCCCAGCACTGTTGTCCATGTCTCTGAGTCTCATCTTTATGTCTCACCTATGTATGGAATCATATGGTTCTTAGTTTTTTCTGATTTACTTCTTTCGCTCAGTATAATGTTATCAAGGCCCATCCATGTTGTTGTAAAAGATCCTATGTCATCATTTCTTATGGCTGAGTAGTATTCCATAGTATATTTATTTTTAATGCAAGCTAAGCCTGAGATTGAGCAAAGAAATGGATGTAGAGGTAAGGATGAGGATGGGGTGGACCTTAAACTTATGCCACTCCTCAAGAATAATAATAATAAGTACTCTCTCATTGCAGGCGGGGTCCTCTGCAGATGAAACTCTGCGTAGAAAAAGAATTCTCTTTCTTCCCTCTTTGTGAGAGATCTCAGTGTGTATTTCTAGTCCTCGGATTTCACTTCACTGGGGAGGTACTACAGAGGAAGACAAGGCTTCTCTCCTCTTTTTCACCCCTTCCTCATTATCAGCACCACCGGGGACAGGCAGGTGAGTGAGTGAGGCAGGACTGCTGTGAGGCGATGGAGAGTGGTGAGGACTATGGTGAGCCAGAGAGCACATGCTGCACCGGAAGGGCTGGCTGCTCCTGCTCTTTAGCTAATTGTGGTCATACAGGAATGCAGAGGGAGAATATCCAGGTAGTCCTATTTTCCCAAAGAAGTCAGATATCCAAATTTTTATGTAATATAATCCCATTAATAAATGTTGGCAAATAAACCAATTAAAAAAAAACAAAACTCATTTGGGCCAAATAAAACACATCTGCTGGCCAGATCTTGCCTGTGGGTGGGTCTCCATTTGCATACTCTGGTCAAGGCTGAATATTTCAAGTTTGGGGACCTGCACCCCCCTACTTCCACCTGGCCCTGTGGCCTGGTAGATGAACAGGATGTAGGGCAGTGGTTCTCAATCTCAGCCACACAATAAAATCACCTGGGGATAGAAATGATAGACCGATGCCCAGGCTCTGTATGAGAGCTTCTGAATTAATTGGACCAGGTGGTGTTCCCAGGGAATATGCAGCCAGAGTTGAGCTCCACTGTGAAAAGTCAAGACTAAAAAAGCATGTTAGGAGAAGGAGACAGTCTTGGGAAGAGGATGCCCTGAATCTAACAAACAAACCCTGCTAGAAACTCCTCTCAAGGGGTTAGCTTTCTGTGCTCCCTCCCGATCTGTGGGGAACAGTCATGTAAAGAGTTATGAAGAGTTTGACATCATTGAAAGTTTTGTCTTCCAATTTCCAATAGACACCTCCAAGCTGTCACTAAATGTTCACAGCCAAGCACAGCTTCAGGAGTTGGTAGTGATGGTGGTCATGGTCACAGTCATGTTTTGGTGGGGAAATAAGGAACAAGATAGAGGCTCCTTCTGCTCCCTTCCACTAAGGCTGAAGCAGAAAGGCTGCAGTAAACTGACGGGGCAGAGATCTGGAGCTCGGGGTGACCTGCCGCAGCCCACAGGAAGAATCCACAGCTCAGGGGACTATCAGGAGGCCTCAATGGCAGAGTCAACATGTCAGAGGAAAGTGACCATTAAAGTTGGGGTAGGGGACCTGGCCAGTAGGCTCAGTGGTAGAGCGTCAGACCGGCGTGTGGATGTCCCAGGTTTGATTCCTGTCCAGGGCACACAGGAGAAGTGTCCATCTGCTTCTCCACCCTTCCCCCCTCTCCTTTCTCTCTCTCTCTTTCCCTCCTGCAGCCAAGGCTCCATTGAAGCAAAGTTGACCCGGGAGCTGAGGATGGCTCCATGATCTCCACCTCAGGCACTAGAATGGCTCTAGTTGCAGCGGAGCAATGCCCCAGATGGGCAGAGCATTGCCCCCTAGTGGACATGCCGGGTGGATCCTGGTTGGGCGCATGTGGGAGTCTGTCTCTCTGCCTCCCTGCTTCTCACTTCAGAAAAATACAAAAACAAAATAAAATAAAGTCAAGGTAGGGGCCTAATACTTGGTTGATGAATTCTTTTTCAATCTTTGATACTTACCCCTGTGTTTGACCAATGATGGGCTATATATTAGTGATGAAGGAACTGAGAGAAAGGAGAGAGAGAGAGAGAGAGAGAGAGAGAGAGAGAGAGAGAGAGGAGTCAATGGTTGTCTTCACTGCCTTTCTGCCTTTTGAGGCCAATTCTCCCTCTTCTTGCTCCCTCTGGGGAGCAAAGGGGGGTCTGGATGGGAACTGGGTCTGCTCAGCTTTTTTTCCCCACCAAGCTGTTGGTCTTCCCACAAGTTCTCGAGTTATCAGGGTGGGTTTGCGCAAGGATTTCATTCGCATACATTAATTGGCCCTAACACACAGGAAGATAGCAGTGAGTTTTTATTGTGTGGAAGATTTTTGAACCAGGGACCGGATTCCTAGTGTTTCTACACCCACAGTCCTCCCTTTGAAGCCAACAGGAGCCCTGCTCAGGGTACCTAGAGAAAAGAGGACCTGGTCTAAGTGAATCGTCAGCAAAGTGTATTAAAGTGCTAAAGTAAGATTAAGCTACCCAGAGAAAATACACTTTGGCCAGAAGAAACTGCAATCAGAACCATTGGAAGGGGGTCCTGTGGTCAAAGAAAGGAAGAAAACGTATTTTAAAAATTCAATTAATGTGTTCAGTTGCCTCAGAGGAAATAAAGACCATTGTCTTTCACATGTTTAAAATGTAAATTGCCAATTAATGATGTGATTGGCAAATTGCTCTACAGTTAAAAACATAGCAATGTTGTCTGAGGCAATTAGAAAACTGTCATACGTTAATTATGGGTTGATGGATTTTGCCTACTGCCAGCAATTACCAGTACCTTTTGAGTCTGAGCTTTTTTGAACAGAATCCAAATGCATAAAGACATTGATATAATAAGAACTGTCTTCCTTGTTGGTGTGTCTGCCATATTTTTAGTGTCTTTTATGGTATGTAATTATTTTTAATCATGTCTTCAGGAGACATTTTCTTCATACATGTTTTACGAGGTCATCATTAAAGAATCTTGTAACCAATATGAGAGGAGAGGGGAGTAGAAGGAATACAGACTTGGAAGTCAGGCAAACCTTGGTCTAGATATTTACTGGCTGGGTACTTTGGGCAAATGGCTTAAGCTTTCTGGATTTTCCAGGATTGCTAGAAAGATTATATGAAATAATACTTTTATATTGCTAAGTATTATGCATGATGCATAGTAGATGCTCGTTTTCTAGAAATAGCAGGGATATTGTCTCAAGCAGGGATATCCTCTCAACTATTTTATTATAGCAACATGTATAGTAATGGATATTACCATAAATCCTTGCAATTACTCTTCTCTCATCTAGGACTGTCTATGTGTGGCCATACAGCTTATGCTCTGCACAGCTTCTAGGGTTCTATTGACACTGAAGCCAGTGTGAGTAGTGCCACTTAGGGTTGTGCAGTGGACAACATGCATAACTACATGTGGCTGCTCTGCTTGCAACCAGGATCCTGAATTTAAATCCTGTTTAACCTTTGTCCTCAGATGAGCATGTCCCATTTTTGTCCATTAGACCTTCTCCTTGTTGGGCTCTCTCGTCAGCATTGATAAGGGGTTAGCAGATTTCTCCTGCAGATATAATCTGGTCTTCAGCCTGTTTTTGCAAATAAGATGTTACTGGAATGCAGTTATACGTGTTCATGACATATTCTCTGTGGCTTCTTTTGAGCTATGGTGGCAGAACAGAGTAGTTGCAACAGAGAGTCCATGGCTCAAGAAGCTGAAAATATTTACTATCTGGCCCTTTACCGAGAAAGTTTGTTGAATCCTAGTATTGATGATTGTCTAGCCCAGTGATGGGCAATCTTTTGAGCTTGGTGTATCAAAATTCGCCAGAAAACCAAGCATAACTCGGGTAGTGTGTCACTTCAAGAAAAAGAAAATATAATTTCACAATATTTATAGTTTAAATAACAAAAATGTATAATTGTAATATATAACTGTATTTAATAAACCAAAAACTAATTATTTAACTTACCTGCTTAGTGACTTCTTTGTTCATCTGTCAGTCTGTTTCTTTTGTTGGTCTTGATATTATTTAACTTGTGTGGGGTGCCGTGAACTAAGATAAGTGAGGGGGAGGGGGAATTCTTTAACTAACCTGCCTATTAGTGACTTTTTTGTTGCTGAACTTCATTGGCTAAATCTTCAATTGAAGGTTGGTATTTTGTACACTTCAAGCCCAAGCAAGCGCTACTAGCTTCATCTGTCAATCTGTTTCTTTTGTTGGTTTTGATATTATTATTATTATTTTATTTTTTTTTTTTTTTTTTGCATTTTTTCTGAAGCTGGAAACAGGGAGAGATAGTCAGACAGACTCCTGCATGCGCCCGACCGGGATCCACCCGGCACGCCCACCAGGGGCGACGCTCTGCCCACCAGGGGGCGATGCTCTGCCCATCCTGGGCGTCGCCATGTTGCGACCAGGCCACTCTAGCGCCTGAGGCAGAGGCCACAGAGCCATCCCCAGCGCCTGGGCCATCTTTGCTCCAATGGAGCCTTGGCTGTGGGAGGGGAAGAGAGAGACAGAGAGGAAAGTGCGGCGGAGGGGTGGAGAAGCAAATGGGCGCCTCTCTTGTGTGCCCTGGCTGGTAATCGAACCCGGGTCCTCCGCATGCTAGGCCGACGCTCTACCGCTGAGCCAACCGGCCAGGGCGGTTTTGATATTATTTAACGCTGAGAATAAGGTCTCACAAAAGTACATAGAGGGGAAAATTGTGAGTAAAGCCATTGCTATATTTTTCAGGGTGGTAAAAGTGTCTGGTAATCGGTTCCAGTCACTACAAATTTCCTGCTCATAGTGGCACTCCTCTTGATTCTCCAAGCGGCACCTTTCCAGATTCTCAAGCTTTGACCTCAAGTCGACAAACACCTGAGCCCAGATGCTGTCTTGAAATTTTGCAAGTTGCCTCTTATGTAAATTAAGATGGCTGCCGCTATTCCTAATGGCAGGAAATGGCACCCATAGCACAGGCCCTCACCTCTCCCAGCCTCCCCTCACTTATCTCAGTAATGATGGTCAATTAGAAATCCACGACACCCCAGAAGAGTAGATTGGATGATGGTGGCTGTGGTTATGTGGTTGCTGGTAATGGCGATCACAGGGCCCCCAGAGATGCATCCCCCGCGGCATTCCGCTGCTCCCTGCTCCGCCAGCCAGAAGTGAGGTCAAAGATCCCCTAACGGCCTAATGGGAAGTCCCAGAACTAGACGCTCTGTGCAGGAGTTCTGTTGTTTTGACCTACAGACCTCCGGCACAGAGTGTCTACACTACAGCAAATGTTTTATCCTCGGCTACTGCACCTGGCCGTGCTGGAGCCGAGGATGAAACGTCCTTCTCAGCATGCAGCCCCCTACTTCTCTGGCATGCAGCCGCGAGTCATCGAAAATGGCTACGCGTGTCAGTGCTGACACGCCTGTCATAGGTTCGCCATCACAGGTCTAGCCAAATGTCTGTTTATCCTAATTCCAGAGAAAGTTAATGGCTGATGCCTGGGGGTTTTTGTTTGTTTATTTTGTTTTGTCTATTGCTCTTTTCTCCTCTCACACCTATCCTGTGACGGGGCCAGGAGGTGGGGTAGATGTTCTCCCTGATCTTCACTGCTGACTCCAAACCATTCTCCTTCCTTCCTCCCCCAACTCCCACATGCTCTGAAGCTCATGACTCCAGTTTCTCCCATCCACTCCCCACTCCTTGTAGCAATCATTTACTGATCCCTGAAAATTTTAGCTCCTGGCTCACTACCATTCTTTCAATAATCTGCACACCATAATTATTGGTAGTTTTCATTATTATTTTTCATGAGTGATCTTTCCATTTTCCTGGCCTCTCAGGTCTTGAATCTTGAATCAGATCATCTCCATTGATTTCCCTTTCATTCAACCTTCAACAACTATTCATTGAGTGCTAGACCTCTCTCTTCCACACGCTCTCAGCTGTTTACTCCCATGGCCACACCCAACTTCATCTCTGCCAACTAGAGCAATCCTGGCCCACTTAGGCCTCCCTGCTTACTGCCTGTAGTGCCAACTTCAATGACTGCAAACCCCCTGGGACCTGCTCCATTGATCCCACTGCCTTTTTACTGTTCTTCACCTGTTTCTTTGTGTCCCTTGCTGCCTAGTGTAAAATTTATGGCTTTTTCTTATAATCACTCCTCAGCCTGTACAATCAAGTCCTCTTTCCCTTTGTTACTCTTCTGGCAAAACCTCAGTCTTGGTTATGTCTGGAACTGAACCAAACATGTACCTGAGCTCAAAAACTTGACTGGAAAGAAACTATGACTGTGCTGATTAGTCTCACTTTAATTCATATCCTCTAACCTAGAGTGGGCTTTCATGCTTCCTGCTAACCTTACTCCATTTTCCTTGCTCCTATTCTCATAGATAATTATTTCATAACTTTGCATTGCTCATTGAACCTCCAGCTCCACCCTGCTTTCTCTTTCAATGATCCTGCCTCCCGTTTCACCAAGAAAAAGAAGCAACCAGAAGAGAACATCCTCCAGCTCCCAGCAACATAGCTATCTGCTTCTTTGCATACAATCTGCCTTTCAGCTTGTGGAAGGTTCTGTGGTCCTAGTTAAGACCATACTTCGCATTAGTCCACTAGAATCTATTCCCTCTTACCTATCCAAGAAATATGCTCCCACATTTCTCTTCTTCCCTTAATAGATTATTGGTTCTTCCCATTTTGTACAAGGATATTTTTGTTGTTACAAATACATCTCAAAACAAAACAAACTCGCTTGACTCCATTTTCATCTCCAGCTACCAGCCCATTTCTCTGTTCCCCTTTATAGAACAACTCCTTGAAAGTGTTTCCTATCCACCTGGTGCCCAATGTTTATTGTGTGTTCTCTTTTTAACACTCTAATTGTGCTTTTGTTCCTTTTACTTCACCAAAAGTGCTCTTGTCAAAGTTACAAATGAAACCTCTATTGCTTAATCCAATAGTCAGTTCTTAGTTTCACCTTAACCTTCCAAAAATGTTTTTGAAACAGTTTATGGTTCCTTCCATTTAGCTTCCACGTTAGCATGTGCTTCTGGGGTGAAGGGGCTCAGAGTCGTGGGAAAGAACCACCTAGGAGCCCCTGGGTGCATTTGGACTGATTGTAGTGAATGCAAGAGGAGGCTCCTTTTTGTAGAAGCCCCACTCTAAAATATACACAGTTTAAGTGGGTTGAGATGGTTCCTCATTCCTGTGATGCCTAGACAACAGAGAAGTGAGGTATTTTTTGTTTGTTTGTTTTGTTTTGTTGTTTAAGTGGAGGAGGAGCTGGGAAATCACTCTGGTAAATAGAAGTAATATCAGAATGATGGTCAAGTGCTCTGGTTCTGGAGTCTCATTTCCTGGCTGTTGTGACCTGAAGATAATATTGCTCCTCCTTCCTAGGGCTATTGAGAGTATTAGAAGAGCTAATGCATTTAAAGCACTCAAGTTGTTCCCTAGCACGTGGTGAGTGTTCAGGGAGGTGAACTCTATGGCAGGCAAAGGGCTCTAGATGTGAATTTGGTAACTAGAATTCTCTAATGGAAGTGATCGACTTGACCCAATTTGCCTAGCACTTCCCTATATTGGTTCCGAAAGTCATGTGACCTGGGAAATACCTCAGCTCTGGGCAAATCTAGATAGTTGGTCAGCCCATTGCTACTCCCAGCTGTTAAGTAGCTGTGACTTTGAGGCTACTTTATTCCTTCTCGGGTTCTGTAATATGAGGAATTCATACTCTGAAACAGGTGCACGAAATCTCCTGCTGTTAAAACATGGCATGCTGGGCCTCACCCTGGGGTTTCTGGCCCAGCAGCTCCAGCGGGGCCTGACCTGCCACAACAGGGGATCACGAAAGTCTATTTGCCTTCTAACAGTCTGGGATTCTAAGACTGCTTCCTGTGACCTTTTCAAAGACTGCTTATGGTCTTTACAGAAAAAGTGAGGTTCATTTATAGAAAGCCATTCATACATTCAATCATGTATTAAACTGACACTATTTATTGAATACCTGCTACTCACTAGGTGTTCTTCTAGATGTTGGGAAGCTAGCAGTCAACAAAACCGTAAGACTGAAAACTCCCTGGTGGCAGAGACACAGCTACCCTGGCATGTCACACACAGCGAAGGCGCTTAACAAATCAGAATTGGAGAAGCACGAGGAAGCAGTGAGCTATGCCTGCAGACCTCACACCACTCAGCTACTGCGTAGGTGAACAAGTCATTGTCTGAGAGAGACAACCCTTACCACCCTCACTCCTACTGAAGACACACCCTCAAATTTCATATCTCAGTGTCATGTTATGGCTGGGATTCCGTATTTTGAGATTCATCCATTTGTCTCTTATGAAAAATAAGGCAAACACTTTAAGCCTTATTTGATCATTTCAGGAAGAATATAATAGGACCTCAATTATTTCAATCTTTCAGTTATTATTTGACTGCCAGCTACCTGGGAGAACTTAGCTTGTGTAACTAAGCAGACGGTCTGCATTTTTCTCATACCTCTCTGCCCTTGGGAGGAGGGAGATAGCGTGATATTTTGGCCTGCAGAAAAACCAGAATCTTTGTTATGCAAGAAGTTTTCTTCAAAAAATCACATCAGCCATTTGGCATGTTGCATTCAATCAAGGATCCTGACAAACATGTCAGGAAGGTAAACTGATAACACTGTTTTTTGACACTCCTAATGACAGGTTTATTTGATTAGACTTTATCTGCCCCCCCCAATCTACTCATGTTTTACTGCTGTCCACCTCATCACATTGGTTGTTTCAGTTATCTATGGCTGCATAACAACTCACCCCAAAATTCTGTGGCTTAGAATAAGATTCATTACCGCTCATTGTTTTGTGGTGAAGGAATTTGGGCCACGCTCTGTGGGAACGGCTTCTCTCTGCTCAGGTGGTGCTGGCTAGGCTTATCCATGCAGTTTCATTCAGCTGGTGGCTGTACTGGGTTAACAAGCCCCAAATGGCTTCATTCTCATGGTTGGGATTATGGTACCAGCTGTTGGCTGAGCTGCCCAGCTTTGTTCCATGCAATCTCTCTGCTCACGGTCTCTCATCCCCTGGGCCTTCACATCTAGGAAAGCCTGGACTTCTCTACAAGCAGCTCAGGTAGGAAAAGTGTGACTAGACACTGCCAGGCTCAGTGTCATTTCCACCACATTCTACTGATCAAAGCAAGTCACAAGGCCATCACTGATTCAAAGAGGTAGGGGACACTACTCCACGTCTTGATGGGAGAAATTAGTGGTGGCCACTTTTGCAGGAGATTAATCTACATACTTGCTTTCTTTGAATCTTTGTCAATGCAATTCAAAAAAGAAAGAATAGGGGTTTTTCTTGTGGGGGTGGGGAGACCTGGTGACAAGGCAAAGCTTTTTCTTTGATTTATAGCATATAAATCCAAGAAGAGTGTCAGAACTCCCCCAGGGGAAATAAGGACACTTAAATGCTTATCTGAAGAATGCAGCTCATGGATAAGAATGACAGTGGAAAGCATGTAACGTGTGTATGTCTGTATGTTTACGATAAATTTGAAATGTGTCAAAAACCCAACTGTCCTTTTAGAAACAAATATAACAGGCCACAACATTCTCAAATGCTTCTTATTAGTCTGAATGCATCACAAAGAAAGTTGAACAGCATGAGAAGATCTTACCAAAATCTCATGGGCAGCAGATGTTTTGAATGCTCTTCAGTTAAGGGGCAATAACTCCAACCACATGTTTGCCTATATTTTTGAAATTATTATATTAAGGCTTGTGAAAATACAGAAAATGTAAACACACACACAAGCACATAAAAATACATAGAGCATAGAGTGTGGTCTGTCCTCATGGCAGTGATGGAGGAGACAGTCACAGGGGGTGTGTACATGGGTACATATAGTGACTTGAAGCTTCTTAATCTCTAAATGTGCAAATGACTCACCCGCCGACCTTAATACAAGACAGATCCAGCCCGGTGGGTCTGGGGTGGGAGCTGAGAGCCACATTTCTGACAAACCCCAGGAGACGCTGATGCTGCAGGTGCGCAGATTGGAAGAGCAAGCTTATGTGAGATGAGGTCCGGAGCAGGCAGGGCTCAGGCAGCAAATGCTGCCCCTGTGCCTACCACGTGCCTGCAACTGTGCTAGGCAACAGGAACACCAAGACAGAGCTAATAATCAGACTCTTAATGCATCTAAAAGGAGAGAGAAACACAAAAATGATTTCAATAGAGTGATAAGAGAGTTTCAGGTCAACTGTGATTGTGGTAGATTAACTGTTAGCACAGGCTTTGGGCTCTGACTCAACCCCTAACTAGGATGTGGTTTGGGTAACTGATCTCATATACTCACCTATAGTATGATATTATGATGCTTATCTCATAGAATTCTTAGGCGACTTCAGTGAAATTAAGCCATCATGTGAAATAATGCTTAGCACATTGTAAGTGCTCAGTAATTATTAACCATTATTAATATACAAATGTGCATGGTGGGGGGAAAGGCTAATATATATATATATATATATATATTTTTTTTTTTTTTTTTTTTTTTTTTTTTTTTTTGTATTTTTCTGAAGTTGGAAACGGGGAGGCAGTCAGACAGACTCCCACATGCGCCCGACCGAGATCCACCAAGCATGCCCACCAGGGGGTGATGCTCTGCCCATCTGGGGCGTCGCTCTGCTGCAACCAGAGCCATTCTAGCACCTGAGGCAGAGGCCATAGAGCCATCCTCAGCGTCCGGGGCCAACTTTGTTCCAATGGAGCCTCGGCTGTGGGAGGGGAAGAAAGAGACATAGAGGAAGGAGAGGGGGAGGGGTGGAGAAGCAGATGGGCGCTTCTCCTGTGGGCCCTGACCAGGAATCGAACCCAGGACTCCTGCATGCTAGGCCGACGCTCTACCACTGAAGGCTAATTTCTTTTTTTTATCTTAAACTATTTAGTATATTAATAATAGAGGAAATTCCAGAAAACTATTAGCAAGTATGGAAAAGGAAAGAAATTTTGTCAGTTCTCACATTATCCTTGAAAAACAAGCATATGACACACCTCATAAGACATATATTGAACATAAAGTGTATGTGACAATGGTTGAGATGGAACTTTGATTTAAGGTTCTGTTTATTCTTGACCCTGTGTGACCTTGACACAATCATTTAACCTCAGCTTTGTCATCTATAAAGTGGGAATAACAACAATTGTTATATTCAAAGTTTATGAGGCTCAAATGCCATAATGGATTTCTAGTGTCCACAGAGCTGAGAATCTTGGCCTTGCCATATTAACTAGCTTGTGTGGTCTTGAGCATTTTTTTCAATGTCTACCTCAATGAAAAAAAAGTATATAAAGCACTCAACCAAGTGACAGATAACATAATAAGTGCCTAGTAAATGATAGCTGTTATTGTGATGTGACATTGCTTTGAAAAAATATAAAGTATAAGACTTCATGAAAATTATTATTATAAGTTATGATAAACGTGCTGTTCCTTATATACATCGAAGTGTTGCTTCTCAGTTGCTGGCAGTAAGGCGTAAACTTTGCTCCACCTCCCCCCCCCCCCCCCAATGTGCTGCTCCAAGTAGCAACTGCAAAGGCAGCAGCTTGGGGGTGAGAGGTGCAATCTCTAGTGATGACGTAATTAGGCCTTCTTCCCATCACTGGAGCTGAGAGGCTGCCTCTTATGTAGACTATCTATCACTGCAGAACCTTAAAAATTTGAAATGTTCAAAATTTTTTTCTTTATCCTTTCAATGAACCAGTTAAAAATGCAAATTCACAAGGCAAGGACAAGGGTGTGAGTCCCAGGTGTGTTAGAGGGTGGACTCTGATGGGTTTGGTGCCTGGTTGGTGTGCTCTGAGGAAGAGGGCAGGGACACATGCAGGGTGGCAGCTGAGCCAGTCTTGCTGCAGAAATGCAGCAACTACGCTTGGCACTGCTGGGCATTCGCCAGAATTCCAATAGCCAGAGACTGACAACCAAACCCAGCTCTTCCCACCTCCACCAAAGAAAAGTCTTGGTAACATGGGAATAGAGAAGTCTCAAAATCATCTCTAATATTCCATCCCTGGACTCATTAGCTTCCCCCTTACCTTCTCCACCAATCCCTCTCTTTGACAAGGTTATGAACAGGAGGAGTTAATGAGCACATGGCTTTGTTTTCCCTGGAAGAGATACACAACAGGCTCAAAATAGGGCTGCCATCACCCTGCAAGTCTCCAGAGGGTTTATAGGGAATTATTAACTCTTTGTGGCATTCCTGGAGAAAAACTCTCTATGCTGAAAGCACCAAGATTTTTTAAATCTATAGTATATATATGGACTCTCAGTTTTTCAGAGTTCAAATTCATTAACACCTTAAAATAAGCCTTAGATGTGTGTAGCCCTGAACAGTTTTATAAAGCTCCTTGCATTATACATTACAATGGATTCTTCCTTCACTGTCTTAACACTCTAATCAGAAGTACCATTATCCTTGTTTCCATTTGAGAAAACTGAGGCTTCAAGAAAGGAAATGAGAGGGCAGTGGCTTTGTGGGTAATAATAAGACCTGGTTAGAATACAAGTCTTCTCTATACTGCTCTGGCATTCCTCTAATAAATTGAATATAATGTAAAATCTCTACCAGGCAAAAAGCACCTCTAAATCCCAGCATTCTGTGAAACTGTCAGTTATCACCACTACAAGTGTAACAGACTGCCACAATTCAATCCTCTGGAATTTGTGTTTAAAAAATCCCTGTGAAGAGCGTTGGCCTGGCGTGCAGGAGTCCCGGGTTCGATTCCCCGCCAGGGCACACAGGAGAAGCGCCCATCTGCTTCTCCACTCCTCCCCCTCTCCTTCCTCTCTGTCTCTCTCTTCCCCTCCTGCAGCCAAGGCTCCATTGGAGCAAAGTTGGCCCAGGCGCTGAGGATGGCTCCATGGCCTCTGCCTCAGGTGCTAGAATGGCTCTGGTTGCAGCAGAGCGACGTCCCAGACGGGCAGAGCATCGCCCCCTGGTGGGCATGCCAGGTGGATCTCGGTTGGGCTCATGCGGAAGTCTTGTCTGACTGCCTCCTCATTTCCAGCTTCGGAAAAATACAAAAAAAAAAAAAAAAAAAAAAAAAAAAGGAAAAAAAATCCCTGTGATCAACCTTTCTTGTTATTTTGTCATTTGCTTCTTTCCGTGCTTGGTGATTTGAAACTATTTAGATGTTGGGTTCTTCTCTCGCGTTGGGTTTAAGGTGATTAACTGCTAGGGCTTCTGTATTTAAGAGAGACATGCAGTCATTCTATCAGGGATTTGATTTCATGCTGGCCTTGAAGTTTTGTCTCTGGTAGATTAAGACACATTGGAAAACTTTAAGTTTTTGGATGACTCTTCAAGGAATAAGTAACTATTCAAAATTGTGAAAATGGCAGTGGAGAAAAATGAGGACACTGTGTGCCCAAATAACTCTTGTTCTGTGTGGAATGGACCAAGACTTATTCTTTTACAAGCAGGGACATAGATATCTTTAGAAACTGGCTGCTGTCGTCAGGTCTTTGTGATCTTAGGTTGCTGCTACAGCTGAATTCTCCCCTGAGCTCCACATCGCTGTGTGAAGCCCACACTCCTTCCCATCACAAGCAGGTTGCTAGTATGTGGGCAAACTTCCATACATGGTATGGGGAGCAGACATGACTTCATGCTCTGCTGTAGACGAGAGGAACTGCCAAGGCTCAGGCGCCCAGTCCCCCAAAGAGTTCCCTGGTTTTGGAATCCTCCTCTCTAACTGCGTGTAACCAGACCACAGGGGATGCTAGAAATTTGTGGGCACACCCTTACCTTGCAGATTCTCAAATCTTATCCTGCAGAACTTTCATGTCCTTAAAAAGCATTGCATAGGTACACCCACAAGCATTTGGAAAACATTTTACAATACTAACAATGGAAAGATAACATTAGGTCAGCAGCTCAAGTTCAATAAATTCAATTTCTTTTTGCTGCATATGCTGTTTCATTGGGAGGGGGGTGGCAAAGAAAATTTGACAGTTTTGTTTAGAGATGTTCGTTGGTATTCGGCGTTAAATTACTGTTTGGTGTTCTTTGATCTGGGAAAATTTAAGAAACATTGACATAGAGGACTTCATAAATTTGGAGTCTTTTAAATTCCATTCCTCTGCTTATTATTATTTTACCAAAAGGCATTGCAACAAAGAGACATATTTCCTCTTGTCCAGTTAGAAGGTATATGTTTATGTGGATTATAAATGAAACATAAAAGCTGGTTAAAGCCATGGGGAGAGTGGGTCAATGCAGCATTTTTTAGATGATGTTTCTTGGGAATCATATTTGGATTGATTTACACACATATTTGAGCACTGCTTTGGGCATCAGTGCTGAGCTGCTGCAAAAGAGAGAGAGAGCAAGAGGGGGGGGGGAGAGAGGTGGGAGACGAGAAGGAGGGGGAGATACAGAAAGAGAGAGAGGGAAGAGGAGGTGGGAGAGAGTGAGAGAAATGAGGTACCATTATCTGATAGCATAATGAATCAGAAGAAGGGGAAGGAGAAAGAAGAAAGGGTAGGAAGAATGAGAAGAAAGCATCAACCACTTGACTACTAAGTCTGAACTTGAGTTTGGTTAAAAAAAAAAAAGAGGTGCTCTTATGGTTGAAGGAAAGCTTAACATCTCAATTAAAGCAAATCCCTTAGAATGTGTCAAAATAGAAAAAAAACCTTTAAACATTTTTGCTTTTTCTTCCTGAGGAACATTTCTTCCCCTTTGTTTCCATGAAACAGAAGTCAGATTTCATTTGCTGGAGAAATGTTTTTCAACAGACTCAACTTGCTTAATTTTTCTGACAATGTATGCAGTTTTGTTAGAAACTGCATACTTTTGGGAAGGGATGTGAAGTACTAGTAAACCAAAATGCCCAGAGGGGCAGCTATATGTGTTAGTGTACTAATTTTTCTCTCTTTTCACAATGTGTGTGTGTGTGTGTGTGTGTATGTCCCTCCTCTAGAGGGTCGGTCTGCCTTGCTATTTCAATGCACTGTTGGAACACTTGGTTACTATGTTCCAACCTTACTGTAAGAGTCAAAGTTAGAAGTTTTGTAACATTACTCTCTTTTTACTCTCTTAGGAGTACTCCATCCATGGCTTCTTGAAAGCTGGCTTTAAAAAATGCTTTGATTTATACAAACAAACAAACAAACAAACAAAGTAATTTCTTTGTGGAAGGCTAAAGCATTTCCAGAAATACCCTTCAACTACCTAGGGTGGGGTGGGGTGGGTGGGGGTAGGGTGGAGGTGGGGCCTGGAGTGTGTGAGCATTTGAAACTTAAGTTTCCTTAGTACACGTTCATTTTGGTAATCAAGGACATACTGCTGGATTTAAGAGGTCAAGAACAAGTCAGGAGCAGGAAGGAGCTCCTGGTCCTGTGAGGAGGAAGGCTGTCATCCCTAATGAAATAACTAAATATACTCCAATCAGCAATAAATTTGTAGTTTTAAATATGTGTTTTTGCTCCTAGAAGACACCTGGAGTACCAGTGCTTTAATCTAAATTTTTGGCCCTGTTCGCAGCCTGGGGAGGAGGAAACTTTGGTGTCAGATAGCTCCTAAGGGTGTGGGGGCACGTTAAACTCTCAATCAATTTTCTCTCCTCCCCTAGATCCACAGGGCAAATCTTGACTCCTCCTCTCCCCAATCAGCATTCCCCTTCTCCACCAACTGTCAGTGCGTCCCCTTTTAGAGCCGGGGACTCCTCCCCCTTTCCCCTCCCAACCCCCCCCCCCCAACCCTTCACACCTTGGGTGGGAAAAGAGAGTGGGGCGGGGTAGCTAGCAAAGCTGGAAGGGCGGGATCATGGTGAGCGCTCCAATGGTCGTCCAGGCCGGACGCTGAGGGCCCTGGAAGCCAATGAGCAGCAGAAGGGGGCGTGGCGGGGCGCGGTGCAAAGCATCCAACGTGGGCCGCAGGAGGCCGCTGAGTGCAGAGCCCCGGGTGTGTGTGAAGGCCAGCGGCCGGGGGTGGGGCTTCAGGACCGGCCGGGGCTGGGCGTTGGGGAAGCGAACCGCGAACAGTGAGCGGCCGATTGTTCGACTACGAGGTCGAGGTCGGCGGGGCGCTCGGAGGAGCCGTGCCTTGTCTGGGGCTGCGCGCGCGCTCAGCAGTGAGCTCCGGGACAGCGAGGCGCACGGGGCCCTTGGAGGAGTGCAGGGGTGGTCGTGCCGTCCAGCCCGGGGTCAGCTGCTGGGCTCGCGGAATCTGGAGGAAGATGCCCGCGGACGGAGAGCTCCGGCGGCGAGGCTAGCGCTGTCCTGGCAGCGGCAGCAACACTTGGCGTGCGCGGGAGCCCCAGCCCCGGCCAGGACCGCGGCGAAAGGACGGGGAGCGTCCGCCGAGCACCCCTGCCTGGATCCGTGGGCTTCGCAGCGAGTACGGGCGGATCGGCCCGAATGGGCGCGGGGTTCGCGGCCGCCTCCGGGCGCTGCAGAGCGGCGCGGGCACCGGGGGCCCGCTGAGCGCCGGAGTCGCCGCCGCGGAGAGAACTTGTGCCAGCGGCCATGCTCCGACGCAGAGCCTAGTGCTGAGCGGAGTCTCCACGGACTACTTGCGCCGCGGTCGTCCCGGACCTTGCAGCACCCGCGCCCGGACTTCGCCGCGCACTCCAGACAAGATGGCGGGGCCGGTCCGGGGAGCGCAGGGGGCCCCGCGCTGCTCGCCTTGCTTTCACCTCCTGTGGCTGCTGCTGCTGCTGCTGCTTCGGCCGGAGCGGGCTTCGGCCGTGGCCGGCCCGCGGGCGCCTTGCGCCGCCGCCTGCACTTGCACCGGGGACTCGCTGGACTGCGGCGGGCGCGGGCTGGCGGCGCTGCCCGGAGACCTGCCCTCCTGGACACGGAGCCTGTGAGTGCCGCTCTCTCGCGCTCCCTGCGCCCAGGGGCTCTGTCACTTGGGGATGGGGCGGCGGGGGTGCTTCTCCGGGAAAGCAGTGCGGGTTCAGTTGTGTGTGTCTGAACTTGTGTGGCCTGGAAAACTGTTAGCGTGAATCGTGGTGGTGGGATTGTGCTCCGGGGTCCGGAGGATAGAGGGCGGGCGTGAGAAGTCTGCAGGAGGAAAGGTGCGTTGAGAGGGTCTGGAGGTGAGTGAGCGTGGGTCGTGAGGGCGTTGTGGGAGTGAGTGCGCGGGTGTCTGGTGTCTGGAGAGAATGTGAATGCAAGTCTGGAGGTGTGTGTGTGTGTGTAGAGTGGGAAACATCTGGAGGGGAGAGTGTGAGGAATGTGAATGCAAGTCTGGAGGTGAGGTTGTGTGTGTGTGTGTGTGTGTGTGTGTGTGTGTCTGTGTTTGTGTAGAGTGGGAAACATCTGGAGGGGAGAGTGTGAGGAAGTCTGTCTGGGGTCTGTGGGTATGTTGTTTCTTTTTTTCCTCTCCTGAAACCCAACTCTTTGGTATCGGAGCTCCTTGGTCTTCCAGTGGGTAGTGAATGAAGGTGACTCTTGGCTCCAGTCTTGCATTTACATTATTTATTAGTGAGAATGTGTGAAGCTGCCTTTTCTAACCCAAGGACCATGGTGTCCTGACTTGGCTCTTGCCAGATCCTCCTTCCCTGGAGGACCCCCAAATAAGGGGACTTTGAGAGTTCCTGGAAATCTGTGAATGCTGGGAGTTTGTTCTTTTCTGCCTGGTTGGCATTTTAGGAAACGGTGTTCCAAACCTGTCCTGTCTGTTCCCTGCGGGCCCCCTTGGGCTTGATGCTCCGGTGGAGTGGGGCCCACCCTCTAGCATTTCTCCTTCATAAATGGTGCCAATTAGTTTTAGAGTAGAGTACTTCAGAAGAGGGAGCCAGGGACTTGGTTGATTTAAGCAGAGTTTGTTTCGCTCAAAAGCTCTTTTCTGTACTGTCAGGATTTTGGCCTATATTATAGGACTTAGACTCTCCTTGCGGGAGATTTGGGAGGAAAAAAAATACAATAGAATTTTGTAAACATGGTAGAGTAAAACAGCTCTTTAAAACTTTTAGACAATCTGGTTCATGAGTCAAAATCCTGTTCAGTTATCAGCAATGAGCATCTTTGCAGAACTATAAGTGCCTTCCAGAGAAGGCCTAGCTTGAGTAGTTTGCTTTTTTTCAGTTGAGTAATTGGACATCTTTTTTAGAACATAGAAGAGGCACAGTAGTAACCTCAGTCATGACATTCACTGTTTAAGAAAAGTAAACAGGTGACACAAGTTTTAACCAACACCTTTGGCCTGATCTAAGAAAATGTGGTTTGGTGGGGGCAGAGGGGGTAATGGCAAAGAAGAGAATTTAATTCCTTTTTAAGGTGGAGGTCTTGTACCTCTGAAAGTGGGGCCCAGTTTTAACTTGGACCACACTACACATTGTTGGACAGTCAAGTACTACAGCGTCCTGGAGCTGAACCCTTCAGTTGTGATGAGTATTCCTTTCCATATTCTGCTGTTTCTGTCCAGTGCAGGCAGCGGCTGTGTCAAGTACTGTGAGTTAGAGCCCAGCATTGCCATTAGGTAGTATTTCTTTTCTTTTAGTCTGGGCAGTCTAGGGTATTGTGGTTTTTCCTCTTTACATACTCTTAAGGTAGTTTTTAAAAATTTTTTAAAACAAAGTCGTGTGGGCAGAATCAGAATAACTGCTTCAGTGTTCACCGTTGGAAGAGCGATTCCCAATGCCGTGTGTCAGTGGCATTGTGGGGAAGGTGCTTAAATCCGAAGTGGTGACTTCCCAGAGAGGACAGGGTGGTGTTCTCTTATTTGCACTTTTCTTGTGGGCAAAAGATTTAATCCGATTTACCTTGCCCTTTAATTTTTGGAGCAAAACTACTGGTTGTTTTATGAACTTTCTATTGCCTAGGAGTGATGTTTCACCTGGTGTAAATACCTTTAAAATTGCAATCTTTTCTTTTACTCAGACAGTTGATGATCAGTAAATACCAAACATGATGCTTTGAGCTTCAGTAGACTTGATTATACTGATTATGGTGTTAACTGATTAGATGTGAAGATGTGAAGAATGTAACTTCTGGCTGTACAGTGTTCAGTACAAAAATGGTTATCCTTTGAAAAATTGTGAAGTTATTTTTATTTCTGATTAAAGAAAAATCAAATTAACATTTGGGCTTTTCCCCCATTTTCTCTAGACTTCAGATCTTCCCATTTAAATCATTAGTCTTAGTCTCCATTAGTATATGTATATAGTTATACGGTTTATATTCCTGGCTATGATTTAGCAAAAATTGAGGGAGAAAGTCTCCGTATATAATACAGTAAAATTTGTTGTAGTTTCACCAAGTTTATACTCTCTAAGTGTGCCTATATTGCATCTAGGGAATGCTTTCACCTAATCTATAACCCAATGAACAAGATTTACTGCATCTAGTTCAATCAGTTTCAGGCTGTGGGTTTGAGACAGAAAGAAAACTTTATTTATTTATTTATTTATTTATTTTGCTTTTGTAAACAGTGCATCTAATTTTAGAGTTGTTCATAGGCCTAGCATAAGGAAAGGAGAAGTTTTTAATAGTAAAGTTAAATGCAGTTTAAATAGAAGTAGTGAAGTGGCGTTCATTGCTGGAGCCTGAGGACTCCGTATTCAGCACAATAACTTATAGTTGTAGTAGCTGAGTTGTAACTGAGTCTGCCGTCCCATTACATAGGTGAGATTGTCATAGTCCAGCCAGCACATACATAAATAGCACCAAGCACTGTCAAGCCTTATTCTAACTTCCCAGAATCTTACAAGTTGATCTTCTTAGAACTCAGATGTTTGCTTTCTTTGAAACTATTTTTGAGAGCATGGCTTCAGAAACTGTTGAAGAGGTATTAAATACAGTGTACCTTAGGCTCTTATCTGTGTCATAATGTTGAGCAAAGTTCTGCTAGCTTAACTAACTGCTCTGGGAGCTAATGATGGCCTGGTGGGATTGTGATAGGAAGGAAGGGAGGCCGGGGAGGAAGCACAAACCCTGATTCTTGTTCTTAGTGTTGAGGGAAGCCCATAGGGCACTCAGAAGCAAAGACAGTCACTAAAGGACACCAGATGTGGTTATCCTGTGCCACATAAAGAATGTGTTGGTTTGGGTCTCTTTTTATTAAGTGTCCTTGTGTTTCCAGTACCAAACCCAGTGCCTTAAATCATTAGTTTGGGCACATAGGTGGTGCTTATGATAACGTTAGAAAATAAACAGAAACTGCAGTTGCCATTGTAGTTGTGAAGCAAGAAAGCCTTTGTCTTTCAAATTTTACAGCTGTGCTGGCAGGTCCAGGTGTACAGAGTGCTGTGAATTTAAAGTTTGGAAAGTACTTCCCATCCTGTTTATACAAAGTAGATTTAAACTGTAGATGACCAAATTGTTCAGGAACTCAAACTTAGATTCTTGGGGGTTTTTGTTTGTTTGTTTGTTTAAGAAGTAGATTATTGTCCGGATTGTCCTGATGTCTTAACTTCTTCCCATTTCTGTTTTATGTCTTTATATCACCTAACAAGAACTCAGGAGACACTGAACATTCCTACTTGTCAGGATAGACCAAGGGTGGTTTGGAATAGTGAGCCTTTTACACATGGGGAAATGGCAGAGAGAAAATCTGAAAAGTGCGAGGGCTTCCAGAGTTTTGCTTTAGCTGGAGCTCAGGCCTCTGGCAACAAGCATCAGAGGCATGGTCCTGCTTCCTCTCCATGCCAGAGTTCTTGACTGTGACTAGTTCTCCGACACCTTTCTGAGTTAGGGAAAGCCTCTGGTAGAATTGGTTGCTTTGAGAGAAAGTCCCCCTGATAGGAATTATGGCCATAAAATCTAATTTTGGGGTGCTTAGAGACGCCCTATCCAGTGAGCTGTGTCGGCATGCTGTCCCTCTTGCCCCCCTTTGCAAGGGACGGTTGTAAAAAAAAGAAGGGCTCCTCTGTTTCGGTTGGTTTCACAAACTTTGGACTTTTATTTTCAGCAGTGATTCTTCATCTTCAGAAAGATGAACGTGAACCAGTGCTGTGTAAAGAAAGCTGGTGGCCATCCTTGTGTCGGTGTCCCCGCTCTGCTCTTTGGGCTGAAGGCTTTCCCTCCCCGCCGGGTTCATTTCTTTGCCTGGGTTCCCCAGGCAGCCTTCCCGAGCACATTGGGATGGCCTCTGGCTGACCTTCCTCTCCCTCAGACACTGCTCACAATGAAGGGGCCTCGCCCCCATTCTGCAGAGGTGTCTCCTTGGCGCAAAGTCTTTTCATACCCTCTCTCTCAGTGTGGACAGGAATGCGAGGGAACAGGAGCGTTTTGTGTGTCTTAGCAATGCACCTGGCCCAGTTTTGTGCACCTGCTAGAGTCCTGCAGCTCTGTTAGCTGGAAGGCAGAGGAGGTTTGTTTAAAATAGCCTATGGTTATTTTAAAAGTAACATTCACAAGCAGGGAAACCTAGAAAAGGGATCCGTTGATTGAAAGTCACTGTAAGCAATGAAGAATGCTGGTTGTCCAAGGTCTTCTTATTCTTTTTTTTTCATATGTTTAAAACTCAAAAGGATTCTTGGGACATACCCCATAGGTTTCAACCTATCAACTTTTAAGTTTCATGGGCAAGTCTAACTTTCCACTCTTTTTGAATGAGCTTGGTGACGTTTACTCACTGGGGACCTTCCCCCTCCTCAGACTGCAATTTGAAACCCTGGGGGTCTTTTAAAAGCCATAGAACTCTGTGCTGTGTTAATATTCAGAGCTGTTTACAATGGATGTAGTTTCAAAGGCTGAAGGCCTTGTTTTGAGACAGGAGGGTGGAGGGATGGAGGAAACATTCCCAGGCAGAGGAGGAAAAATATCTGAAAATCCCCAATGTTCCCTGGCCTGTGGGAAATTCAGGGACGGTGAGTAGGTTTTTTATGACTTAAGAATGACATTGAGGCTGTGGGGTCCATTCCATCTACCCCTGGCTTTAGTCCATGGTGTGTGTCAGTAATGTACTTTTCTCCTGCTTTTATTTTGAGGGCAAGTGTGGGAGTTGATAAGAAGCTCAGATCTCTTATCTCTCCATGCAAAGAAGTAGGATTGAAGACTAGAGGTTAAATTTTTCATAATAGTTTACCCTCTTGGCCCTGCACTTACTTTTTATATAACTGCAGAGTTTAGAATAGCTGTTCAGACTGATCAGTTAATTGCCAGTTATATGACTGGGGCTGAGAAATTTTCTAGTGAAGAACTTGCTACATCCATTATTGTCATTAAACAAAATGCATGGGTAAAGATTGTATTAAAAAAAATTAAAATTAGCCCTGGCCGGTTGGCTCAGCGGTAGAGCGTCGGCCTAGCGTGCGGAGGACCCGGGTTCGATTCCCGGCCAGGGCACACAGGAGAAGCGCCCATTTGCTTCTCCACCCCTCCGCCGCGCTTTCCTCTCTGTCTCTCTCTTCCCCTCCCGCAGCCAAGGCTCCATTGGAGCAAAGATGGCCCGGGCGCTGGGCATGGCTCTGTGGCCTCTGCCCCAGGCGCTAGAGTGGCTCTGGTCGCAACATGGCGATGCCCAGGATGGGCAGAGCGTCGCCCCCTGGTGGGCAGAGCGTCGCCCTCTGGTGGGCGTGCCGGGTGGATCCCGGTCGGGCGCATGCGGGAGTCTGTCTGACTGTCTCTCCCTGTTTCCAGCTTCAGAAAAATGAAAAAAAAAAAAAAAAAAAAAAAAAAAAAAAATGAAAATTGTGTTTTGTAGATAGTCCAGTTGGAAGTTGCCAACTTGTATTCTAGCTGTTATTCTTGAGTGGGTATGTTTATGTATTTTTCTTATCCAAAAGCTTTACAGTTTATATATTTATATACTATTATGTTTTATATAATTTAATACTTTGTATGGGCTTTTGGTTCATGTACTTTTATATATTGTCTTCTGAAACATAAGCTACAAATCCAGTCTGTTTTTAAAGCAGCTATTCTCTGTTTCGCTGGGTCTCAAGCCCTCAGTGTCTGGCCTTCAGTTCTTCTCAGTGTCCTCTCTAAGGGCCTTTGCTGCCCAGCTGTACCAGGGTCAGCGTTTGGGTTACTGATGGGGAAGAGAATGGTGAGGGTGAAGCGTTTTTCACTTTTATTCTGTTAAATTCTCATCAGGTGATCACACTGAGCACACACCCTTCACTAGGAATAGTGATTGAAAATTATTTCTAGGGTCCATTCCTTGCTCTAACACCCTTCGCATGTGTGTGATTTGGGACGAACCTCTCATTCATTCTTACAAGGGATCATAATCTATCTTACAGCTGCTGTGAGGACCAAGTTAGATGGTCCCATGTGCTTAGTTCAGTTCCACAAGGTGGGTCAATCAACTTGCTGATGATTCCAGAACACAGTTTGAAAGTTAAGGTCTCATTAGATCAAATTTTGCATGCTCTCTCGTGGCCAGTCTCCCAGTCAGATTTCCCAGTGACAGCGGCTCTCCTGGGTAAAGTTCGATTTCATGATATGACGGCTTCTTTGGGATTGGGCTGGGCAGCAGGGCATCACCCCAGCAGCCTTTTCTCATAAAGGTTTTGGTGATATGTGTAGAGAGAAACAGGGAAACTTCATGTGCCCTTGGGAAGCTCAAACAGGCAGGAAGCTGTGAACAGTTGCAACAAATTATAAATTAGAAAAAATTATGGAGGTGGTTTATAAATGTAGCCCAGTTATATAAATACTCCTGTCTATTAGCATTATTTTTTTGGGAGGTGGGGTGTGGGAAGGAGACAGGAAAGTGAGAGGCCCTTAAACTAATAATTTTATCCTATTATTTCCCAGGGTTTCATTGAAACTGAGCCAGACCGACTGAGGTGCAAGTAACTCCTCTCGGTCAACAGCTTGGAAAAATGCAGGTGCGCTCCTCCAAACATGGGTTAGGTTATAGACTGAGGGGCTGGCTGAACCCTGCTCCTACCTACTACCTACTCCTCTTTGGAATATTTGAGGGAGGAGGAGGTGTGAGGGGAGGTGACTGCAGGGTTGTATGCAGAGAGCTGGAGAACTCAGATAATTTGTTTTGGTTTGCTTGCAATCCTAAAGTAACTGTAGGGGACCATGGGCAGTAAACACAGAGTCATCTGAGGAATCTGGCGAAGATGCCACCTGAAGAGCAGTGTGTGGTAGCTCCTCTACACCTGTGCCTGTGTCCCTTCCCCAGTGAGTGGCCACAGCTCACAGCCTTGCCCACAGGAATGGTTATGACTGTTTGCGTCTTTATTGTTTAATCTCGCACAACCAGTAAAGTCCATTGTGTGAACAACCAGTCTGTTCATCCCTGCAAGTCTGATACGTCTTTGGTTTCCTTATGAACCAGGATACAGGTTCCAGTCACTGCCTGTTCAGTTTGTTTTGGCAAAAGGTGCCATTCAGGGAGTAAAGAAAGCATGGCCTGTCTCTTTTTAAGTACTTTGCGTTGATTATTCTTTAAATTTTTGTTGTGCACAGGTCACTGATCTTTCAAAAGATCTGCAGGTATTGTTTTTTTAAGGTCTCACATTAGAAATGAATGAAATGAGTGAGGGTCTACCCCACAAGTTAGCTGGATGTTAAACAAATTGGCCTGACCAGGCAGGGACGCAGTGGATAGAGCATCGGCGTGGGGCGCTGAGGATGCAGGTTTTAAAACCCCGAGGGCGCACGTTTGAAACCCCAAATGTCTCCGTCCAGCTTGAGTGCGGGCTCACCAGCTTGAATGTGGGATCATAGACATGACCTCATGGTCACTGGCTTGAGCTCAAGGGTCGCTGGCTTGAGCAAGGGGTCACTGACTTGGCTGGAGCACCCCCCCCCCAGGCACATATGATAAAGTAATCAATGAACAACTAAAATGCCACAGCAATAGGTGATGCTTCTCATCTCTCTCCCTTTCTTGTCTGTCCCCCTTTCTCCCTCTCTCTCTCTAGACAAAACAAAACAAAAAAACACAGAGAGAGAAACAAGGTGAAGATAATAGGGTTCTCTGCCCCCACCACTGATTAAACATTTTTTTACAATGTTATCTTTTTTTTTTTTTTTAAGATTTTATTTATTGATTTCAGAGAGAGAGAGAGAGAGAGTCCGGGAGGAGCAGGAAGCATCAGCTCGCTTCTCGTATGTGCCTTGACCTGGCAAGCCGGGGGTTTTGAACAGCAACCTCAGCGTTCCAGGTTAACGCTTTATGCTACCACAGGTCAGGTGATAGTATCTTTTAAGACTCCTATATGTAGATATATCAGGGGTCTTCCCTACCTTCACTTCCTGTCCTGTGCTCCTTCCACCAATTTATAATTTGCTGTTCAAATAATTTGCCACTTATCTTGGTCAGAGCATACCTTGCACTGATAAATTCCCTCTCACTGGGTTACTTGCTTGATGGTAGCATGTTAGATACAATGAGAAGGATTGAGCACTTTTGAACTGGGGGACAGATAATCTGGCTTTAGTTCCAGATCTTGTAGTTGCAGTGTTCTTTGTGTGGAAGCCTTTGTAGCTCGAGTCTGAGCATTTAGTGCTGGGTGAAAAGAAGTCGGCTGGCCTGGCTCTTCCTGGGCAGTGGTAATTGCAGCTGATGGGGAAGTTGGCGGATGGGGATAGGGAATCTTTCTTGTGAGAAGAGAATATGAAAAGTGATTTAAAACAAAATTCTGAATTAAGTAAACAATAGATATGCAGCAGCGAGGTATTTTAAATAAACTATCTCACTTCTGTTGGTATAGGGTGTTTTTCTTACCTTTTACTCTGGGGATAACGGACAGCTATACAACTGGACAGAAGACTGTGATGAACTATAGACCATCCCCCAACTTCAGCGATGATCAACCTGCTCCTTACCTTGCAGCTCTTCTTGTTTGCTCTGCACCCCAGTACCCTTCTCCTCTCCATGTTTTTGGGAAGCAGGTCCAAGACTATCACTTCATTTGTAATTTTTTTTAACTAATAGTAGCTTTATTGAGATATAATTCACATATCATATAGTTCACTAAAGTGTGTTTTAAGAAATGTGAATTTGAACAACTTTTGAAAAAATCAGCTTTTAAATATTCTTTATAAAGAGAATCTTGCTAAGCTATAAATTTACAGAATGTTTATTGAGAACAGTGTGTACTCTTAATTTGTGTTTTCAGAATACATAGTTTTTTTTCCCCTCTTGGGAGGTGTAATGCCGGTGGCCGAGGCCAGGCAGGTCCACACTGGATTCGGGCAGGTGGTAGAGAAACTGCAGAGCCAGAAAGGGTTGGGTTATTCTGTTTAATAGAGTCTCACAACGGCAGACAAGCACACAGGCAGGGAAAACTGCTTTTCACGGCAGCAAGCACATGAACAGCGAAATGGCTCCTCGCAGTGCCAGGCAGGCAATCTGTCCTGAGGAAAAGCACCCATAGACTTCCGTTGGCTGTACACAGGAATCTGCCCTGAGGAAAAGCACCCATGGACTTCTTTTGGCTGTACACAGGAATCTGTCCTGAGGAAAAGCACCCATAGACTTCCGTTGGCTGTACACAGGAATCTGTCCTGAGGAAAAGCACCCATGGACTTCTTTTGGCTGTACACAGGAATCTGTCCTGAGGAAAAGCACCCATAGACTTCCGTTGGCTGTACACAGGAATCTGTCCTGAGGAAAAGCACCCATGGACTTCCGTTGGCTGTACACAGGAATCTGCCCTGAGGAAAAGCACCCATGGACTTCCGTTGGCTGTACACAGGAATCTGCCCTGAGGAAAAGCACCCATGGACTTCTTTTGGCTGTACACAGGAATCTGCCCTGAGGAAAAGCACCCATAGACTTCCGTTGGCTGTACACAGGAATCTGCCCTGAAGAAAAGCACCCATGGACTACCATTGGCTGTACACAGGAATCTGCCCTGAGGAAAAGCACCCATGGACTTCCGTTGGCTGTACACAGGTGGCTTTGCCATATGCTCAGGCACTAACACAATGCAAGGGAGCAAGCCTAACACAGCTGTTTTCCCTATAGGAGGGGCTTAGAGAGGTCTTTTGTCCTAGAGTCCTTTGCCAGAAATGTGCAATTTGATTAACTCTCTCCCCATCTAACTCTTAGTTGGGAGGTTTCTACTATGCTGTTGTTGATTGTAATCACAAATGCTATGCATTTGTGAACAAACATTATTACGAATAGGTTATTTAAAAACTGATTTTCAAGGCCTTAGCCGGGTGGTTCAGTGTATAAAAGATCATCCCAGTGTGCTGAGGTCACAAGTTCAATCCCTGGTCAGGGCACATAGGCGATGCCATCAGTGAGAGCACAACTGAATGGAACAGTTAAGTGGAAAGGCAAGTTGATGCTTCTCTCTCTCTCTCTCTCTCTCTCTCTCTCCCCCTCCCCCTCTCCCTTCCCCTTCCCCTTCCCCTTCCCCTTCCCCTTCCTCAATTCCCTTTGCCTCTCTCTCAAATCAATGGAAAAATTAAGAAAAAAAACTAACAACTGATTTTTCAGATATTGTTACTTATCTGATAAGACATTGGTTGTAGTTAAGTCCTGAGTCTGAATTAACGGTTGTTTACTTTGCAAGTCCTGACCCTCCAGCTGTGGCTACTTGAGGCTGCTTTAAATAGAGTTAGAAACACCCTGTAAAAAAGGCCTCGAAAAGCAAAGAATCAGGTTCCGGGAACCCTATGTGCTTGACTTATACCTCACACAGATTTGAAAATGCTTTTCTTCAAATAGTTGCAGAATGATTTTGTTCTGTTTTGTAAAAGTCCATAGTTTTATATCTCCACAGCCTCTTACTTGGTTTTTTTCAGGAGCCCCTTTTAGAATAGCTTTCTTGATGGCTGCAGCTTATGTAGGAATCAGAATGTAGTCATCCAGGTTCCATTCACTTGATCTTAGTTTATACAATGATGTCCATATTCTATTTGTGAAAATCTAATGTCATAAAGATTGTGGAGTGTTCAGTGGTTTATTTTTATTTTTTTTACAAGGACAGAGAGAGAGTCAGAGAGAGGGACAGACAGACAAGAACAGAGAGACATGATGAGAAGCATCAATTATCAGTTTTTTGTTGCTACACCTTAGTTGTTCATTGATTGCTTTCTCATATGTGCCTTGACTGCGGGCCTTCAGCAGACCGAGTAAGCCCTTGCTCGAGCCGGTGACCTTGGGTCCAAGCTGGTGAGCTTTATTGCTCGAGCCAGATGAGCCCACACTCAAGTTGGTTTCCTCAGGGTCTCGAACCTGGGTCCCCCACATCCTAGTCCAACGCTCTATCCACTGTGCCACCGCCTGGTCCGGCTGTTCAGTGGTTTTAAAAGCTGTCTAGCATGGTCTGGTTAAACTCATGGATGTATCAAGCTTAATTAAATTTATATGATATTTAATTAGATACCATCTTAGAGTGGATTCTATATTTAGAAAAGTAGAAGCACATGCCAAAGGGTTTTAAAAAAATTATGAGGTGGGGACTTAGAATTGAGAAATTTCAATTAGGAATCTAATTTCTATTTTGCAAACTGGAAGAACTTCATTCTTCATTTGATTTCAGCAGTGCTGTCTCTTGGTACTGCAACATGAATCTTGCTACATTTTCGTTTTTTTTAATTAAAAAACATTTGTTTTGGTCTGTGATTTCCTCCCTCCACCTGGGCTGGTGTGAGTTTCTGGCACACAAGTTCCCAGAGCTTGCAAAAGTTACAAACAGCCCCAAGAGCTCACAGCTCCCAGGAAGTTGGTTGTTGATGTAACAGTGATGGATGCAGACGCTGCAGCTTCATTGGGGCAGGATTTCCTTTAGAGTTCAGAGAAGAGGTCCAAAAAGCAAACAAAATGCTTTGCAGCTTTTAAGGTCTGCCTCATCCCAGATTCCTCCAAATGCTTCCTCAGATTTAGTGTCCATGTAGGACTCTTGGCCACGGGTGGTTTAGCCTCAGTGAGGGATGTGCTTTGCCCAAGAGAAAAATAAGGAACTCTTCTATGGAGATTTTTGGATTCTTTCACAAGTTCACTTGAAACAGTACTTAGAAATAATTAAATTATATTGTATTCCAGACTGTCTTAAAATAAAGGGTAGCAAACACTATTCTTTTTGGGGAAGGGAGCCAAGAGAACTTGATTATATGTGAAATCTTCCTCAGTTCATCTTCCTGGGCAGAAAGGAGCTCACATTTTCATGAAGTTTCTTAAAGGGGTTCTTGAGCAAACAGGAATAAAACTACTGACTAAAAAGGAAAATATATCATTTCTTAAAGCTATGAAGGCAGGGATGTTGTAGGATGGGAAAATAGCCCATGGTGGGTCAGGAGACCTTGGGGTTTTGTCCCTGCTCTGCCCCAACTGGCAACTGACCTTGGGCTAATCAGTTTCCTTTCTGTAAAAGGATGTCTGATTTCTAAGACTCATTTTCAGGTTTATGATTTTACCCTAATTGAAGCAAAAGAGGGAATAAATTTACTACTCATTGGATGGTTACAATTAGCAAATAAATCTGTGTGTCTAGGATACATACTTAAAAGTAGTTTTTGTATGGTCAGTGCTTCTGAGGGGACTCCTCAGACAGCAACCCTGGGCAGCGCAGGAAAATAGGGTGTGCGTGGGGACTTTCAGTGAGGGGACCTGTTGTGGGCCCGTGCGTGTTGCTGAAGGGGAGAAAATACTCCATGGTGTTTCTTTGATGGTGCCTCCTTTTTTCGTGTGACTCAAGGGGAACTTGGAAACTGGTGCAGACCTACTTTTAGATTCTTTAATTTCGCTTTTAAGAATTTAGGTCAAAAACAGCAAATAAATTAAGGGCACATTTTCCCAAAGAGTCACCTTTCTCTTGTTTCTTAGAGCCTCTGCGAGCAACATCTCTGTCAGGCAGGTCTTCAGTGCATAGTGGTATGTAGGGGCTGCCGATGAACTGCCTTACAGGACTAGATGGTCACCTGTGACAGACTCGCTAGTTATCACCAGAGGAGGGGCAGCGACATACCTCTCTGTCCTTTCTCAGCTGGCTCGACATTGAGTGTATGCAGGGAACATGGCTATACTTCAACATCAGAGTAGCTTTCAGCCTTTCTGCCGGGAAGATCTGCAGTATGTACTTTTCAAGGTGGAAACTCAGTAGCTTTAATGTGTGCAGTCCAGTGGCTTGGTTTTTCTAGTTTTGGTTTTTTTGGGGGGTGGTCAGGTTGATACCACTTCTGTCCATCTGCCTGGGTTTTCAGTGGTTTCTTCTTGTTCAGACACTCTGTTCTTGAAAATCATGATCCCTATCATAATTGGACTTGTTTAAAGACTTTGTCCTGCCAAGTCTAGAAGCTTCTATTTTCTGTGTTTTGAATATCTACCTTTCTTCCACATGGACTTTGTTAATGCCTTCAGTGGAAATTCCTGGGCTTTTCTCTTCCTTTCACTCATTCTTTGTCCTGTTTTTATAAGGAGGAACCATTGAATTTCTTCTTGAGAGCAAATTCTTGGAATTTTGGAACCTTGTTTGGAGATACAGCTAAAATGCAGTGAAATTGGAGGAACAATTAGTGGTTTGGAAATTCTTGACAGGAAGTTTAACAGGAATTAGGGACTAATTTAGGACTAAAGCAAATAGTCCGAAGGACTAGAGTTTATTTTATTTTTTAATTCTCTTTTTAAGACCTAAAGATGGCATTTCCCATGTGTTTTCTGAGATTGAAATAGTCCAGATGATCCTCCCACCCTTTGAGCCTCTTATCACTGTCAGACCTTCTGTTGTTACTTGCTCTCATTCTGATGAATTTAATTTTTCATCTGGTCCTCTCCTGCAGGATCTCAGTCCATCCTGTTAGGTAAGTTTTCTCAGATCCCAGTCTTTTTTCTCTGTTTAGACTTGAATTCAGCCGGATTGAATTTCATGTACATAAGAATCCCTCGCTGATGATATGTTTATTGAGCTCTGATATTCACATTTTCCTTGCTTCCCAAAGGGTTTTGAGGTTTACTTCTAAAGTGTGACTCCTAATTGACTTGTGTGGAGGACTTTACAAAAGTGTTCCAGAACTTAGATACCAGAAGTAAAAGGGCATTTTCTTTGTGCTGAGGATCTGTGTTCCCATGAAGAGCCAGGGCTGCTTCGGGGATGAGTTCCGAGGGCTTTCTTCAATGCCTGGTCCCCTGCAGGGCCGCCCTTCAGTGACGGGCCACAGCTCGTGGGTTGTCTGATACTCTGTGGCAGAGAGAACTTTTGGAGAGGATATTTGACCTAAAACAAAAATTGTAGATAGTCCTCTCTTTCTTTTCCCTTTCTCATTTTCTACTTTCTGCTTGAGAACCACTTCAAAGAATCGGATGTGTTGGTGCCAGACGCCATGCAGTTATTGTTAAAAGAATTTGGAAATATAATTGAAAACAAACTTTGCTGAGCAGAGTTGATCTAGGCGAGTTCTTACTTCGAGAAGGGGATTCCAAGTTTTCCCTCTATTTGGAGCTGATGTCTCTGAACACTTGTTCTGTGAGATGAATCATCTGTGAATTCTACATCTGGGAGTTATATATTGGGAAATGGCATTCTTTTTAAATGTAGTAGAAACACAAAAGCTTAAAGTTACAGTGTAGTTGGAAAATTCTAGTCAGAGTTTTAAAAAGTGAATATTGAGGTAAAATTGGCCAAATAATTGCACTTGAGATTATGATACCTAAAATAGACATGTTTGTATGTGGAAAGCAATATGACAGTCACACTTTTTAATTGGGACCCCCTCCCTCCCTTTTGTTTTGAAACAGATGATATTTAACAATTTTTCATAAATATAAAATAACCAGAATCATTAGTTAAGGCAAATATGACTTGAGAGTCTGAATTCATTTTACCATTTGTCTTAAACTCTTCAAATATATTCAAGCTGTGTTAACCCGAATAATGCAGTGTCAAGGCGTGGGTGGGGGGAATAAGGCATGTCCCTGTGCTCTACAAAGCCCCACTTCCTCCTGTGGGTGTGGTAAGAGGGTAGTGTGGGCCTTGCAGAGGAAGCTGCCATATTGTTGGCTGGCACAGTGTAAGAGTGGTGGCTCTGGAGCCCAGAGTCCCAGATCACCTTGGGCATTTTTCTTAGCTTCCCTCTGACTCAGTTTCCTCTTCTGTGAAAAGGATAATTGTAGCGCTCACCTCACTAAACTTTTTATGAGGACAAAATTGAAATACTTTATAATTTTTGGAAGAGGGCCTAAAACACAGCAGAAGCCTGAGGTTAGTTATTATTATTATAACTATAGCAGTAATAGCAGTGTACATTTTTGCAGCAGGACCCAGGTACATTAACTATAATTTTATTATCACCTTAACTCTATGAAATATATTACTTCCATATTCTACATGAGGCCTGACTTGCACAGGGTCTAGCACTTGCCAGAGTTGGAACTCAGACCTGACTCTGCGTGATTGTATTTTGAAAGAAGACTGAGACTAGTTCTCTCTGCCTCCTTGTGCTTGTCTTGCGCCTCCTTCAAGTCTCTGAGTTCCTTGAGGCTGTGATTGGCCCTTCCACTCTCCGGTACCTGCACACAGAGCAGCTGCTCTGTGACAGTGCCTTGAATGTGATTTCGAAGAGCGTGCGCCTTCATTGGCAGGTTAGTGTGTCAGAATCCATTTTTGGTGTGCCCCTTTGGTGAAGGGGGTGATAGCATATGTCTCACCATCTGTTGTTTATTGTTTCTGTTAGGTTGTGGTTTGTGTTCCTAGTCCTTGTTTCTTTCGTTTCTGGAGCAACTGCGAATATTATATGCTCGGGGATCAACAAAAGTAAACTATTTATAAACAGTAAAGTATCCTTGGGTTTGGAAAGTGTTTTTTTCAAATGCCTGTATATTTGGTGGCTTTATTATAATCTTGCTGATGTAGCCTTAGACAAATTGCAGATTGAGGCACATTTAAAAGACGGGCAAGTCCTAGGCCGGCCTTGTGTAACTAGCTTACAAACAGTCTTGGTGATAAGGCCTTGGTGTTAACGCCGACCTGACTGGTGTATTTTTAACTCCAGAACATATAAACAGTTTAGCCTGCCTATGGAGTTGATACTCTGCCTGAAACCCTTGGCATGCTTGGGTTATGTGGCCCTGTGAGATGTCTGTGTCCTGGGAGATTGCTCTTGCTGGGACCCACTGTTCCCTACCTTTCATCTAAAAAAAGGACCACAGTGAAGACATAGATGGAAGGAAGAACAGTGGAATTCATCAATGATTTTGTATAATAAATACACTGCTCACAAAAATTAGGGGGTATTTCAAAATGAATATGAAGCGATAAAATATTCTTTAGTTTTTGTGAGTAGTATATTTTGTTCAGCTTCTCTTCTACACTGTTTCTGTGTGTTGTGCAAACTTCGGGGGAATAGAGAGCTTCTTATTCACATCTCTCTTGCCCCTTAGCCACAGGGGTCTTTGCACAGTCGCAAGTTGGAACACATGACCCTCTCCACCTCAAGTTTTGGCTGTCCATCTGTCTCTCCACTCACTGTTCCTTCCTGTCTGGCTTCATGTGCCCTGGCCACCACATGGAACTTTCTCTAGGCTGTTAAAACACTATGCATGTCACATGTCCCTTACATCCTGTTCCCTCTGCCTGAAGAAATGCTTTTCCCTCTTTGTCTTGTAAACTCTTATCATCCCTCTTAAAAGTCTCTTCCCATGGAAACCATTGCCAGCCTTCGTTCTAGGTTAGATCCCTGCCTGAGGATCCTGCAGTACTTTATACAGAAGTTTCCTGGGGTATTTGGTTACTGTCTCTTGCCCCTGTTAGTCTATATTTCCGTGATTTTCAACCTTTTTTTTTCATGGCACAAACACATACTAATTACTAAGGTCAGTGCCTCTGACTAAATACAACCATTTTCATCTCATGGCACAAATAAATTAGTTACTAAGGAAGGAAGAGGTCAGGGCCCCTTTTTCTTTAGTAATTAGTTTATGAGTGCGTGAGAAACAAAGGTTGAAAATCACTGGTCTATAAGATCCTTGAAGGCAGGGACTGGCTTTGTTTCTGATCCACCTTTGTATTCCTAGACTTCAGTGCAAAGCCTGAGCACATTCATTGCCCAGTACAGATATTGAAGGAGAAACAGCTATGGGTGTTCGTTCTATGTGTTCCTATGAGTCCTTTATTGTAGAAATACCTCTCCCAGACACTTAGGATAATTAAGGCCTCCTAAGGGCTTGTCTGTTTGTACATTTCCTAAATATCCTAAATATGCCTCATCTATTTGATAGTTTCCTCCATCTGCCACCAAATACTAGTGTTGAGAAACTTAGAGGAATGGAAGGAAGGCAGGAAGAAGCAGCAAATAGAACAAAACTGAAAGAAGACAGGGAGGTCATTTACATGCCACACTAAGAATTGGTGAAGACTCTCTGTGGTGGAAAGGTGGCTTTTAAATCCCCTATCCAGGTATTGTTACTGTCACTTCTTTTCAGTTAAAGCATGTGACCTGCATCCCACATGGGGTCCTGGGCATCGCTTTCCTTCTGGACCTCAGGTGGCTGACCTTGGGAGGTGGGCTGGCCTGGCAGCTCTCTTCTGTGTTGGCTTTGGCAGGGGAGCCCACAGTGCATTTCCCAATTGTGACATGGCTCTCATCTGTTCTTTGCTGGAGCCGATGTTCGGAGTCTGCTTTTTCACAGTTGACACTGCAGGGGATAGTTGCTTCTTACACAGACTGAAGCTGTCTAGACACCCTTCCCTTGTGGTTATTCTGCTCAGTTTATGCTGAGCCCTGTCCAGGCAGCTGGTTTGGGTTGCTTGGCTCTGTTATATTGCTAAGTCCTCCACTTTGACAAAACAGGTGGCCAGGCCAAAGTTGTTTTTCTCCCTCTTTGCTGGCAGAGAGGGTAAGGCTGGTCTCCTTGACCAGAGCGAGCTGTGAGAACACTAAGGGCAGGTTACCATGCCTTCGGTAGTTCAATCCAAGTTAGCAACTTAGAATTACAGAAGCTTAGAGGGCAGGAGACTTTGGGTAGTTGGATTTCTAAACCTGGCCCATTTTGGCATGGATCTCAGGTGTGGGGAGTCTCCTTGAGATGCTCATGAGAGGCAGTGGGAAAGCTGTGTTCTGCCCAGTGAGCTCTGCCTCCTGTTTATTTTAATGGTGTCGCGGACCTGGGCTGTGTTCTGTAGGAAGGCCCTTAGGTGCCCAGTAAACCGTGATGGTTACAGGGCTTTTGTGCTGTTGACCTGTTTGCCTAGTGACCATGTTTTTATTTTAATTACTTTTAATTTTCTGGTAGACATGTTATTGAATAAAGAGGAAACTACAAGAAAAAAAAGGAATAATTGATCTCATTACGTATTTAATGACAAATATTACTTTGTTGTATAAATTTCCAGTAATGTCTGTCATTGAATACTTCTGTTCGGGGTAATATTTTTTAAACAAAATGAGGGTTGCTATTCCTGTGTAATTCTCCTTTGAAAATTTTAATATTGAGGCATAGTTGATATTACATTATACATTATATTAGTTTCAGGTGTACAACATAATGTGTGCTCTTTTTTAAATGAGTCAATAGCATTAATTTTTTTCTTCAACTTTATATGTTTTTTTAAAAATATGATTTACTTCATAATTAAACTTTCCCTGATATTGGGCATTTAGGTCTTTTCTTAAACTGTGGTAAATGTCCGTATATATACCTCTTTATACATTTCATATTTTTTAGGAGGAATTACTGAATCCAGATTGCTTTGGATATGCAAATTTTTAAGATTTGGCACCATTGCTCCTAAGACGCCACTAATTTATGGGCACAGTTAGAACTGTGCCCATTTCTCCCACTTCATCACAAACATTACCTTTTTTTCTGTAACCATACACCAGTTGCACTGAATTGTTTTAATCTGCATTTCCTTTTTAATTTCTTTTTTGGATGCTCAGTTAGGCAAATAAATTATCTTAGTGCCCTCAATTGTGAACTTTGGGCTTGAACAGAAACGTGTGTCCCGAACACAAAAGGTGATGTGCTCCTGAGTAGGAAGAGCCTCTTCCCCCCAGGTGTCATTGCACAGAAAACTGTGCCTTGTGTGGGTGTGTCACGGATTGTGGCTCTGAGCAAGGAAATGTTTCTGTGTTCATATTAAACTGAAGTTGATTATGTGTTCTGGAGGGGAAGGTGGCAGTGGCTTTGCAGACCCCCGCTACAGCCCCAGCCCGCTGAAGCCCAGCCGGGCCAGCCTGCGGTGCCGGAGCCGCCTGCCCTGCAGCTGGTAGGAATCAAGAGCAGATTCGCACGGTGGAGAACCTTCAGGAACAGCTTCCAGCAAATGGAAATTATTTTAAAACAAATTGATGTGGTTTTTCTGTCAAACCTACTTGGAGCATAAACAAGGTTGGACTGTAAGCTGTTTCCCTTCTGCAAATGAGCCCGTGTTTGGAATGTGGCTTTCAGCAAAGTAAACATGGTCTTGAAAGTAAGTTGTCATTGTGTTAGTCTGATTTGAAAAATAAGTGTAGTGAACTGTCCAGCGTTCTCTCCTGATTGGCTCAAGACGTTCCTTCGTTTGTCTTCCTGCCGCAAATGGCACTATTTCATATAAAGGTTTTAAAGGTGAGTAGTAACTTGGGGTTGAGAGGGTTAAAGGGACAGAAGTACTGGGTCAATTTCTGTGGTAAGATAAACATTTTAATCTTAACCTCTTTGCTATGGAGGAATATCAAACACATCTTGTGAAATACTTAACTCTGTGCACATGGACGTGGGCATACCCTCTGATCCGTGCACCTTGGAATTCTCTGTCAGTTGTAAGGTGGTGCTCTGACCTAAGGGACAATTCCAGCTTTATTAAATTGGTCACAGCCCCCCCAGAAGGCAAAAACAATGCTTTTAATGTTCTGATTATATATTAATGAACAACCAGGCCAAGGGATACTTGCCAAGAAAGCTACACAGTGAGAAAGCCAACAGTATCAGAGTGAACTTTGCACCCTGAAAGTGTGAATGATGGTGGGTGAAAGAAGTTTATTGCATAAGGGGAGCAACTGGAATCCCTTTGATGTTGGTTAGCATCCTGGCCCCATTAGACTTTCTGACTTCCCAGTTAACTATGTCTTTGCTGGTGAACGCAGTGGTGTGGTGCTTGCAGGCTGAGGCGACCTGCTCGGGTCCTCAGAGGACCAGCAGACCGTACCTATGGGAGGGAATGGGGTGTGGGGGGCAGTGGCCACTTAGATCTGCTTGCAGTCCACTTCAACACATTTTAATCTGAAACGGAAACACACAGTCTCACCCCCTCCCAACTTTTCCTCTGGAGGGATTTTTCCAGAAATAGCTTGCTGTTCTACATCTGCCTGCCCCAACCACAGAAAGGGGTTTGATCTTAATCAGTTAGACCAGGGGTAGTCAACCTTTTTATACGTACTGCCCACTGTTGTATCTCTGTTAGTAGTAAAATTTTCTAACCGCCCACCGGTTCCACAGTAATGGTGATTTATAAAGTAGGGAAGTAACTTTATAAAGTTTATAAAGCAGAGTTACAGCAAGTTAAAGCATATAATAATAATAATTACCAACTACTTTATGTCGGATTTTCACTAAGTTTGTCAGAATAAATCTTTATAAAACAACTTACTATAGTTATGAAAGCTGGAGCGCCCCCTAGTGGGCGGTAGGGACCAGGTTGACCAGCACTGAGTTAGACCTTAATCTTATCTAACTAATGTATTTTCTCCCCATTGTGGTGACATTTCCTCCTGCCTGTGGCTTTTTCTTAATTTCTGAATGGCTAGCCATTGTGAACCCTGCTTTCCACGGCTTTTAAGTAATTTACTCAAAAGAAGAAAAAAGCATTCTTTTGAAATCCTGAGAATTTTGTTTTCTGCAAGAGGACAAACTCCCCCTGAGGTTTTCCACTGCTGACGGATTCATGGCCGAGCTGTGGTCCCAGTGGGTTCAGGCAGCAGGTAGCTGCTGGTTGGGAGAGCGGCAGTTTTTGGAGGTGGCATCATGGCTTTAGCATTTGAAATGTGGGTGTTTTGCCTGCTCCCTACTTTATTTAAATAATCTACTAGCACTTAAATGAAAAAGGTTATTTCTGCATTTTCATGGTGTAGAAATAGCTAGGTAGCATTTTTGATTGATCAATCAATTGATTTTAGAGAGATAGTAAGGGAGAGAGTAACACTGATGTTGTCCCACGTATTTATTCATTCATTGGTTGGTTTTTGTATGTACCCTGACCGGGGATTGAACCTTCAACCTTGGCATATCAGGACAATGCTCTAATCAACTGAGTTACCCTGCCAATATGGTAGGTGGCATTTTTAATCTGGAATTTTGAAAGCCTGCTGAAGCAGAAGGTTATTATTTTATAAATAATGAAAGCTTTATTGAAATGTGATTTAAATGCAATAAAAGTCATCCTTTTAAATGGTCTGATTCAGGGTTTTTAGCATATCCACCGAGTTGTACAGCCATCAGTGTTCCTAGAATATTTTATCACCCATTAGCAGTCCTTCCCCACTCTTCCTTCCTCCTATTCCCTGGCAACATCTGCTTCCTGTCTCAATGGACTTGCCTGTTCTGGACATTTTATATAAATGGAATTATAACAGTCTGGTTTCTTTCACTTAGCATGTTCTCAGGGTTCTTCCACATTGTAATGTGAATCAGCAGCTCTCCTTTTTATGGCTGAATAATATTCCATTATATGGATATATCACATTTTGTTTATCTATTCATCAGTTGATGGACTTTTTGGGTTATCTCTACTTTTTGGCAATTGTGAATAATGCTGCTGTGAACATTGGTGTACAAACTTTTATATGGATGTATGTTTTTATTTCTCTTGGGTAGATACCTAGGAGTGGAATTGTTGGGTGCTGGGTCATATTATAACTTTAATTAGTTAATTTTTTTTTTAGTGAGAGAGAGACAGACATACAGACAGACAGAAAGGGAAAGATATGAGAAGCATCAAAGATATGAGTAGTTGCATCACTTTAGTTGTTCATTGATTGCTCCTCACATGTGTCTTGACTGGGGTCTTCTCATATGTGTCTTGACTGAGCCAGTGACCCCTTTCTCAAGCTAGTGACGTTTGGGCTTAAGTCAGTGACCATGGGATCATTTTGATGATCTGATGCTCAAGTTGGTGATTTTAGGGTTTTGGACCAGGGACCTCAGCGACCCAGGTTAATGCTCTATTCACTGTGCCACCACTGATCAAGCACTATTTAACTTTTTGAAGAATTGCTAGACTGTTTTCCAAAGAGGCTGTATGCACCCTTTTGACTTTCTCAGCAGCGTATGAAGGTTCTCATTACTCCATAATCTCACCAATACTTATTATTGTCTGTCTTTAATTATATCCCTCCTACTGGGTATGAAGTGGTATCTCATTGTGATTTTTAATTTGAATTTCCCTGATGACTTGTGAGCATCTTTGTGTGTGCTTGTTGGCTATTTATATGTCTTTAGAGAAAAGTCTATTCAATTTCTTTGCTCATTTTTTAATTGGGTCATTTGTCTTTTTGTTGAATTATAAGCAGGTCAGTTTTAGAAAGAAACAGTCATACAATTTTCAGTGGTTTGGGGTAGAGATATTTTTCTTCTGTCTTCCTTAGTTGAACAGAATTTTATTTTTAAGATTTTTAAGACTTTTAAGATCTTCAGGTAGAAATAGTGGACAGTAGCTGCCTGGTGTGCTTGGTTTGGTTGTCTCTCTGTTTGTAATCCCAAGCGAAGGAGGCAATGTGGCAGGAGAACAGTGGTTATTCTTGCAGCGAGTCCAGGTTTCAGACTCGGGAGCTCATCACACAGTGTCCTCTGCTAAAATGGGAGAATTTGCCCTCCTATAACTTAGGGAAGTTTTCTGTGTATATATATAAGTATTTATGCCAGGTCTGACCATTTTCTCTGCTCCAAGGCAAGCTGTCTTTGCTGACAGAGCGTTGGTGCTATAAATTACAGCAGAACTCAGGCTGTCCAAATGCAGGCAGGGTGATTGCTCTGGACAGGTTTACAACAGGGAGGTGTGAAGTGTTTGGAGGAGACCGGAAGACAGAGGAAGGGAAGACATATTGAACTTGGGCAGCTTCAGGGTGGCGGGCTGACACAGCTAATTGAAAAGTATGGCCATGGTGGCTTTTAATGGGAAAGGAAGCCGAGGCCTTGCAGTGCTTTCCCTTCACAGCAAGAAACCAGAGGGAGAGCGGCTTGCTGAGTTCTTCAGTCCGTGCTGAGTCTCCGCCAGCACTTAGAGCCTCAGGCCTGCGTGTAGACGGTCAGAGCCAGAGCTGTTTTCTTTGTTTTTAACTTGATGTTCATGTGTCCCATTCTGTATGGACTGAGTTGATGGGGGGGGGGGGGGCAGAGATTCCGGGTGGTGGTGGGGAGCTTGAGAGAAGGCCTGAAAGTACAACTTTGAGAAAACATTATGGCCCACCATTGTGATCTGTCAATTTAGGTTGAGTGGGCAGTGGGCAGATCTCTAAGCAAATGAAGCAGTAATTACAGGTGGCTCTCTGTTAGCCCTTCAGGTAGCCATAGGCACTTTCTAACTCCTCTGTTGGCCTTGGAGTCCAAATTTGTGGTGCCAAGGCCTGGGAATCAGTATGTTAACTAGTTCTAAGGGAAATACTGTTTGGAGACATAAGGGTGAGACCCACTGCCCTGGACAGTAAGCTCCCTTAGGGTCAGCTACAAAGGACTTGTGGCTCCAGGTTTCTGTTCTCTGCTTCCCACTGTCCTCTGCAGGAACTCAGGGGCTTTCTGAGTTCTGGTGATACAGGACTACCTCTTCCTTGGCCAGCCGAGCCTTTCCCTCCTTCAGGACTCTTGCCTGTGTTTTTGCCACAGTGCCACTTCTGGGTGGCCTCATCCTTCTGTCTTCAGGTGAAACACTTCCTCAGAGGGCTTTTCCTAAAGCACCAAGTAGAGGCGGCTGCTGACTTCTTCCAGGAGAGCCTTGGGGACATGGGTGTGGTTCCTTGCTCAGCGATGGACTTTCCTTCCAGTTGTAAACTTGGTGCATAGAGACTACCTTATTGCGTTGTGGTCCTGGGTGGAGTCCAGCACCACTCCTGGCATGTGGAAGGTGTTTAATGAGTATTTTGTGTTCATTCATTTCCTTACCAAATGCAGGTGACCACTGGCTTTTCTGCTGTGTTGTATTATTTCAGGCACTGTTCCTGTGTCCCTGATATACCTGCCTACACACACCTGTAGAAATAACCACAGGTTCACCGGCCAGACATCTGCTTTTCTGGGACTGCCTATTTTCTACCCCTTAGGGTTTAATTAGGTGCCTTTTAAGGACCAGCTGCACACACTGAAATTACTTGTATATTAAAAATAAAAACTAAAAAATGTACCTATCTGCGCTTACGTCAAATGCCATGGTAGCAACTTCTGGAAAGCCCTGTCAAAGGCAGGATATAGAAGGTGTGGAGATGTTGGAGGTGATAGGATACTCCTTGAGGTGCGTGGTGGTTAATGTGTAACCTCTTTAACAAGGCTTATGTGGACTTGCGTGTGGCCTTCAGCTATTGGGGGTTCATAAACCCATGCTGTGGAGCATGTGTGTACGGCAGGTCCTCGGCTTTGAAGTAACTCGTACCCCCAAGCTTTAATTTCCTTTGGTTGAAGACAAGCACCACCACCAACTAGTAAACCTATCTTGCAGCAGGTTGGACACATACCCATCTAGCGGCTAGAAAAGACTTCCTTAGATGCCCTCTTCCGTAGCCCGTGCTCTGTGCACATACAGTATTATGAGATCAAGAAAGAGAGGTGGGAGCAGAAGGTCGAAGGGTGAGGAATTTAGGCCCTACCTTTTTGTGGGTGGGGGTGGCTGAGGTGGAGAAGCATGTCTTCCTGTGGATAAGACAGTCTGGTCTGAGATTCAGGCAGCTTTCCTCTGGGATGAGGGCTGTTTCAACGATACCTGTTGCTCCTTCATACATTGGTGTCATTGGGATTGTCCATTTGGAGAGGCTGGATTTAGAAATAGATGAGCATGATTACGGTAACATTTTACTAGCAAACTAGGATAATCTTGTCCTGTTAGAATTGCCTAACTGTTCCATATGAGAGGAAAATAATTGCTGTAATTTGGATAACATAAAAGCCAGAGGCTCGGTGACTCGGGTAGTGGTGTACCTGGCTTAACAAACAACATTTTGAAGTGCTGCCTGCCCTACTGGCAACAGAAGCCATCAGTTAAATAAAGCAGCTGTGAAGTAAGAGCAAGAACAGGAGTGTCTGCACAAACCACCTTTAAATTTTCTGATCCTTAACTAATGTCAGTTGGTTTGTGAATTATTAACTTCAACGTGTGTGAGGAAATACTGGCCGCTTAAGTGTCATGTATATCTTTATGTAAGGAAAAATAGAACTGACCATACCCACTGGTGCTACTATTTGGGGCTCGATACTTGCCTGCTTTCACTCAGGAGTATTTCAAGCAGAGGTAGGAATGCTGGCCCTCACAGACCACACGTGCGCCGTAGATCACAGCTCATCATGTCATTCCACTCTGCTTAGGAAGGAAGTGGTTTGCAGCCTGTTGGTGGATATAAGCATGATGGTCCTTACCAGGCTCAGTGGAGTATCCAGAATCCAGTGAGGGGTTTGCTTAGGGATACCTGTCTAGTTGGGAAGAATTGTGAGTATGGGATCAGAAAAGTAGATTTAGCGAAGCATAGGAAGCCGGTTTGAGAAGTCTGTTTAATGTCAGTTCCCTTCAGCTTTGCAAGAGGGCTTTGAGGTAGGTTCTTTAATTTGCCACTGGAGAGAGGGCCATCTTTCTTTACTGCCTCAGTTTCCTTAGCATGAAAACCTGAAGTTGGCCTTCCCACCAGGCCACTGCAGGGGTTTCCCTTGGAAGAAGCCAGCACCATCCACTGAGGGGACTTCGTTTCAGCGCCTATGACAGAGGGCTTTGAGTGATGGGGAGAGACGTGGAGGAATCCGCCTCTGCCCCGGTTTCCTCTGACCTCTTTTCAGAGGTCCCAAGGGCCTCTTCAGGTTTGTATTACTGGACTAGTTATCTCTTACGACTTTTACCTGAGGAGGGGAGTTGTGTAGTGGCCTTTATTTGGAGGGAAGGAGAGACTGAGGGAGAAAGACTCCATAACGGGGGAAAGAGGAGGGAGTTTGGGACAATTAGAGTGGACAAAAAAAGCAGCTCTCGAATAGCATGTCTTCGTCTGAGCCTCACACACCTTTGGGTGTTGGTTGCTGGATGAACCCTGCCCCGTAAGTCACATTTAGAACCCTGCTGGGCATGATGGTTCAGATGCTTGACCGCAGGGTCTGAGCTCTGCTCATTTCCAGTTCAGACAACATGCGTGCCATTGGCAGGGGAAGAGCAGGCTCCTCTTCCCTTCCCCATCTTGTCATTATCCTCAGGTGCAGGGCCATTTGAGGTTGGCAGTTCTGCGTTATGTGGATTTCTTTATTCCCTAGCTGCCGGGACCATTGCTGACATAGACGTGGGCCCCACAGCCGGCCTCCGGGATGGAAATGAGAGAAAAGAAATTCAAGCTGCAAATGTTTTGGAGCATTGTAGTGGCAAATTACATGAATGAGTGAATTGAAAAAGTGCCTGGTTTTACCCTATCATGAGTACCTAGGCCTTAGGTAAATATTGACACCAGCAAGTGTGGCAGGCCTGCCATTTGTCTCATGCCCCTAGGAATGAAAAGGCTTTTCTGAGGTGCTGATGACCTTATAAACCACCCCGACGAGTTTGTACAGGTGCCTTCTGCAGTAGCACTTTGGGTTGGAAAGTGGGTGGTTTTCTCTTTTTGCTTGTGCAAGCTTAAACCTAACCAAACCCAAACCTGCTTTGGCTTATCGATCCCGGCGGAGTTTGCTGTAGGTAAATGTTGTTGCCAGCACAGTTTTGCAGAGTCATGCTTGTGTGGTCATGTGGACCAGACCTGGATTGGAGCACCTTCATTTGCTTCGACAGTATTTCAGAGCCAAATGTGGGAGAGAAGGAAGAAAAGACAGTCAGCCTGGCCATCTCAGCTGGAGGCCCAGCTGGATGTCGGAGCCTAGTGCTGTATTGAGCAAACTGTGTTCCCCACCCCCCAAACTATTAGATCCCCTATATCTCTGGGCTGGAAATTCATCTGTCCTCTAATTGAGGAGGGTTTATGATGCCAGTTCTGTTCGTGTGATGTGTGCCGGAGCAGCCCCCCCCCCCCCCACAGTCCCCTCAGCATACTTATTAGAAGGAAGTCCTGATGGAGTTTGACTCTGGAAGCTGAACAGAGACTTTAACCAACTTGGGTTTGATGGCATCATCTTTAAAAAGAAATGACAGTAGGCCCTGGCCGGTTGGCTCAGCGGTAGAGCGTCGGCCTAGCGTGCGGAGGACCCGGGTTCGATTCCCGGCCAGGGCACACAGGAGAAGCGCCCATTTGCTTCTCCACCCCTCCGCCGCGCTTTCCTCTCTGTCTCTCTCTTCCCCTCCCGCAGCCAAGGCTCCATTGGAGCAAAGATGGCCCGGGCGCTGGGGATGGCTCTGTGGCCTCTGCCCCAGGCGCTAGAGTGGCTCTGGTCGCAATATGGCGACGCCCAGGATGGGCAGAGCATCGCCCCCTGGTGGGCAGAGCGTCGCCCCATGGTGGGCGTGCCGGGTGGATCCCGGTCGGGCGCATGCGGGAGTCTGTCTGACTGTCTCTCCCCGTTTCCAGCTTCAAAAAAAAAAAAATGAAAAAAAAAATAAAATAAAATAAAAAAAATAAAAAAAAAATAAAAAGAAATGACAGTAGAAGCTGGTGGGGTGGGGACTGTTGTGTGTTCATCAGGTAACAAGTATTAGGCAAAGAAGTGCTAGCTTTTCATAGGGAAGCTGCCTTGCTGTAGCTGGGCTCAGGCGATGTCTGGGTTTGGTGTAACCCACGGTCCTTGACTTCTGGCTGAGGTGGGCACTGGATGGCTCTTGTCTCTCCCAGCACAGAGAGAGGACATGGAATACCCGCTCTCCCAGCACAGAGAGAGGACATGGAATACCCGCTCTCCCAGCACACAGAGAGAGGACATGGAATACCCGCTCTCCCAGCACAGAGAGAGGACATGGAATACCCGCTCTCCCAGCACAGAGAGAGGACATGGGATACCCGCTCTCCCAGCACACAGAGAGAGGACATGGAATACCCGCTCTCCCAGCACACAGAGAGAGGACATGGAATACCCGCTCTCCCAGCACACAGAGAGAGGGTGTGGGGTGCCCGCTCTCCCAGCACAGAGAGAGGGTGTGGGGTGCCCGCTCTCCCAGCACACAGAGAGGGTGTGGGGTGCCCGCTCTCCCAGCACACAGAGAGAGGACATGGAATACCCGCTCTCCCAGCACACAGAGAGAGGGTGTGGGGTGCCTGCTCTCCCAGCACACAGAGAGGGTGTGGGGTGCCCGCTCTCCCAGCACACAGAGAGAGGACATGGAATACCCGCTCTCCCAGCACACAGAGAGAGGACATGGAATACCCGCTCTCCCAGCACACAGAGAGGGTGTGGGGTGCACGCTCTCCCAGCACACAGAGAGAGGACATGGGATACCCGCTCTCCCAGCACAGAGAGAGGACATGGGATACCCGCTCTCCCAGCACACAGAGAGAGGACATGGAATACCCGCTCTCCCAGCACACAGAGAGAGGACATGGAATACCCGCTCTCCCAGCACAGAGAGGGTGTGGGGTGCCCGCTCTCCCAGCACACAGAGAGAGGACATGGGATACCCGCTCTCCCAGCACAGAGAGAGGACATGGAATACCCGCTCTCCCAGCACAGAGAGAGGACATGGAATACCCGCTCTCCCAGCACACAGAGAGAGGACATGGAATACCCGCTCTCCCAGCACAGAGAGGGTGTGGGGTGCCCGCTCTCCCAGCACAGAGAGAGGACATGGAATACCCGCTCTCCCAGCACAGAGAGAGGACATGGGATACCCGCTCTCCCAGCACACAGAGAGAGGACATGGAATACCCGCTCTCCCAGCACAGAGAGAGGACATGGAATACCCGCTCTCCCAGCACAGAGAGAGGACATGGAATACCCGCTCTCCCAGCACAGAGAGAGGACATGGAATACCCGCTCTCCCAGCACACAGAGAGAGGACATGGAATACCCGCTCTCCCAGCACACAGAGAGAGGACATGGAATACCCGCTCTCCCAGCACAGAGAGAGGACATGGAATACCCGCTCTCCCAGCACACAGAGAGAGGACATGGAATACCCGCTCTCCCAGCACACAGAGAGGGTGTGGGGTGCCCGCTCTCCCAGCACAGAGAGGGTGTGGGGTGCCCGCTCTCCCAGCACACAGAGAGGGTGTGGGGTGCCCGCTCTCCCAGCACACAGAGAGGGTGTGGGGTGCCCGCTCTCCCAGCACAGAGAGGGTGTGGGGTGCCCGCTCTCCCAGCACACAGAGAGGACATGGAATACCCGCTCTCCCAGCACACAGAGAGAGGACATGGAATACCCGCTCTCCCAGCACAGAGAGGGTGTGGGGTGCCCGCTCTCCCAGCACAGAGAGAGGGTGTGGGGTGCCCGCTCTCCCAGCACAGAGAGGGTGTGGGGTGCCCGCTCTCCCAGCACAGAGAGGGTGTGGGGTGCCCGCTCTCCCAGCACAGAGAGAGGACATGGAATACCCGCTCTCCCAGCACACAGAGAGGACATGGAATACCCGCTCTCCCAGCACACAGAGAGGACATGGAATACCCGCTCTCCCAGCACACAGAGAGAGGACATGGGATACCCGCTCTCCCAGCACACAGAGAGAGGACATGGGATACCCGCTCTCCCAGCACACAGAGAGAGGACATGGGATACCCGCTCTCCCAGCACACAGAGAGAGGACATGGGATACCCGCTCTCCCAGCACACAGAGAGAGGGTGTGGGGTGCCCGCTCTCCCAGCACACAGAGAGGGTGTGGGGTGCCCGCTCTCCCAGCACAGAGAGAGGGTGTGGGGTGCCCGCTCTCCCAGCACACAGAGAGGGTGTGGGGTGCCCGCTCTCCCAGCACACAGAGAGGGTGTGGGGTGCCCGCTCTCCCAGCACACAGAGAGGGTGTGGGGTGCCCGCTCTCCCAGCACACAGAGAGGGTGTGGGGTGCCCGCTCTCCCAGCACAGAGAGAGAGGACATGGAATACCCGCTCTCCCAGCACACTGAGAGGGTGTGGGGTGCCTGCTCTCCCAGCACACAGAGAGGGTGTGGGGTGCCCGCTCTCCCAGCACAGAGAGAGGGTGTGGGGTGCCCGCTCTCCCAGCACACAGAGAGGGTGTGGGGTGCCCGCTCTCCCAGCACAGAGAGAGGGTGTGGGGTGCCCGCTCTCCCAGCACACAGAGAGGGTGTGGGGTGCCCGCTCTCCCAGCACACAGAGAGGGTGTGGGGTGCCCGCTCTCCCAGCACACAGAGAGGGTGTGGGGTGCCCGCTCTCCCAGCACAGAGAGGGTGTGGGGTGCCCGCTCTCCCAGCACACAGAGAGAGGACATGGAATACCCGCTCTCCCAGCACACAGAGAGGGTGTGGGGTGCCCGCTCTCCCAGCACAGAGAGGGTGTGGGGTGCCCGCTCTCCCAGCACACAGAGAGGGTGTGGGGTGCCCGCTCTCCCAGCACACAGAGAGGGTGTGGGGTGCCCGCTCTCCCAGCACACAGAGAGGGTGTGGGGTGCCCGCTCTCCCAGCACACAGAGAGGGTGTGGGGTGCCCGCTCTCCCAGCACAGAGAGGGTGTGGGGTGCCCGCTCTCCCAGCACAGAGAGGGTGTGGGGTGCCCGCTCTCCCAGCACACAGAGAGGGTGTGGGGTGCCCGCTCTCCCAGCACAGAGAGAGGGTGTGGGGTGCCCGCTCTCCCAGCACACAGAGAGAGGACATGGAATACCCGCTCTCCCAGCACACAGAGAGGGTGTGGGGTGCCCGCTCTCCCAGCACAGAGAGGGTGTGGGGTGCCCGCTCTCTCAGCACACAGAGAGGGTGTGGGGTGCCCGCTCTCCCAGCACACAGAGAGGGTGTGGGGTGCCCGCTCTCCCAGCACAGAGAGGGTGTGGGGTGCCCGCTCTCTCAGCACACAGAGAGGGTGTGGGGTGCCCGCTCTCCCAGCACACAGAGAGGGTGTGGGGTGCCCGCTCTCCCAGCACACAGAGAGGGTGTGGGGTGCCCGCTCTCCCAGCACACAGAGAGGGTGTGGGGTGCCCGCTCTCCCAGCACACAGAGAGGGTGTGGGGTGCCCGCTCTCCCAGCACACAGAGAGGGTGTGGGGTGCCCGCTCTCCCAGCACACAGAGAGGGTGTGGGGTGCCCGGAAGTCCACGGGCCGTTTCTGAGGCTTCTGCAGCCTGTAATAGGACTTTAGAAGTAGTCATTTATAATGCTTGAGTTTTGTAGAGCTTTTAATCACTTTTGCTGGTGATTTATGTTAAAGACAGACTGATTTCCCTAGGTACCTCTGTTCATTATTTGGTTAAGGTACAGTTTAGCAAGTGGAATTGAACACTAGGATCCACCCTTTCAGTTGCATGTTTGGGAGTAAATGACCTGAAACAGCAAACTGGTAAAAGATGGTGTGTGTGTGTGTGTGTGTGTGTGTGTGTGTGTGTGTGTGTGTGAGAGAGAGAGAGAGAGAGAGAGAGAGAGAGAGAGAGAGAGAGAGAGAGAGATATGAGTGCTTGGTTTTGGGCTTCCGGGGGCCTGGGTGAAGGTATAGATGGACCATGTGGTAGAGTTGAGGCATGATTTTGAGAGGACTTGGTGAAATTTTTTTTTAAGGAAGAAGTGAAAGCGTATGTTTTCCATTTGACATGGTAAAATTTTAACATGTTCAAGGACAGGGGTCAAATGTATCATCTGACTCTTTGCACTTATAACTTCAGTGAGAGGTAAGTTCCATATTGTAATAGCAGGAAACAGTCTGTGTAAAGTAATGCGTGCTGAAATACTGTGTGAGTGTTGCAGCTTGACTTAGTATCTTAGCCCAAACCAGAGCTAGAGAAGGGACCATCACCACGAGAAAACGATAGAGACAAGCTTATAAGTTGACAGTGTTTCATGACGTCTGAATATCATAGGAAGAAAAACATTGCCTTTTGGCTTCAACTGGGTATTACATGACACACACAAATTTTAAAAACCTGATGGAAAAGGCGACAGAAAGAGATCCCATGTCGATAAGCTAATGAAAAAAGTCAGTGACTTAACTGTTAGCCAGAAGGCTGACCTTTTAAAACTGTTGGTTTTCTTTAAAAATACTTACCTAGACACTTGTGTGCCTGCCTGTAATACAGCGGATGTAATTGCAGAGTTGTGGGTGAATTCAGTTTTCAGCATTGGTGGACTTCACAGCAGGGGTCAGCTCTGTATATTTGAGTGCTCTTCCTTTTTGAGTGTTGAGGTGGCTGGGAAAGAAAGGGAGGCTAAACCTAGGAGATAGTATTTAATATTTTAAACCTAGAAGATGATATTGAAAACTTAGAAGAGAAGATGGTATTGAAAATGTCTGATAATATTTGAAGGAATTTTGCACTTTATACATTTTAATGCAGAGTATTGTAGCAAATGTAAGCAAACCTGGATTTTTGTATCAGCGGTCATAGATGTTGGATGTGTGGGCTTTGCATAGGCACAAAGACGTTACAGAGCAGTGAGTGGTGGGTGTGTTTTCAGTTGGAAAAAATGAAAGAGGCGTGTAGATTCCCTGGAAGCTGGCAGGGGACTCCATGCACACCCCCTAGCACCCCTGGCTTTCCAGAAAGGATTTTTCTTCTGAGCAACACTAGCCTGGGAAAGTAGTTACACCTACTTGTGTCATTTGTCCCTTGATTTTTTTGTGTGTGGGTGGGGGAGGAAAGAGATGCCGAACACTACGGTAAGCTGTTGTTTGTACAGATGTATTTGCTTTAAAAAAAAGCACCTTCACTTCCTTTTTCCTCCCCTTTATGGGACAACGAAGCAAGTTGTGTTTATAACCCAAAAGTGTATTTGCCTCAGATTGCCCTTCTGAACAGTTTCTCTTAACAACAACAACAACCTGGTCATCTCACATCCAGAACTTTGTTAACACATTTCTCTTCTTATCTTGTGGCATACATTTCTGTAACATGAGGTTTGCGGACTATTGTTTTAAGTGATTGGATTATGTTAGAGAGTGAATTGATGAAAAGGAGGATTATAAAGGCCACAAAATGCCTGAATCGTTTCCGGGTTCTAGGAAACATCTAGACAAGAATGTTTAGAATGGCGTATAGGAATCAGATGGAGGGAAGAGGGTTTTTGTTTTTACTATTTTAATGTGTGTCTCTTATACTCGGGAAGTGATATGTTCTTGGGGGTTTAATTCTGAAGAATCTAGAATCACTGATACAATTTTCTTATCCTTTTATCCCAGTGAAATCCTTGGTGTACCTTCTGTCAGAAAGACAGGCTTGGGATTTGGCCACCCTGTTCTGACCAGGAGTGCTTTTTATGGGGCTGCATTAAAATAGTTGTTTTCTTCTCTGATAGCACCATTCCTCTCAGGGCCTTTATGTGTGGGCATGAAGTGCGTGAGCTCACAGTGGGAAGTGAAAATTCATTTTAGTGTGTTGCAAAAGGAAATTGATCACAGTATCACTGATGGTTGGCAAGGGTTCCAGCTTCTATCAGATTCTGTTGGGGACACATTCAATCAAAGAGGTGTTCATAAGATGTTGCTAGCTAGCAGCTCTCATATATAAACCCAAAGTGAATGCATTGCATTTTAAAGCTGCATCATGCTTTTAATAAATACCTTTATTTCATAGTGGTGGTTTTATAGGAAGCTAGTCTCCATGTGGACCTTTGTAGGGGCAGAAGGGTCAGGTGGAAGTGTTAGGAAAGGAAACATCATTCATGACCAGAGGGACAGTGGTGGACCTTTCAAAGCACTTGGTGAACCAAGGATTCTAAATTTATCCATGGTTAATGTGTCCCATTTCCTGTCCCTTTAGCCCAACTTGTTTTGCCTACTACAGAAGCAAGAGCCACTATTTATTTCCTGTGTCTGTAGAGCTAGTTTTTCAGTTAGGAGAATCCTCACTCGTTCTTTCAAGAAGAAACGTCAGCCTCAGTTGAGTCCCCGAGGTGAACACAGGTTCTTGCAGTGCTTTCTGTCCCCTACAGGTTATGATTGATAAGCCCTCTGTTCTCTGATCTCACCGAAAGCCCTGCTGCCTCCGGATGTGAGGGGAAGAGACGTGTTAGGGAAGAGACTGATGGACAGGGCGGGAGTGCCCTACTCCCAGGCATCACCTATTCTCTGTTCTGCAGAATGGCTGGGCTTGCAGGTCCTGATGAAGCTGGGTGAAAGGGTCCTGTTGCGGAGGTGATGAGTTTGGAAAGTCCTGTAGAGCTTAAGGATTCTGAAAGGACAGATTTGTGATTCCTTCTCCAAGATGATCAAGTAGAATAGGTGACCAGACTACTGACTCCTCTTCCCCCTTCTCATTCCCAAATCTCCCGCAAAGCTGCTTCTTTAGTAGTAGAGCCAGATGGTGGCTGTAGGCACTTCTTCCCTGCTGGGGTGGTCATGGTGGTGTTCCCTCTGTGGCAGGCTTGTGGGAGGACCAGCCTGTGGCCAGCAGCTCTTCCCTGCACAGACTCCCTGTGTTTGTGGAGTACCTATCAACTGCAAAACTGCTGCAGCTCGAGTGCCTCCTCCTAATTAAATTAATTCATCTTTGTGCGTTAATGATGCATGTACCATATTTAACGAGAGACTGCTGTGGAAAATTTGTGGCTTCCCCCTAGGACCACCCCACAACCAATCATGAGAGTGCCTCAGTAACAAGATTACATCATACCCAGTTATTTTTGTCTTTCTTTAGCCAAAATCTTAGTTTAGTAGGAAAACCAGATTCTAGAATCTCTTGTTTTAAGGGGTGTTACAGAAAGCAAATGCTAATTGCTTTCAGTGATGGTAGACTATTACAGTAAAAACTTTAAGTAGTTGAGCAAGGAGATACTCTGCTTCTGTGGAAATCAGCTTTAATGGCCCTGCAAATGAATGTTCATGAGGGACCTGACGCTGAGATTTGTTAAGGTTTATATAACCCTTGACTTAACTGACTGGTCAGCTGTGGTCTGACAACATGCAACTCTGGCTACTATTCTCAACTTTGCCCTGAAACTAGCTTGTCTTGCCCCTCTCCTTTTTTCCCCCTCTTCTTTTCCAAGTGAGAGGAGTGGAGATAGACAGATTCCCGCATGTGCCCCGACCAGGATCTACCTGGCAACCCCCATCTGGGGCCATGCTCTCAACCAAGCTATTTTTAGTGCCTGAGGCAAGGGCATGGATCCATGCTCAGTGCCTGGGCCAGCTTGCTCTAACCAAACCATGGCTGCGGGATGGGGAGAGAGAGAGAGAGAAGGGAGAGGGGGACGGGTGAAGAAGCAGATGATTGCTTCTCCGGTGTGCCCTGACTGGGAATCAAACCCAGGACATTCATGTACCAAGCTGATGCTCTACCACTGAGCCCACTGGCCAGGGCCACTCCTCTCTTTCTAAGAGGCCATGACTTCTTGTTTTTAGTTTCATACCCTCTGCCTTATTTAACATTTTTAGCCTTTTTTCCTCCTACCATGTTTTTCTCCTACACGTCTAGGTTTAGCGAAGGTTTTGTATTTTTCTGATAAATTTTTCTTATTACAACTGATCTTCCCTGTTCTGAGTACCGCCTAGCCCCGGAGGGACCCGCACCAGGAACGACAGACCGGACGCTTCCAAGGCCGGTGAGCGCTGCCGCTGAGTGAAGAGGGCCTGGGCGGGCCGGATGAGTGCAGGGTCTGGGGTCTCCTGAATCACGTGTTAAGTAAATGGTTGCTGCTATTGGGGGGAATGCAGGCCCAGTGATTATTTTCAAGAGAAACTGAAACTTTTATATTTTTTGGTGAAAACCTTAGGGTTTTTTTCCAAGCACTGTTCAGTCACAGATTCCCTGAAGCCCAGCTATGGCCCACGGGCCACCAGTTTGCAGCTGCTTGCCTGCCACTCCCAGACGCTTGCCGTCTTAGAGCTGTGGCTGTCATTATTCAGGCCAGACTCTTATCTGTGCCCTAGGCTGTAAACTCCTTAAGGTCACTGACTGCATCATATCCTAATTTGTATCAGAACTGATCACAGCGCAGTATACTTTGGAGAAAACATTCAATTACTGCTTGTTGAATTTGACATCTGTTGGATGCTAAGGACAGAACTTCAGCCTCTATCCAGATTAACCATGGGCTGGGGTGGGCTGTGGGCACTACTAAGTTAGAGGGGCACACACGAGCTCCATGGGGTTAGGGGCGCAGGCATGGTGATTCTTCTCAGCTGACGTCGTAAGCGCCAGAATTCAGAGGCCCATACTGACTTCTGTAGCTGATTTTAAGGAGTAAAGGTAGGTGATGACTCTGGGGTCCTTATATGGCTAATGTGTATTCTTACCTTTTCTTTTGAGTTGTTTGCACGCCTTATTTGCATAGAGAACTATCTATGTAATATTTAAAAAAAATTGAAGTAACTGTGATTCATTACTGGCTTTCCTAAATATAACTGACCAAAATCTTACAAAATGAGCTGTATGTATTGTTAAAATCTGAGTGATTTTTGCCATTTTTTATTTGCAGAAAGTGTTTGTTTTTCCAAGGCTCAGTTTAGGGAGTGTGAGGGAGTGTGTTGCTTGCCGAGCTCACTGAGGAGAGCAGAACCTTGCCCTGAGTGGAAATTCTTGGGTGAAAAGGCCAGCGGGACAATTCCAGTTTAAGATGAAATTCCATTCTATTTTAAAAAAAGATTGTATTTATTGATTTTTACGGTGGGTGGGTGGGGGTGGTACAGAGCGAGAAGTATCAGTTCATAGTTGCTTCACGTTAGTTGTTCATCGCTTGCTTGTTATATGTGCCTTGACCAGGCAAGCCCAAGGTTTTGATCAGGCGACCTCAGCGTTCTAGGTCGATACTTGACCCACTGTACCACCACAGGTCAGTCGCAATTTCATTCTTAATATAAGCCTTTAATGTGTATTATCAGGCTATTTTGTTGTGATGCTTGGTTAGTGAGGGGAAAACATCACATTAGGAAAAAAGATAAGGTGGCCCTGGCTGGTTGGCTTAGTGGTAGAGTGTTGGCCTGGTGTGTGGAAGTCCTGGGTTCAATTCCCTGTCAGGGCGCCCAGGAGAAGTGCTCATCTGCTTCTCCACCCTTCCCCTTTCCCTTTTTTCTCTTCCCCTCTCTCTCTTCTCCTCCCACAGCCATGGCTTGAATGGTTCGAGCGAGTTGGCCCTGGGCACTGAGGATGGCTCTGTGCTTCACCTCAGGCACTAAAGCTTGGTTGCAGAGCAATGGAGCAGTGGCCCCAGATGGGCAGAGCATTGCCTGGTAGGGGGCTTTCCAGGTGGATCCTGGTTGGGACACGTGTGGGAGCCCATCTCTGCCTCCTTGACTCCCACCCTCTCACTTAATGAAGAAGAAAAAAAGGATAAAGACATCTGATATTCTAGATTTTAAAAGAAATCTCTTATTCTCATAAAACTTTAAAATGTAGGTCTCTGGAATATAATGTAGTTTTGCTGGAACTTGATGCGTATTGCACATCAGTCCTCAGAAGGTAAAGTGCTTTAGAGCGTAAGGGAATGAAATAAGTTTTACAAAATTGTACGTTCTTTCTTACTCACACCCCTTGAAATTTGAAAGGACTGCCCTCTTGTTCTCTGTTGCTCTTAGGCAGGTGACTCCTTTTAAAAATGGGTGGCGAGCAGTGTAGTTTCTGAGGCTAAGAACAGATGTCCATCTGGAGTCCACAGTTTCCCAAGAAACAGAGGATGGGGGCTGGGCCTGGGTGCCCCAGCAGTGCTCAGTAGTAAGATCTGTGCTAACTATGTTGTCCAGTGGCACTGGAGTTGTTTCCTCACTGCGCTGACTCAAAACCAAACACACTTTTTATCCCTGAGCTTCCAAGGAGTCAATGAATTATTGTTTGCCAGCCTTGGGTAGCCTTTGCCAAGTTTATAATATGTGGTTCTGGTTGTAATCCAGGAAGATACTGGTCAGATTATGTAAATACTGATTAAACCTACAGAATTAAACTCAAAGCATTTTTAATTGAGTGTCTTCCTAGTGAATTGAATTTTCTAAGGCCTTTTCCTCTTTTGGGATGGTTAAGAACTTTGTGTGCCTAAAAGACATGGGCTAATATTCGTGTCATTTCCTACCCCTTTTCTTTTTTCTTTTCTTTTCTTTTCTCTTTTCTTTATTCATTCATTTGCAAGAGAGTTTGACAGGAAGGGGGAGAGATGAGAAGCATCAACTCATAGATTCATCACTTTAGTTGTTCATTGATTGCTTCTCATATGTGCCTTGACTGGGTCGCTCCAGCCAAGCCAGTGACTCCTTGCTTAATCCAGCAACCTTGGGCTCAAGCCAGTGACCATGGGATCATGTTGATGATCCCGCGCTCTAAGCCAGCAACCTTACACTCAAGCTGGATGAGTCTGCACTCAAGCTGGTGACCTCGGGGTTTCGATCCTGGGACCTCAGCATCCCAGGTCGATGCCCTGTCCACTGTTCCATTGCCAGTCAGACCCCCATCAAAGTTTTTAACACAGTTCAATTATTGAGGAATTTAAATTTATTGTTAAAATCTAAGTGTCTCAAAATAGGTGCCATTCACTTTCAGTGTTTGTTGATGATTTCATGATTTAGAAATATTTGTTGATCACTCTATGATTTAGACACAGCATGGTCTAATAGACAGTTCAGAGATGATGGTAGTCACTCCCACATGTGGATGTTGAACACTTGCCGTATGTCTAGTGTATCCGAGAAACTGTGGTCTTAATTTTACGAAATCCTAATTAGTTTATATATAAACCTTGGTTGCCACGTGCCTTGGAGGCTCCTGAATTGGACAGCACAGGTTTACCTAATGGTGGTGATTTCTCAGCTTCTTGAAAACCTTAGCTCTCCTGGTTCGGTGGGTTTGGGGCCGGGGCCTTGTTGGGAAAATGCTCGGCGGGCTGATTGTATCAGGTACTGTTCAAGTGTGCTTCTCATACACAGATAAAACCTGGATAAAAACTTGAGCTGCCCTTGGCTGAGGTGCCTCTTGTGGTGCTACACAGGGTGGGCCGCAGTCAGCTCTCAGCAGACTAGCTGAGAAAGTAGCTGTGACTGGCTCAGTTGTTCAAAGATTTGCGCACCCTTTGTACAAGAACGGGAAACTTGTGTTATGACAGTGGCTGACAAAATGTTTAATGAAAGCTGCAATTGTCAGAAACTAAATTCCCTGAGGTTTCTTTCCGCTCCTCTTTGCTACTGAAAGGTGCAGAAATGCCTTTGACAGCATCTGTCCTGCTGATAGATGAATTGTTTTGACAGGAGAATCTGAAACCTTCAACTGAAGACACATTCAGATGCCCAGCTGGGTAGGGGTAATCGTGTTTGCAGAAATAAGCGAGATGCTTTAGATTTGTGTGCATGTCAGATGCCACCTGGAAGAAAGTTCTCATTAAAGGTTTTTCACTGGTTAACCCTTTGATTGATACTGAGTACTAAGATGGGAATTCACATCCCTCTCGTACAGTTCCTGGGCTGAACAAATGTAGTTCTTTACTTGTTGAAAAATGTCAGTAAGCGTAACAATCAAAGGGTTTAAAAACTTTATTTAAAAATTGTGCTGGAAAAATTAAATGTTGATAGGAACATTATTCACAATATCCAAAAGATGGAAACAACTCAGATGCCCATCAACTATTGTGTGGATCAACAAAACTATTGAATGGATGCACACACACAGAGGAATAGTATTTAGCCCAGAAAAGGAAGGAAGGTATCTCATATGCTACAACATGGTTCAACCTTGAGGATATTATGCTAAGTGAAACAAGCCAGAAACAAAAGGACAATAGACTGGTTTTGCTCATAGGGAGTACCTAGAGGGCCACAGTTCACTGAGACAGAAAGCGGAATGAGGTTGCTGGGGCTGGGTAGGGGGTTTGGGGGCTGGTGTTTAAGGGGTACTAAATTTCAGGGAGAAGATAAAAAGTTCTAGGGATGGATGATGGTGATGGTTGTACAACAGTGTGTGTGCGCATTGAACTGTACAATTAAAAATGGTTATTTTGGTAAATTTTATGTTATTTTATTTTACCACAAACCGTGATGTTGGTAGTTTGTCTCCCTGAAATGAGCAAACAAGAAGGTGCCTCTGAGGATTTTATTTCAGATTATTTCACAGGGAGAATGCAGTAAATGTTTTCCCTGTTTCCTGGGAAAGCTGTGGATGAGCAGCAGCTTATCCCAGGTGGCAGGACTTGCCACTTCTCAGACTTAAAAGCTCAGACTCAGAAGTAGAAGCCGTTCCAGGGGACCTGAGACGCAGCCCCTGTCCTCTCTCTGTGATTGCTGTAGGTGCCCCCAGAGGGAAGCACCCTTAGAGCCAGTCTGCTGGACCCTCATTTATTGGTACATGGCTTTTTTAGTTCACTGGAAGTTGAAACGTTGCCACATCCAGGCTGACCCAGTTGAGCTTTAAATTTTCACTTACAGATATATTCATCGTCATTGCTACTTACTAGGATCTCAGTGTGAGGTCCTGATAAGACCAGTTTATGGAAGACCCTTTATCAAATAGCCTTAATTGATTTTATTCCAGATAGTTTAAAATGTGCTACCAGTTAATTACTTAAGACCCAGCTCCACCCCTGGCTATATATATAAACCAGAAACGAGTCACTCATTTTGGACCTAATAGCCTCAAGAGTCAGTGGCCTAGCTGAGAGGCTGGAAACGGGTAGCCCTCAAGCCAGATGTGGTCTTCAGATAACTTTTGTTTGGCCCACCTAGGATTGCTTTTTTTTTTTTCCTTCCAAAAATTGAGAGAATTTATTGCAAGAATTCAGAGTTTTAGCTTCCTGACAGCAGAGGACACTGGCCTGCACTCACCTTGTTTCTGGAGACAGGAGCAGATGAGATGCCCTTTAGACAGGCAGGCAGGCACTGCTGTGCTAGCTCCCACCCACACCCGCAGGGTGACTGACCATCCACATTCCTAGCCACCTTCCAGGCTCTTGCCTTTGTGATTTTTAAGTTTCTCTCTGATGTCTCCTCCAGCTCAACTCCTTCCATCACCTATAATGATAGAAACGTTACAGTGTTGTAAACTCAAAGTATCTCTACACCCACCACTTCTATGATAATGTGCTCAAAATAGAAGACAATTTCTGTCTGTCTGGTTTTTTTTTTGTGATGTGAGCGAATTCTTTCCATTTGTGGATTTTCTTTTCTGAGTCAAACCTGTTGATTTCTCTGTACCTTCCCCAAGTGCAGACAAGCTCACACTTGACTTTAATATGTGGTTTTAAAAATTACCACCTTCAATATTTCATAGTAATATAATTTCTGGACAAATTGCTTTTCATTCAGGCTATGCCCCAAACTCAGATGTACCATCAATTCCAAGTGTAGTTTAACTTTATTTAGATGAATGTCTTGAGTTGGCAGTGAAGTGGCTATCAGCTCTAGGTCAGTATTGATTGGAATGTCTCTGGAGTAAGTTTTAAAGGTAGTTGCCACTTATGGGACACTGTGCCCCTTAAGAGCTAGATTGTAAACGTTATGATTAGTAGCACTGTTAGTTGGCAGTAATGTCAATCAAGTTAATAGCTGATATGAAAAAAATGTTAACCTCTTTATCTTCCGCAGGACTAGGTATGTTTTAGGGGCAGGGAGCAAGGCACAAGGCGAGACATTGGGGCCCAATTGGATGACAGTTCTGTGGATTTTGTGCTTGTGGATTAATTAACCTTTTCTGGGTTGAAGGTGTGATCTGAGAAGCTCATGTCTGCCTCTATGGGTGCAGGGAGTTGCAGAGGAGAGGGATGTAACTCTGAGTTACTGTGACAGATGCCATCACCTTGAGAAGGCTGCTCACGTGTGTGGTTTTCACTGTCTTTGGTTAACACCAACTGTGGGTATCCTGTGACTGTGGCTCCTCTCTCCTGTGTGATTTGTCATGCCTAATATTTATTCATTGATAGTAGGAGTGCTGTGTTCATAGTATAGTGTTGTGATTAGGATCTGACAGTGTTCACTTTCTCAGCAGTCCCTTCAATTTTGACTAAACACGTGAGCGATTTTTACTCTTAAGTTCTTGTTCAGGGCCCTGGCCGGTTGGTTCAGTGGTGGCGCATTGGCCCAGTGTGCAGATATCCTGGGTTCAATTCCCAGCCAGGGCACACAGAAGAAGCACTCATCTGCTTTTCCACCCCTCCCCCTCTTGCTTCTCTCTCTCTCTTCTCCTCCCCTCCTGCAGCCAAGGCTTGATTGGAGCGAGTTGGCCCTGGGCGCTGAGGATGGCTCCATGGCCTCCATCCACCTCAGGCACTAAGAAGAGCTCAGTTGTCGAGCAACAGAGCAATGCCCTACATAGGCAGAGCATCGCCTCCTAGTGGGCTTGCTGGGTGGATTACTGGTCGGGGTACAAGCAGGAGTCTCTCTGTCTCACCTCCTCTCACTGAATTTAAATAAATAAATAAAGTTCTTGTTCAGACAAGATTTCTCAACCTTGTAATGTTGCTATTGACGTTGGGGCTGGATAGCTGTTTATTGTTAGGGCTGTCCTATTCACTAGAGGGTGTTAGCGTCCTTGGCTTCTGTCTGCCAGATGTCAGTGGCCACTTTTCCCTCCCCAGTAGTTGTGACAACAAAGAATATCTCCAGACTTTGCCAAATGTCATCTCTGATTTTAGACAATGGAGGGTCAGTCTGCCTCGTTTTTTTCTCCTGTTTGATGATGTTTGATATTTAAGTAAGATATTAATTAGAAAGTACCTTTTAGACCAGCTTTGGCCTTGCTGTGGCACAGAGCACTTGGGCCTCATTCACACTGATACAGGTAGAGGACTGGCTCACCTCTGAGCTTCCTTCCTGTTACTAAGTGGCAAAATGATATTGATTAGAATTTGTTTGAGTTTAGCCAACTTGAGGTGCTTTGAGATTTTCACAGTGGCTTGTTTATAGATGCCAGTGCCAGAAGGTATATCTGTAAAGCTCAGTGTGAGGAAGGTTACTTAAAATAATACTTGAGATAAGGGCAATCATTATGTTATTTTTGGGGGGTGGGGTGGAGTAGAAGATTCCTGTTTTGGGTATATTAAAATGTTGATTCACCTGTTTGTTTTTTCTTTCTTTTTCTCTCCCTTGACCAGAAACCTGAGTTACAACAAACTTTCTGAGATCGAGCCTGCGGGTTTTGAGGACTTGCCGAATCTGCAGGAAGTGTGAGTGCTTTTCCCTACTCCTCTGGGGGTAGGAGGGCTGGAGAGCTCTTGTGAAGACCCTCTCCTATTGCAGCAGCAGCAGCCCCTGGGTCAGCAACCTACGCTTGGTAGAAGGAACATTTGTGTTAAGGTTGTCGTGACAAGTGCTTGCTCACTCAGCTCTTCCTCACTGCAGCCTATGTTTTCTTCCTAGGAGGGCGTGAGAGTGTGTTACAGTCTGGTAGGTGTGGACTTACTAGAAATCACAGGGACACGTGGGTGTGCAAAGCCCCGTGCACCAGCTTGGTTAACCCAAACTGACTGGTACTTGCCTACGGTTCCCAGGGAGCCAGCCCCACCCTGCAGATTTCCAGAAAACAAAGGTATAGAAGAGTAGACAAAAGAGGCTTACCTTTCCTCTCCCACGTCCAAAAAGAGCTGGCATTGCGGCTCCTGGGGCACCGGGCGAGCTGCCTCTGCAGTGTCCTTGAAGTCAGGCCTCAGTCTTTTCTTCTCTTTAATGTAAAGAGTTCTGCTTTTAGAATGGATGCTAGAATTATCAGGAATTTTAGTTCCATAGGGACTTCAAGACATTTTCCCATAGATTATGCATACCCACTGCAGAAAATCAGGAACCAATAGAAATATGTGAAGACTACTTCATTGAAGATCACCCAGACATAACTCTTGTGGACACTTAGTGAAAAATGCATACCTCTATACATATAATTTTGGGATCAGACTGTACACACAGCGATCATAGCACCCTGCTAAACCCTATATGAACAACTTCTCATTTAATTCTCACATGACACTGCTTGCTATAAATTTTTTTTAAGACTTTATTTATTCATTTTTAGGGGGGGGGAGAGAGAGAGAGAGAGAGAGAGAGAGAGAAAGAGAGAGAGAAGGGGGGAGGAGCAGGAAGCATCAACTCCCATATGTGCATTGACCAGGCAAGCCCAGGGTTTTGAACCAGTAATCTCAGCATTCCAGGTTGACACTTTATCCACTGTGCCACCAGAGGTCAGGCATAAATTCTTTTCTGTGTGTGTGTGTGACAGAGACAGAGAGAGGGACAGGTAGGGACAGACAGGAAGGGAGAGAGATGAGAAGCATCAGTTTCTTGTTGTGGCACCTTAGTTGTTCATTGATTGCTTTCTCCTATGTGCCTTGATGGGGGGAGGGGTTTACAGCAGTCCTAGTGACCCCTTGCTCAAGCCAGCAACCTTGGGCTTAAGCTGGTGAGCCTTGCTCAAACCAGATGAGCCTGCGCTCAAGCCAGTGACCTAGGGGTTTCGAACCTGGGTCCTCCGTGTCCCAGTCTGATGCTCTATCCACTGCGCCACTGCCTGGACTGGCTATAAACTATTTTCTTTTCCATAATTTCTCCCACTCTACAAAAGAGGAGAAGGACTGAAGTGGGGAGAAGCTAAGGACACTTGCTACATGGGAGGAGGACCCAAGAGCCAAACGCAAATCTATTTGATTTTAACCCTAAGGCTGCAGGGCCCTAAATTGCTACAGCATTCAAGTGAAGATTCTTTAAACACAGAAAAGCCAGTGTTTACCAGTTTGTATCAGTCTTTCTACAGCAGTCTTCTCTTCCTGGGTACCGAGTGTTTCCTCTCACTCCACCAGACCCTTTGTCCAGATCCACCCTGTGCTCGGGTACAGCCTCTCTGCTCCCCTCACTGTTTGGCTTTTCTCCCTCCCCTGTGCTCCTGTTACATTTATAGTCAGGATTGGGCCCCACCCCCAGCCTGTGCTCCTGTTTGGGGCCTGATTTCTCTCCTGTCTCTGCCAGGGCACTGGTGAGGGTTGAAGGGCTGGTAACTGCTCTCCTTACTGTCACATGGCCTTTTTTCAGACACTGAGTGAACTGAGGCATGGAGAATGGGCCAGAACTGCACGGCTAGTGAGTGGTAGACCTGGGCCTGCACCCTGTCTCACTCATGACCCGCGGCATCTGGGGCCGCGCTGCCTTCCTGAGCGTGGGAGTTGTAAGGCGGGGGCTGTGGTGCATGGATACAATGTGGCTTACTGGGAAATATACATTCTATGGTAGCAGACAGACCTGAGGTGAGGTCTGGTCCTGTTCCTTACCTGACTATGTTCCTGAACAAGTCACTTAGTACCTCTGTGCCCCCTTTTGCTCTTTTGCAGTGTGGACATAACACATTATTATTATTGTCATAATTGTGCATTGGACTTGACCTCCAGGCTTTGCATGTGGGAAAGACTCAGGGAAGGTTATTTCTCTTCTCTTCTTCTACTTTATCATTGCATAGACACTCAAGCTGGGTGCATTGTTAAAAAGGCCGATAACCTTTTTACCACTGTGACCACCATTCCTGGTGTCCCACTGCTGGGTGGGAAAAACAAACCCCTGGTGTCCAGGACAGTAGAACTGCCCACTGACCGGAGTCCTAAAACCTGGTGGAGGTAGGAAGAGGCTATGAAGAGTGAGCGGCCGGGAAGGACAGTGAGGAACAAACCACAGTTGGCACACAGTAGCTTCTGAGTGATCTGGGGCTCCGGTTTCCCGGGTGCTGTCCGTTCTGCGCCCCATGGAGCACAGCCGCGCGAGCCTGCAGGCCGTGGCAAGGGAGTCCAGGCCGGTGAGCGGCAGCCCTGGTGTTTCAGCGGTGGTGTTCCTTTGGAGGCCAGGATCACAGAACACTGTGGGCCAGCTGGAGAGAAGTGAGCCCGTCGGAGGCCCCCGGAGGTCTCGAGGACATTTGTGCAGCTGCTGCTGGGCCCCAAGGACCGCATCACCCACAGCTCTGAGGAAAGCCCACCAGAGGGCCTGCAGCCAGAGTCCTGACGGCCGGGCTCCTCTATTAATAAGAGGAGCTATTTATACCATACTATTTAAGAGCTGCGCTGGGGTCACGTTACTGCTGCCTGGCCCGGGAATGCTTAGTGTGGGTGCTGCCATGAGCTTTTCAGGGCCGTTGACCTAAAGTGTTCCTGCAGGTGTGAGGAAGCCTGAGTGGGCCTGCCTTTGGGTATTTATGGCTTACCCTCTGCCTCTCAGGTTGTGCTGCCCAGTGTGTATGTGTTGTGCTCAACGGAGGGCTGCAGTAATGAGGGTGTCCTTTGGGGCACTGCTTTTTGGCTGTGAAATACCACCACCTGTTAAGCCTTGACTCTGTATCTAGCTATATTCTAAACTGTTAGGTTCAATTATTTCAGCTCGTTCCTGCCAAAAACCTATGAAGTTGATACTGTGTTATTTTCATTTTTTGGAAGAGGATACTAAGGTGCAATAAGGTTAAGTGACATACTGAAAGCCATTCAGCTGGTTCAGGGTAGGATTGAAGTTGAATGCACCCAGGTGTATCTGATTTAAAAATACAAGCTGTAAAATCCCTTCCTAATAATTTCTACTGCTCTGTACCAGTGCCTCCCTGTTTCTTCTTTTTAGGCAGGGTGATCGTATAGGACCTTCCTGAAAGGTTGACATATCATTCAGTGAGACACTACATGCGAAGCAGTCAGCTCGGAGCCTGGCACAGAGCAAGCCCTCACTCTTATCACTGTTGCTTCTGATTGAAGTATCACTGTACTAAAACGTCTTTGGCCACCTGGGTTACAAACTATGTCATAAAGTCTTGCCAACTATTTAGTGTGCCCTATTCTTAAGTACTTAAAAGCTCTAATAACAGTGGTTATTGATTAAGTGGCCCTGACTCTAAAACCTGTGCTCCTATTTATTATTGATGACTTATTTCCTTTTAAGAAACAAAACGAACCGAAGACCCAACTCCCTGCCCAACTTTGTTACTAATTGTAGCTCTCTTTGTGTTTGGAAACAACTGAAGTATCTACAAATAGCAGAATGGATAAATAATGGATTATTTATACTATTTATGCCAGAAGATTAGAAGAGTTGTGGAAATTTTTAAGAAAAATTACTAATGGAGTAACTGGAACAGAATAGACTGTGTAAAACACAAGCATCTGCGTAAAAGAAAAATGTGCAGAGAAGCAGTCGGTGAACTGAAGTGACACAACTATGAGTTTATGTTTCTTATCTCCCTTCGTGTCTGTCCCTCTAAAAAAAAAGAGGAAGGGAGGGAGGAAGAGGGAGGGAGGGAAGGGAAGGAAAGGAAGGAAGGGAGGGGGCGAGGAAGGAAGGAGAAGGGAAGGGAGGGAGAAAGGAAGGTTGGGAGGGAAGGAAGGGAAGGAAAGGAAGGGAGGGAGGGAGGGAGAAAGGAAGGGGAAGGAAAGGGAGGAAGGAAAGGTGAGGGAGGGAGGAAGGGAGGAAGGAAGAAAGAAAGAAAAAAAAGAAAGGGAGGAAGGAAGGGAGGGAGGAAGGAAAAGGAAGGAAAGAAGGAAAAAAGGAAGGGAGGAAGGAAGGAAGGAGGAAGGAAGGGGAAGGAAAGAAAGAGAAAGGAAAGAAAGAAAGAAAGGAAAAGGAAGGAAAGAAAGAGAAAAAGAAAGAGAAAGAAAGAAAGAAAGAAAAGAAAGAAAGAAAGAAAGAAAAAGAAAGAAGGAAAGAAAGAAAGAAAGAAAACGTGTACCTTTCTAGAGGCTGGCAGCAGGGACTTACTCTTGGAGGCAGATCAGAGGACTGAAGTGCAAGGAAGCTTCATTTGTCACTGTATATTCCTGATATTCTCTCTCTCTCTCTCTCTCTCTCTCTCTCTCTTCCAACTGAGAGGAGGGGAGATAGTGGGACAGACTCTTGCATGCGCCCAGACTGGGATCCACCCAGCAATCACATCTGGGGCCATGTTCGCAATGGAGCTATTTTTAGCACTTGAGGCGGAGGCTTCACTGAGCCATTCTCAGCACTTGGGGCCAACCCACTTGAAACAATCGAGCAATGGCTGTGGGAGGAGAATAGAGAAGGGAGAGGGGAGGGGTGGAGAAGCAGATGGTTGCTTCTTCTGTGTGCCCTGACTGGGAATTGAACCTAGGACTTTCACACGCCAGGCCAACACTCTACCACTGAGCCAACTGGCCAGGGCTGGTATTTTCTTTTGAAAAGGTTTGAAAATTTTATTGTGTGCTTATATCAGCTATTCAGTAAATCAAACAAATAAAGGCACAGAAAACAACCGAACAACAACAAAAAACACCCCAAAGCTCTATAACCAAAAATTACTCTTTAGGTTTGTTTTTCATTATTAAAGCCTCATTTGATCGGGTAATAATAAATAATAAAATACTCTGAAATAGACTTCTCCTTCTTTTCTTCCTCCTCCTCCTCCTCCTCCTCCTCATTTACTTATTTATTTAAACATTTTGCGTCTTGCAGAATGTAAAGCTTCCTTTCACCAAGCCCAGTAAATGGAAGTTTCTGAGAGATCTGAGGGGCCCTGAAGGCTGGAACTGGGAAAGGGCTGCATCCCGGCTCCGCCTCGGGTCAGGTGGTTGATGCTGCCCATTTGCCTGTCTGTGCTGCTTTCAGCTCCGGGTGGGCCATGAGTCTGGTTCATGGTCGAGGCATCTGGGCACTTCTGGGTTTGGAATCATCAGGAAAGATTCAGCTCTGGAAGCCAGACATTATGGAGGATCTGTAGGGCTGTGGCTGGAAGCAGGTTGGGCGGTATGAAGGGAGAAGGCTGCATGCACAGTCGTAGTTGTTTGGAAGATCTTATTAAACACAGTTTTAAGTTCCTGCAGTCTCCTTACTCCTGGACGTGCACACTCCCCAGGGCCTGTCCCCTGGGCTCCGGCCGGCTATTTTTGACCAGGCTCTATTTCCATCTGGCAAGTGGGCTGTGTCGCAGAGCCAGGGCAGCGTCGCTGCCTTCTGAGGAGAGTGTTCTTGTGTCTGCAGGGAGCAGGGAGCAAAGAAAGCTGTGCTGCGAGGCCAACAGACATTCACTGAGCTAGCAGTTCTTTCTTTGTAGATGTGAGTGAGAAGGAAGTGCCCACACAGTCCTCCTCTGGGCTGCACATGTCCTCTCAGTAAGTCAGGCAGCTCTGCAGATTAGAGCCTATGGAGTCTGCCACCACCTGTTGATTCTGGCTGCCACTCTAGACAAAGTGCCCCATTCCTCTTTAGCCTGGTCCGCCGCACCTGTACACTCTGCTTCCAGCAGTTTTGTCAAGACTTGAATTACTGCCTGACCAGGCAGTGGCGCAGTGGATAGAGCGTTGGACTGGGATGCAGAGGACCCAGGTTCGAGACCCCGAGGTCGCCAGCTTGAGCACAGGCTCATCTGGTTTGAGCAAAGCTCACCAGCTTGGACCCAAGGTCACTGGCTTGAGCAAGGGGTTACTCGGTCTGCTGAAGGCCCGCAGTCAAGGCACATAGGAGAGGGCAATCAATGAACAACTAAGGTGTAGTAACGAAAAACTGATGATTGATGCTTCTCATCTCTCTCTATTCCTGTCTGTTTGTTCCTATCTATCCCTCTCTCTGACCCTGTCTCTGTTAAAAAAAAAAAAAAAAAAAAAAGAGAGAGAGACTTGAATTACTATGATGATGCCCCTTTTCCTTGTTCATTTATTTCTGTGAACTTGGGGCTGGCCTGAGACCAAGCTCATTCAGCAAGAGACCCCCTGCAGAGAAGTTCATACTGTTTGTTTCTGGTTTAAAGTCAAGTCAGATCCTAAATAGGCAGAAACACAACTACCATGTTACCTGGGGATTATTAGGGGTTTTCCTCTTGTTGGCCTTTTCGCCTGTTGGTCTCCTCTGACTTGCAGTTGAGTTCAGCTTATCGATGGCCCTGAGGTAGTGACTTGAACTGAAACTTGAGTTGGAGGACTTACCTGTAAGGCAGAGAATAGTAATAGCACCTGGTACCTAACTCAGGGTTGTGAGATGATGAAGTTACATAGTGCATGTCGAGTGGTTGCTGTAGTTATAAAGAAATAGAGGGTGATGGTTAGGAATCAAGACTCCCAGGGTCACTGCCACCTACTGCAGGTGCCCATAGTGTTTCAGTGTCCTCATTGGTATAACGGATAGGTTCGTGGCATCTGCCTTCTAGGTCTAAAGATGAGCTAATACATTCAGAAGTTCTCACAGCTGTGCCTGGCACATGATAAGCCCTCAATAACTTGGCTGTTGATACTAAGTTAGTATTACTGTTAACCACCATCATCTGTGTCTTAGAATAAATCTCTAGGAAATGAAGAGTTCTTAAGCAAGCTTGCTCTAATAAGATCCAATGGTCTCTTTTAGTAAAAGTACATTAGTGGTACTATTAATATAAAACTTATTAGTCGATTCAGACTGATGGAGAGTTTTCAGTATCTGGACCAAGAAGTGAAACAGATCCCTGCTGGGCTGGAGGAAGGAAAAGGTGAGACAGAAACAATCTGATTCAGGGGGAGTCAGATAAGGGACTGTTAATGTAATTAATTGTCTACTGCAGCACACACATAAGGGCCCTTGAAGTGGAGAAAGGATTTGCCGCATGTTAGGGACCTGCTTTCTCTCTGCCCGGCCTTTGGGGCCTTCAGTCTGGGAGCTGTTGAGGCAGACGCTGTGTCCCAGGGCCCAGTAATTGCTGGGCTTCATCTCTAACTGGCTTTGGCACTGAAGAAAGCAAATGGGGTAGTTCAAGGCCTTTTTCTTTTTCCTCCTATTCATTTCTATAAAAGATGGCAGACCAACCATCACTTATTCTGTTCAAGCAAATGCCAGCTGTATACTTCCCTGAACACAGCTGTCATTTTAGCAGCCTTGTCTTCACATGGTGACAAGGTGGTCTGTGTGAGACATCTGCCCTACTAAGTGATGAGACTAAGATAACCCAGCTTTGCTCCTTTCATTCTGCATCTCAGATACAACTTCTTTTCAGCCGTCACCCGGCAGAAAGTCTGATCACTGTGTTTTGGCTTTCTTAAGGATTTTTGGGCTCACTTCACAAGTCTGATTTTGGATTCTCTGCCCAGATTTGGAAATCTGTGAGCCTTGGGGGCAGCCCGAATGAGCGGGCTTTAGTGTGCAGGTCCCCCACCATTAAAGATGTGACTTCAGTAATACAGATTTAGAGAGTCTCCGTGGAAGGGGCTCAGACAGCACCTCTGGTCTGTGGAGAGTTTTCACAATGTCTGTGTACACAAATGTGTCTATACGAATGTATTCCTGGAAAATGTGTCTGGAGGCTTTATTGGAGTTCAAAGAAACTGGGATCTTAAGCAGCTGAGTCTCCAAGTCCAGCTCCCTGTTACCTCACAGGTGAGACATCGGAATACTTGCCCGACGTGACCAAGCTACTGGGAACTTCATGCGTCCGGGCCTCCATCTCTGGGTGCCAGCGTTGCCCTCGGGCAGAGGCAGAGCAGCACTGTGCAGACCACGTGTCACAGCCCTGTAACCACATCCAGGAGGGGTGCCGTTCTCCTCCTCAGCTTTCCCTGTGTCAGCTCCCCATGGGGGACATTCTCCTTGGTGGTCGTGGGGCACTTCTGTTCTGCACCATGCACCTTGGCCTGTTGTCACTGTTCCTTGTCTGTTCGTCTTGATTTCTGAGTTAGATAGGAAGTTCCTGGATGACAAGCGACACCCCCCCCCCCCCCAGTGTTACTTCTGAGCCACGAATGTGATAGTTTTGTAACCTCACGTGACCTCTCCCTTTAACAACTTGTTTTAAAATTTTTTGTCTTTCATTCAGCATTACCATGGCCAGCCCAGCACTGTTTTTCTGATTTTCCATGTTAATATGATTTCAAACTACTAATTAAAACAGTGTAAATGATTAATTTTTTGTGTGTTGTTACAGGTATCTCAATAACAATGAGTTGACAGCTGTACCGTCCCTGGGTGCTGCTTCATCGCACGTCACCTCCCTCTTTCTGTGAGTGGTGCCTTTGGGGACTTTGGCTGGGGTAGGACTGGGGTATCATTTTGCTGACATGTGATGGTGGGAAACTGTTTTGGATTTTTTTCTAGTAACCCTGTTGAGTATGACAAATGCCTTGCTTGCTATTCTGAGGTTTGTAAGAATTAAAACCTGGAAGTTTTTGCCTTGCCTCTAATTTGGGGAGAAACTGGTCTTTTTAATGCCTAGAGATACATAATTAAATTTTTGGTCTGAGAGGTTAAGCCACAGCTTGGGTGAATAAACTTGAGTTGAAGGAGCTGTGTGAACTCTCAGACCACAGCTCGTGTCGGTGCCAGTGAGCTCGGTCACATGAGTCAGCTCACTTTTATGGCTTGAAAAAAGAAAATACCCAGAACCCCAAAATTAACATAAAAGGAGTTAGTTGTCATGGTCAAGTGTGAGACAGCAGGCAGGCTGCTAATTCTTATAGATAGCACACTGGACGCAAAATAGTGTGCAAAGGGCCGGGAGTGGAAATGAAAGGAAGTAAGCCTTGGGGGATGTTGTCAGGCAGCTAAGAGACTTTGCCTAAGAGCTAGCTACCCCCTTCTCCAGGAGGAGGTGCTCGCTTGTTTGAACTCACCCAGAAGTCTTTCCAGATAAACCAGTTCTGAGTCCAACAACTTTCCCGACCAGATATTACTGGCAGTTTCTTTAGCAGAGCACCTCGCTCTCGGTGATGAATTTCCTGTTTCCACTCCAGTCCTGCGTTCTTTTTATTTGGTTTTGACTTTGCTGGCGTTGTAACGCGTTTGCTCACCTGTATATATCTTTTCTCGACACCGAGGCCCGGCAGGCTGCGCTTAGGGACTTGGCAGGAAGGAGCGTCCATGAGACTGCTGGTGCGGCGAGCGTTCTCTGGTCTTTGCTGGCAGCAGGCCCTCTGTTAAGGAGGTGCTCTGTCCTTGTGAAACTCCATCTCGGGCTTAACTCTTTCAAGACACTGTGGGGCTGTGGGACCTGGGCCTGGAAGCTTGGCCCCACTCTGTGTCCTGGACAGTTTCCTTGTGGAACCTCATTCGCAGGATGTGTTCCTGACCTGTTTCACACGGGACGTGAGGCTGAGGTCTGAGGGGAGTGGGAGGGCTGTGGGACTCCTGGCAGTGCGGACACGCACAGTGGGCGCTGCAGCTCCGGCTGGCGGCCGGCTGCCACGCAGCCTCCTGTGCCTGGGCATGCTCTCACCTTTCGGGCCACGGGACTGTGAGCCAGTCTGTGTTCCTGTGAAGTGCTGAGGTGAAGATTGTGGCCGTAAGTCCAGAGGCCTTTCTTTTTGTACCCATTTAGCCTTTGTGCCCAGCATCTGGAAGGGGTTTAATTACTGGTTAAATTAAATGAGTCTCCCTTACCTGTGGCTAATTAGGGACGTGATAATCCCTTGTGTTCATAGAGCAAAGCAGTGGAAGATGCTTTTAACTTCTTGCTACTGCAGGTGTGATTCCTGGGCCAGCAGCGTTGTCAGGGCGGTGCTCGTTAGATACAGAGTTGTAGGCCTCACCCAGCTCCTTGGGTCAGAAGCTACTTTAACAAGGTCCCTGGTCATCTGCCCGCTCGCTGCGGTTCAGAAGCACTGCCTTGACTCCCTTTGCCCCTGGCCTGATTGGGAAGCCAGGGCCACAGAGAACATATTTGTGTTCACCACAGAAACGGGGCCCCGAGTCCCTGGAAGCTGCACGACTGAGAGGGGCAACTGACTGCCCACAACCGCCTGGGTGTTGCCTTTATCTCCTCCGCGCACTGGGCGCAGGAGTGTGGCAGCAGGTGACTGAACCAGCCTGTGCCAGAGACGGGCAGGGCCCCAGCTTACCCTAGGGTTTGTGCGCTTTGAATAGCACCTTGCTCTGCTGGCTAAAAATACATTTCTGTTCCTTGGCCCCAGTGGCTGGAGCAGTGGGGCTGCTTGGCCTTGTTCCTGCTATTCCATTAGACGGCACTCAAATATGTAAAGCTGGCGGAGGCAGGGGACTCCCTCTGGTTTTGATTGAGTTTGGAAAATACAGGTTAGCTTGGCAGCCACCTCTTTGGCCTGAAGCTGGTCTCCATCTGATATGGTCAGTGATTTCTCTGAAATAACAGAACCAGAAGGGTCTCTCCTTTCCTTTTCTCTGAGGGTCGGTCCTGTGTAGACAGGTGCCTGCAATGTTAGGTTAGTAGTGTGATATCTGGACAGCAGGATCATAGATGATTCTGCTGTCATCTTTCCTGCCTTTCTATATTTCCCGAGTGGACCTTGCAGAGGACAGGCCAGTGGGTGGGCATTGTGTTCCCACCCGGACGTGTGAGGGCGAGGCACTCAGCATCTGTGGCCACGAGATGACGTCGGTCATTCAGGCTTTGAAGAGCATGTTTTACTGATGTGTCAGGTTTTTCAGAACCATAAAATTAAACCATAAAATTAAATGTCCAACAGTCATTCTGTTGGCACCTTCTGTGCCTCTGCATTCGAGGCCAGGAGGCCTTCCCAGGGTGACCTCAAGAGGATCCAGTGCCATCACAGGTGGGAACCCCTGACATGTTGTCTGAAAATGTGTTGGTCAGTTAGCTCAATGAATGTTCACACTGACTGTCCCTAGTCTCCAACCTATTTCCTCTCCCCTTCCTGGAAGGATGAGAACATAGCACAAATTTGCAAAGGAATTAGATGGCTGAGGCCATCCCAGATTCAGAGGGGCCAGGACAACTTTTTAGGACAGGTGTATAGTTGACCCTTGAATACAGGTTTGAACTGTACAGGGCCACTTCTGTGTAGATCTTTTTTTCAATAAACGGTCAGCCATCCATATTTGTGGGTTTTGTTCATGGATTCAATGAACTCGAAATCAAAACAGTGTTTTCCATCTGCGGTTAGGAATCCTGGAATGCAGAGGGCTTACTATGCATTGATTCCTGCCATTTTATGTAAGGGACTTGAGCATCTTTGGACTTTGGTATCTGTGGGGAGTCCTGGAACCAGTCACCTGGAGACACCCAGAAGCGACTATAGCTGTATGTGGGTTTTCAGCTGTGTGGAGATGCGGTTTGGTGCTCCTAACACCTGTATTGTTCTGGGGTCAGCTGTACAGGCCAGTGCATTAGGGAAAAGAGGGGACTAGTCAGATGTCCAGCTCTGTCTCAGATGATGTGATGACCTGGGACAAATAGCTTTGGTCTCATTTGTTGAATGAAGAATGAAACACAGCTTTTTTTTTTTTTTTTTTTACAGAGACAGAGTGAGTCAGAGAGAGGGATAGACAGACAGGAATGGAGAGAGATGAGAAGCATCAATCATTAGTTTTTCATTGCATGTTGCAACACCTTAGTTGTTCATTGATTGCTTTCTCATATGTGCCTTGACCGCGGGCCTTCAGCAGACCGAGTAACCCCTTGCTGGAGCCAGCGACCTTGGGTTCAAGCTGGTGGGCTTTTCCTCAAACCAGATGAGCCCGCACTCAAGCTGGCGACCTCGGGGTCTCGAACCCGGGTCCTCTGCATCCCAGTCCTACGCTCTATCCACTGCGCCATCGCCTGGTCAGGCTGAAACACAGCTTTCATGTTCCTTCTGTGACTCAGGAACTCAGAGTCGGGCAGTAATGTAACAAATACTACTGACCCTGCTGTCTTGTAAGCACTGTCGCTGACTCCTGTTCTATAGCAGAAGCAGTGGGTTTGCTTTCAGCTCAGATACCTTGAAGTATGGATTCTGTATCTGGAAGTGGGCTCTTCGTGTCTGTCCATGTCCTGGCACTGGCTCATGTGCTCTGACCTCGGGACACCAGGCTCCTCCTTTGCTGGATCACAGTTGGGAGGGCCTTGTGGGAAAAGGGTTTGTTCTACCTATGGCTTTATTATTAGGTCTTCAAAACCATTTTTCACTATTTGGAGGAACTGGACTCATTCAGTAAAATTTCAGATGGTTTATACTTTCTGATTAAAGAAATCAAATTCCATTAAAGTACTTGTCACAGAGCAGATTTATTTGCATCATGTTCTGAGGATAATGCCAAGGCCGTTTGTCCTTAATAACAAGCACTAAACTGAAGGAAAGCTTTTAATAAGATTGGGTTGGAGGGGAAGGGAGCTAATATCATGAAAGAGTTCTGAGAAGAAGCAACAGACTTATTAAATGTGGGCAAAATCTGCCATTAGATTTTCATGTTTAAGAGTTTTAAAAATGAATTTGAAGTCCAGGAAACACAAGTTACAATTCCCAAGGCAACAGTAATTTTGTGTGATGCATAAGTGACATTTCTGGTAAAGGAAAACTTCCACGTTTCCTGTGGGGTTACTACGCTCTATGGTTGAGAAGAGTGGTTACAGTGGAAGTAGGTGGATTTTTTCAGTCCTAGGTGTCAAAAGCTTGCTGTGAAACTGACTTGAGATGTGAAGCAGGGCAGCTCTTTTGTCTCTGGGACACTGGCTGGTGCACCCCCCCCCCCCCCCCAGGCTTGGCCTTGGCCTTGGCCTTGTTCGTGTAACTTCTTTTCTAGTTGCTGTTGTATTTCAGGCTTTGTCTTACTGTGTCTCGTCCACTGTCCGCAGCCTCTGGCTTAGAGCAGGTAGGGGACCTTGGCGAAGATAAGTTGTGCACAAATACTTGTGACTTTGAAACAGTGCTAGTAAAATCCCTTAGGGTATGTTGTATATGAAAAGCACATCAAAATACCCTTTACTTCTGATCTTGAAAAAATTTTTTGAAAATGGTTTTATTATTGAGATAAAACTAACAGAAGACTCACCATTTTAAACATTTGAAAGTGTGCATGCAGTTCAGCAGTTTTGAGTCCATTCTCAAGGTTGTGCAACCATCACCACTATCTCATTCCAGAACAATGTCATCGCCCCAAAGCAAAGCCCCAGGCCCTTTAAGTAATCACTTCCCCTAGTCCCTTCCCGTCAGTCGCCTAGCAACCACTAGTCTAAAAACTAATTTTTTTAAGGAAAGTATTTTTCTCTTGTTAACAAATGGACTTGGAGGACTTAGAATATGCACAATTTAAATAAAATAACAGTGGTAGATTTGACTGCACAGTTATTTATCTTGTGACCTCTTAGCTGAAGAAAAACATTAAGTAAAAGTGATGGAATAATAACATCTCTTTACTGTAGCTTCTGGAGAATAATACCTGGAAGGAATGAAACCTGGTGTCCTGTCTGTGACCTCACTTGGAGGAGGTAAATGGCAGGGGCCTCGGGCAGAGCTGGGGCCCGAGGCCTTGAAAGATAAAGGCTCTTGGTCAGTTCTGCCTTTGCGGAAAGTGAATCAATAACAACACTTACCTCTCATGTGTCCTCCAAGCCCCCTGAGAAAGGGGCCAAATCAATCTTCTTCACAGGCTCATGAATGTGAAGATCAATTCACATTAAAGTATAATTAAAGAGCAAGCATTTGAAGGGAGGCAGGGTTGGGGAGAGGAATTAGCATCTCAGAGGGCAGCGCTGGGAGACCAAGGGAAAGCAGGGATACTTAGAATCAACTGCAGAAAGTTAGGGTTGGCCTCAGGATCTGAGCTAAGGCCATTAATACAGGAGTAAAGCACAGGTGAAATTACACTGAGTATAAATACTCAGTGGGCATTCCTGAAACTGTGTGTGTGTGTGTGTGTGTGTGTGTGTGTGTGTGTGTGTGTGTGTTGGGGGGCAGATGTTTTCTTCCCTTAGGAGTTGGATGAGGCCTCTTGCCTCTCTTCAATTAGCTTCCTACCGTTAAAACTTACTCCAGGTTGCCTCACCTAGAGGAAGGTCATTTGCAGACACAGTAGAGGATTGATGTTAATCAGTTTTTTACATGTGATGTTTATTCTCAGAAGTATGAAGTAAACATGATGTAATCCCGGTGGCTAAGGCCAGGCAGGTCCACATTGGATTCAGGCAGATGGTAGAGAACTGCGGAGCTAGAAAGTGTTGTGGCCTTCCTTTTAATAGTTTCACAACAACGGATGAGCACACAGGCAGGGAAAACCACCTCTCAGGCAAACAAACAGCAAGCCTGGCCCCTCTCAGTGGAGGGCAGACAACCCACCATCCACAATCCCCCTGAGCACAAGCACCCGTAGCTTTATATAGTCTATGCACACGTGATGCTGCCAGGCGCTCACACACTAATCAAGCAAAGTGCCTGCAGCTGGTGCACCTGTGAGCAAGCCTAACACATACTTAAATGTTTAGTGGCGATCTTGGATGTTGAAACTCTGCATACTGATACATTGCTGCACCTGTGAGGACTGTAGGGCATGTGTACAAGGGGGGTTGACATAGTTCTCTTCAAGGGGACCAATCATTTGTTTTTCCTGTGGTGGAATTTGCTGGGCTATTCACTAATCATCAGCTGAAGAGTGGGCTGGATCATCCCGATACGGAGAAAATGTGGAGCTGGGTAGACCGTACCCCATTCTACTGCGGAGACACGCCCTCCACCTAAGGACCAAATCTAGCCCTGCTGGTGAAGGACAGGTGAAGGACAGCCAGTGTTGAGTGTGGCTTTCGAGGTGAACACCCTCTGGGCCATTGGCACCTTATTTGCTCTGGGTCTTTTTACGCACGCACGATCAAGAGTATGGAGTTAATTGTGACTGAAATACTGTAGGAAGCGTGGGGAAAACAGCTGTGTTAGGCTTGCTCACAGGTTTGGCGGCTGCAGGCACGTTGCCTGGTTGGGGCGTGGGTGCATGGCAGTGCCACGTGTGCGTGGTCTGTGTAAGGCTGTGGGTGCTTTTCCTCGGCGTCGCTTCTACCAGATCGCTGTCCCACCACCGTAAGGTGCAGTTTTCCCTGCTCCTTTGCCCTTCACTGCGAAAAACAGATTTTCCTATGATTATTAGCTCTTTTTCTTTTGTTTATTTGCTCGCCTGTTTCTGTGAGCCTCCAATAAACGGGCATGGCCTGACACATTCCAGCTCCGCGTTCCTCTCCTGCCTGCTGGAATTGCGTGAGAACTGCTGGCCTCAGCCACTAGCATTACAGGAAGAAACTGAAGAGTTGGGTTTCAGAAGGCCCAGGTCAGGTTTAAGTGAGTGCCCTTGTTCCTTGAGCAGTGGAGCCCGTTGGGTTCTCAGACGCTGAAGGGCAGCTGTGGCCTCGTCAGGAACGGCACAGCAGGGAAGTGGGCACAAAACAGGCTGCAGCTGCTCTCGGGGCCTTCAGAGATGCACGCTTGCCTTTGCTGCTTGCCCAGGTTTTTGTTGGTTTGAACAGATTCTTGATAAAATATGATACCCATTCCTTTGGGAGACTGAGGCTGCGGGGTTGAGACTCAAGGTTGTTATAAATTGCTCTCTGCTTAACCCTTTGAGTAGTATGAATGTTCATCCTACATCCTCAAAAGACTTAACAAAAAACTCACTACTCAAAGGGTTAATTTGCTAGTTAGTGGTGATCACAAAGTTTCTGAAACAGCTCTTGACCAGTTAGATCTTACAGGGGAGGGGCCTTGTGAGCAGCCCGGCTGGTGGGAACCCTGTGATTACCTCGGTGTGTGGGTATTAGCAGCTCTGCTCACAGCCCCGCCTCCCTGGGCAGGAGAAGCAGCAGGCGCTTACCTTCCTGCTGCTGATCAGTCACCATTATCAGATAAATCTTTGTCCTGCTCTCAGACTTGAATGGTCCCACTTTGTTCCAGGTGGAAGTTAAAAAGAGCATCAGCATCTGAAAGGTCGGCAGTTCTCCTCTGTTCTAATGGGGGAATAAAATCTTAGGGCCCACACCTGCTCTCAACCCTTACTGTTTATGATCTTTTCCTTACCCCCCTCATCCCGGTCCTGGCCTTCTGCCACCTGGAGGCTGTTGTCCTGGTTAGCAGAGGGCAAAAGGATGAGAGGAGAGCAGCAGAAGCCCAGATCACTTCACAAGGGAGACTGCGGCTCACCTGCAAGGTTGTTGTGAGGTTTCCATCAGGTCCTGTGGAGCCCCTGAGAACCAGAGTCCCTGCCCTCAGGGACCTGCCAGTCTGTTTGTAATACAAGCGGGGCTTGGGAGTGTCTAAGGGGCTCCTTCCGCTGTCGTGGAAGGTTCCCAGACACAGTGATTTTTAGTAGAGGCGCCACCTTTTGTGGACCTCCTTTACAGGCGTCTTTAAAGCCAGTAGCCATGGCCACCATCACAGCCACCTGGCCCATGCAGGTTCGCATCTGATTTGGACAGTCAGTAATGAAACAATGGAGCCAAGAACTGGTGGGCCATCATCTTTAATCCTAGCTTGCACCCGGCAGGCAAGTAAAAACACACACTGGGCTCCAAAACCCACTCATTCAGCACTCACAAAACTACTGACTTATCTGAATTTTCCTAGGATCAAAGGTTTCTGGTTCACCAGCCTTATTCACCTCTGTTCCCATCTCCTTCTCCCTGCACAAACTCTGCACTAACTGGCTTCTTTAGCACTCCACCATCTTGGCTGCTTCTCCTCTCCTCCATGTGGCCTTTCTCTGCTCTCCACTCTAATGCTAATCTCAGGAACCCAGAGAGCAAGCTCCCGGTCTGCCCCACTTTATAGTGCAGAAATCAAACTCTTTAATCCATTATACAAACAAAGAAGTCTCTGATACAAAGTCACTTATCTGAGGCATGATGGGATTGCACCACCCCACATCAAAAAGGGTGGGAAACGCTTAGTCCTAAAACCAAGCCCCAGGCTACAAGGATCCTGCCTGCCCACAGCCCGCCCCCAACACACATTAATATAATCACGCCCATTCCAAGCAAGAAGGGCAATTAATATCACCTGGGCGATGGGCTTCTACCTGGGCAGCACTATCTTTAACAAAGTGAGCATAATATATTTTATCTGCCCAACACGTTAAATGGAGCACCTTGCCTGTTCTGCTGTTGTGTTGGGTGCTCAGAGGACTACCGCAAGGGCTCATGGAACATGGCCAGTTCCATGTTGAGCCCCATTTGCCCCTCCCTGTCTCTCCCCCAGCAGTGAGCAGGCTGGTGGGAAGAGCCAGCAAGTTTCTGTTGGAAGGCAGAGCAAGACCCCTGTTCTCAGAACTGCAGCTTCCTCACATGCTGGATACCACAGTGAACCTCAAAATAGAAAGTTAAATACCCAGTTTACAAAGAGAGCAGCTCTCTGTCCCAGAAACTCTCTGTAGGGCTCTGGAGTACAGATTGCCTCTCGCCCTAGTCTGAGGGAGCTTTTTGCTGGGAAAGGAACCGCCGTGGCCTCTGTCTCGAGCCTGCCAAGTTACACACAGTCGTGACTTGTCCTTCTCCTCCTTTTCTCTTTCATTTTTTCCTCTTTGAGAGAGGGGGTGGTGCGCAGCCAGCTGAGCAGTCATCTGCAAGTCATTTGCTTCGAAAGTGAAGTGAACACCAGCTGTGGGTCTGGGGAGCCGAGGAAGGGGAGTGCGGTGGGAGAGGAACTTGGCTGTGGAGGGCACTGCCTTTTTTGGAAACTTGTAGCTTAGGTTCTGTTATTGAGAGTTGGCTGTTGTCGCGCGCGTGCGTGCGTGCGTGCGTGCGTGTGTGTGTGTGTGTGTGAGTGAAACTCCCCTCACCTCATTTTTTCTGGTGACCCTGTAAGCTTTATATATAGCCCCAGATCCAGTGAGACCAGGATGCCGGTGAAGCCTGCCGGGCCTGGAAGGGGAGGTTCTGCTTCCAGCAGCTGGTGCTGCCCCGCCCCCAGGGCTGCACGGCCAGCCAATAGGAGAGCCGCTCTGTCCTGCACAGTCTCCCATGTGAAAGGAGCTGCTGGCTCCTCCAACTGGGACCACTTCCTCCTCCTCCCCCTTGCCCACTTCCTGCAGGTGGCTTCTCTAATCCACTTACCTCTGGGAAGCCTTGTGAGCGCGTGTACCTAATCTGAAAATGGCTGGCTTGACTTTGACCCACATGGTGACCCTGCAAGAAGGCAGGGCCTATTATGTCTGCTCACACCTGGGAGCCATTTTCAGCTTTTATAGCCCAAGTGGAAGAAATGTGTTTGCGTTTATACTGGGCCTTCCTTTCATAAGGCCTGTCATTGTTGGGCGATTGAAGGGAGTATTAGATTCACCCTGCTTGTTCAAGAGCAAGGGTCTTCAAAGATAGAATAGTCCATTCAGTGTACTGAGTTGAGTCCTACAAAATTGCCGGGTTTTTTGTAGTTTAGGAGGGGTCAAAACATTGGTAATCTCATATGGTCAGTCTTTTGTAATGAAAAATTTTGAGGTTTTGGCGTATGTGATTCCTAGATGTTGGCAAGCGTAGCTGAACGTGCCTTCCCAGGTCTCATTCATTGTATCGCTTCTGAAACGCCAGGGGATATGGGTCTGTCCTTGAGCACATTTGACAGATGGGGCACCTGAGGCACAGAGAGGTCAAGAAACTTGCTGGAGGTCACACAGGAAGTGGCAAAGGTGAGTCATGATCTCATTTCTCTGTATCCTTGAAAGTATATCGGCTTGGCCTGACCTGTGGTGGCACAGTGAATAAAGCCTCAACCTGGAATGCTAAGGTCACCGGTTCAAAACCCAGGGCTTGCCTGGTCAAGGCACGTGTGGGAGCTGATACTTCCTGCTCCTCCCCCCTTCCCTCTCCCCATTAGGTCAGTGGGCTGCCCCCTCACCTCCTAGTCACGTCCATCTGTTAAGGGCACAGTGAGGAGAATCACCATGTTGTGGTGCAGAGCCCAGGCTTGTAGGTGGTGCGTCAGCCTGTCACAGCCTGTCACACAGTGGCTCTGTGCCCTCAGTGATGTCACTTCAAGGCAAAGTCCTCCACAGTTTTTCCCTTCCGGATGCCTTTTACACCCAAAGAACTGAAATAAAGGTACCAGTTTGTCTGTGGTGGGAGGGGGGGTTCTTCCCAACTTCTCTGAGCAGTAACTGGAAACGTACGCTGGGAGGGTTGGCCCGGGTGTGGGCGCTCAGCTCCTGTCTGCTCAGCTGTCTCCTTGTGATCTCTGGGGGCTAAACCTGTTCTGTGGTTGGGAGGCTGCTGTGAAATAGTTTGTAAAGGCCAGATGGCTGTAAGAAAAAAGTAGATACAAAGGGGTTTCTTCACCTTATTGATTTCTGCATCATTGGGTTTATGAAGAGGGGACAGTTCTGCAGAGTGGTTAAGAGAAAGTTCTGGATCAGATAGGTCTGGGTTTGAGTCCTGCTTTTCATCACTCTTGCCGAGTTCTCTGACATATTTGCCGATTATAATGGGCTGTGTGGATTCACTAAAGACTACATGTCCTCAATATAGTGTGTGGTGTCTAGTGAATGTGCCCCAAATGGTAGACAATGTTTTTTCAATCACTAATGACTCTCTGCCATGTACCTTGTGGGTGTGGCAGGGTGGCCCTGCTGTGACTGCTGTGTCCTGAGGGGGTTTGATGGTCTTCACATGGACCCAAGTGGCTCTTACATCTTCTAGAACAGGCCTTGCAGATAACCCATATGGCTCGTTGGTGAACCGGTTGGGGTTTGTATGTAATATCCTATGTTTGTGTGTTTGCATTACTTCCTGTGATGGGAGCTTTACGTAGAGCAATGGGGCTCATTTCCCTCGTCCTTTCTCATTACCTGTACCTGAGGTACATGCAGCAAGCAGCAAGCAGGTAGCGGCTCTCCTCTTGGCTGTGCAGGGGAATGACATGGGAGTGTATGCCCAGGCCATTAAATCCCGTCTTGGGACTAGGAGGCTTCAGGTGGCAAGGGCTTTGGGCATAGGCATTGGTGTTTTTTGTTTTTCAAGCTCTCCAGGCCATTCTCTTTTTTTCCAAGTGAGAGGAGAGGAGCTAGAAAGGCAGACTCCAGCATGTGTCCTGACCAGGACCTACCCAGCAACTCCCATCTGGGGCCGATGCTCTGCCCATCTGGGGCCATGCTCGCAACTGAGCTATTTTTAGCCCCTGAGGCTGAGGCTCCACGGAGCCATCCTCAGCGCCCAGGGCCAGTGCACTGGAATCAGTCACGCCATGGCTGCAGGAGAAGAAGAGAGAGCGAGAGAGAAAGGGGAGCAGAAGAGTGGAGAAGCAAATGATCGCTTCTCTGTGTGCCCTGACACACTGGGGCCGATGCTCTACCACTGAGCCAACCGGCCAGGGTCTCCAGGTCATTTTCCATGTGTGCCACAAGTTTTAATGAGCCACAGCTGGGTAATTGCAAGTGAGAAGTATTGTCCTCCAGTTCTTTCCTTTTACTCTTATGCCTGTCACTTAGAATGCCCTGGTCCACCCCCCTTTCTTTTTCTCTCCAGGTGAAGGGAAAATAAATACTACAGCTGGCCTTTAATTTAGCCCTGATGATTCTGAAGGTCCCTTTAGAGGTTTTAGTTACCTCTTTCACCACTGATTTAATGAGAAGACACTGTGAAGTTAGCCACTTAAAATACAGGAAAACTGCTTTTGCCTTTGTGGCATCTGGTCTGATTAGACACGACCACCTCATTTGGTGGTCGCAGAATGGGACTGAAGTTGCTGTCTAATCGGGCTCATTTCTTTCTCCTGAAAGTCAGCCCCCAGTTCTCTTCCACAGTCTGCCTGTATGTCAGGGAAGACCCGCTGTGATGGCAGAAAGACAGACAAACCCTCTGTATAGTAAAATGGTAGGCAAAACTTACCAACCTCAGGCTCTTTAAAAACCTTTCCTAAGAAATAATTCTGAAAGTAAGATTTTAGCTCTCTTCTTTAAGGAAGCATGTAAATAAACATATGCTGTGGATAGTGAAGGCGCCTCTGCCCCCACCCAGCATTGTATGGTAACTGCAGGCACCCACTGTGGACGTGCATTTAGATGTCTTTGCAAGGTTTGTGTTTGGAACTGGATCCTTAGGTGACTCACAGAGAATAACTAGAGTTTTGGAAATGAGGAAAAAAATGCCTTCGGGCTTTTTAGAATGTGATGTTTTCTCCAAATTGTGTTCTTAAGTGGAAGAATAGCGGTTATCAGCATGCATGATGAAGTTTCTCTACCTGGTGACTGTTGCTTGGTTCTGAGGGTCAGAGTGAGGAGTATCCCCCCACCCCCAGCAAGTGATAGTGATAAGCCCTTTTACCACCCGGGGCTTTTATCAGTCAGGCTGGCCCCACCCTTCCCTCCTACTCTAGTGTGTTGACAAAAACCCTGATTTGGTGGTTCTCCAGCAATTATGTGTTTCCAAGTGAGAGTCTGATCCCTGTTTTCACTTTCCCCTCTTCCCTGAATAAAAAGCTCTAGCTCCTGAGAGATTTAATAAACTGTCCAGGGAAATATATTTAGGAAAGAGTGCTACTGTCCACTATGGACAGCATTCCGATCAGTTTCCTGGATGAGGCCAAGGTTCAGGGTCACCCTGTCTTGTGGGTCACCTCTGGGAAGGTGAGGGACCTGCCTGCCTCTCATGGCTGCTCCTTTGTGGGTTTTTAACAGAACTTGGCCATTCTGTGCCCCCTTTCAGCCAGATGTGTGTAGTGTGATTCACTGTCCTCTTCTCAGGACATCACCCAACAGGTCATCTACTTGTTGGTCCCAGAATTCGGGTCATTCTGCACAAAGGTGGTGGTGCTCTGGGCCCGGGAGGAAGCATCTGTGCCTCGGTGTACACGGCCTCCCTCTCGTTAGCACAGCAGTGTTCAGGGAGGAGCCAGGCCAGCCCAGCCCTTACTTCCTGGCCCTGACTCTGCCACGTACCCACTGTAGGACCTTTCACAGGTTACCTCCCCTCTTTACACCTCTGTTCTCTCACCTGTAAGGAAAGGGGCTGGTTCCCCATCAGCCACTCTTAACCAGGGTCAAGAGTACACAGGGCTACTTCTCCTCCTATAGCTCTGGGTGGGGCCTGGGGGAGTGTGCTCTTTGGAACAACTTTCTCTCTAGTTTAGAACAGCCATTGTGGGGGACCCACTGGCTGTGAGACTCCAGGTTCCTGGTAGAGAGGCTCAGATGTTTGTGAGTTCTGTCTTGTGCACCAGCTGCACTGGGTGTACCAGTGTTGAAAAGTCAGCTTACATGATGCAGGAAGTTAGTTAGCATCCTCGCCGGCTCCAGTCCACTGTGTGCACGTCATTCAGTCCAATCTGAGGCGTGCTCCTCATCTCTAAAGGCGCCCTCATGGCCTCAGTTCCAAAGGCTCCAGACTTGATCCTTCTCTGCCTCCCCATGTGTCTCCCAGAGAGCTCTGCCCCCTGCCTCCTCACTTCTCGCCTCCCTCAGAAAAGCGCCTGCCTTGTGGCTGCCTCACAATCAGTATTGCTGAAAAGTGAAGGAAGGACATCTGTGTCGCTTCTCCATCACCTGTGAGATAAGGTCTCAGCTGCTTCAGAGTTGGCTCCTGGTTCCATTTTTTGCTGGTTTCTCTTCATGTCCTGCCTTGAACTTTACATCAAACTACAAGGAATGGAAGAGACACCAACAGTGTCTCTCAGTGTCAGTGCTTTGTTCATGTGTTCACCTTGGCCTAGAGTGGCTGCCCTCCTAACCTGCTGCCCTACAACATGAGTCCCCATCGGTCAGTTTTCCTGTGTTATGGCTCAAGTGTGTGTTGGGAGCCTTGGAGGACGGAGGTGGGGGACCGCCGTCCTGTAGCCACATGTACTTCTTACAGCAGCTGCCCATCACAGGCATCCCATGCATGTCTGAATGATTGAATAGTCACTAAATGAATGGGTCAGTCCAAGAAGAAGTGGTTGTGGGTACAGGGCACTTATTGGATAGTTTTAGACATTTATTGTCAAGGTAAAGGACAAACTTGGGAAAAGTAATAGCAGAAACCACCTGTTGAGGGTCTCCGAGTGGGGATAGCTCTCTTCAGCTGAGGGATGGGACTTGCTTTTCTTGATTTATTGAGAAGCCGGGTAGGTGTTTATGGGAGAGAAAACAGTGGAATCTGCCCCATGGCAGGCAGTGTGGCTTAAGGGAAGAGTGTGAGCGCTGGGGTCCTGTTACCCAGATTCGAGGGCTCCCCTCTGCCTCCCTGGCACAGCCTCACAAGCCCAGTGTGCTCTCCCCTGGCGTGGGTGTGTCTGCCCGGCTCTGCGGGCCAGCAGGTGGCTTAGGGAAAGGCTTCTCTAGCGAAGATTGATCATCACTGCAGGTTCCTCCATGTGTCCAGCCCATCCTGACCACTTGTTCAGAAACCCAGAGTCAGACATAAGCAGGCTTCTTTGCTATGGGACATTCAGAGCCTTTAATAATGAGGGGTGAAGCATGGTGTCCCCACATAAAATGAGTTACCTGGGGCTCTTGTTCTGTAAGCTGTTAACAGTTACTTCATGAAAAGGGGGCTGTGTGATCACTAAGTTTAGCAAATGCAGAGTCAGGAAGAATGAATGAAAGGTATCTTGATTAGAGCCCTAATCAGCACCTTTCTTTGACCTATTTTGGATGTTTGCATGGGCCCACAGACAAGATGTATGCCTCTGCTCCAGAACTTTGTGTGGAGCTCTGCCCATGGCTAGTGTTCCAGGGATGGTACTTTGGGAATCTCGTGTCTGGCAGTGCAAGCCTGACCGGGGTCTGCACCGTCTAGACTGGGATGCCCAGCAAGCCGTCTTGCTTGGCCAAGAACTGCTGGGCTTGGCTCAGTTACAGGGCACAGAACTGAGTGGTATAACTCCTGACATACCAGGCAGGGGCCACACAAGTCTAAAAAGCTTTATCAGCAATACCTTCCTCACGGGGAGTGCCCACACCCCATTTCCTAATGGTGGAAAGTAATTAAACAGTGCATGCATATGTCCCGATTTCAGACCCCTCCCAAAGCCCAGCAGTGTTAATGCGTGGCCCATAGCACTGAGTCATCCTGGGTAAGTGTCTGAGGGTCTAATGGAAATGCTGAAACCAGACGAGGGAGCAGGGTGGCTGTCACTGTTCGATTTCAACATGCATCCTTTATCTGATTCCTCCATGATTTTTGTTGTTTTAATTTTGAGGTAATTATAGATTCACATCAGTTGTAAAAGGTAATGCAGAGATCTTCCTTATAATCTTAACCAAGTTTCCCACATGGCAGCATCTTGTAGAACTTTTCATAGCCAGACTGTTGACATTGATGCACTCAAGATACAGAACATTTCCATCCCATGAGGATTCCTCCTGTTGCCTTTATAGCACACCCATTCCTTCCTGCCCCACACCCTTGGCAGTCTCTAGTATGTTCTCCATATCTGCAATTTTTCATTGAAAACAGTGTATAAATGGGGCCATACAGCATGTAACCTTTTGGGATTGGTTTTTAGGGTTGGCTTTTGGGATTGTGGTATCACTTGGTTTAATCATTTGCCTGTTGAACGACATCTGGGGTGTTTCCAGATTTTGACTATTATGAATAAAGCTGCTATGAGGATTCATGTATGGGTTTTTGTGTGAACATACATTCTCAGTTCCCTTAGATAAATGCCCTAGAGTGTACTTGCTGCATTGTATGGTAGTTGTATGCTTAGTTTAAGAAACGGCCAGACTTTTCCATGTGGCTGTGCCTTATACTCCCAGCCACATGTGAGTGACCTGGCTCTCCACATCCTGACCAGCTCTTAGTATTGCCAGTTTTCTGGTTTTTCTTTTTTTTCAATCTCAACCTTTCTGGTAGGTGTGTGTTGCTATCTCAGTGTGCTTTTAGTTTGTGTTCCCTGATGGCTGATGATGCTGAGCATCTTTTCAGGTGCTTATTTCCCTCTGCATATTCTTTTTGGTGAAATGTCTGTTTATATCTTTTTGCCTATTTTCTAATTAGACTATTCAGTGTTGGTTAAATTTTGAGAGTACTTTCTTAATATATTCTAGATACTAGTTTTTTGTTGGACATGTGATTTTTAAAGGACTTTCTTCCAGTCTGTAGCTTGCCTTTATCTAACACAGGTTTTCCCAGAGGAAATGTCTTCAGTTCGTGAGGTCCTGAATGCAGTGTGCTTTCAGTGCAGTCTGAGAACTTTGCCTACCTTTAGATTTTAAGTGTTTTCTCCTATGTTTTTTTGTAAAAGTCTGTAGTTTACATTTTATGCTTAGGTTCATGATGATATGTTTTTTAAAACCCAAGAAGAAAATTGGAGCTCATGGTTTGAAGGACGAAACAGAGCAAGCGTTGGGCCCTGTAGCAACCTAGAACTGGCGAGGCGAGCGAAGACATGGTTCTGGAGGGTGTGGGAGGGGCTGGGTGCTGGAGATGTGCCACTTTGATGTTCAGCAGGCCTTACAATCCTCAGGGTGGATAAGAAGAACTGCATTAAAGGGCCGGCTCCTTAATCCCAACCATACATGTCCTTAACCCTCTCCGAGTGCAGTCAGAGCATATGCTGAACGCTTGGGAAATTGCATGGTAAGAGATATCCTAAATCATATGATTAGGAGATCAAAAGTCTTCCAGATGGGGCAGGAAGCAGGCTTGGTTTTATTTTTAAAGGCACATCAGTGGTATCTCTCCCCAGAGGGGAAGGATATTGTCTTGGAGGCTGCAGCCAAGTGCTGAAGCAGCTTCCTCCTCAGCTGGAACTTCAGAGCTGCCTAGAATCTGGCCTGGGAGCCTCAGAGAATGTGCCAGCCTCCCCCAAGGGAATAGATCCTGGTACCCACAGTCCCATCTCTGTCTTCATAGCTATTGGCCATTGTGTACAGCTTCTTGTGTTTCTGTTCCTCCAGGTGGTAGCACAGCCTAGAGTCAGAAGGTACTTGGGCTTACATGCTAGTTAGGTGGGTTACCCCAGATTGGGTGCAGGCGCTTTCTCTGAGTCTGGGTGCAGGTGCTTTCTCTGGCATGCCTCAGCATCCCCTTCTGTGAAATGGGGATGGTAATGATGTTCTCTCTCAGGTCGTCATAAGGGTTAAGTGAGCTAAGCCTGAGCCCAGCTCCTGGGAAGCTTTAACTTGTTAGATATGAGACCACTGTTCTGGCTGTTCTGGCTCCTGCTATTTCAGTTGCCCTTTCTTCTAAGAAAGAAGGGTGGTGTGCTTCCTCGCTGGCTTGTGGCAAGTTGGGGCTTCTTCAGAGGGCCCACTGCCTGTGCAGTTGACTCTGGCGCTGGAACTATTCCAGGCTGCTGCAGATGTCCCAGGCCTCAGCTACGAGGTCTTTGGACATTATATGTGCATGAAAACGCTAGGGTGCAGGGGGCTGGAAGAACCTATGGTACCCAGCACATGCCTGCTTGGTGACTGAAGTGTATGAGCTCTCTGGTGGCCCGGGCACCCTCCCTGTGGGCAGCCCTTGAAGAAGGGCCCCTTGGCTGTGCCATCTGCCGTGTGACTGTCAGGCAGGTCATGACTTGATTGGGTCTAATGTTCAGTGTCCAGGTTTGTGGTAACTGCTAGTAAAATAACAATTTCATTACTTAATTGATAAGCCCATTAAAATGCCAAAGAGAGGAAGGGGAAATTCCACTGGAAAGCCATGTATGTGTTACAGTATTGCCTACCTTTCCTCTGCTGACGTCTTTGAGAGGGGCACCTGTGTGAATGGATCCGCTGTGCAGCCTGCCTTGTGCTGGAGCCAGTGGTGTGGACCGTCATTCTGGGCGCACGGTTTCCACGGCTGAAAGGGGAGGGTGGCGTGAGAGGGAGGTTATGTTGTTTGGAAATTTTTAGCGAGGTCACCGTGTTGTTTCTCATTGACAATTCCGTATATTCAGGGCCTGGTGGGTGCGGTCTGTGAGGTGCAGAAACCACTATAGCTGATGGGAAAGCCTGTTGGTCTCGGACTCCTAGGTGACCCTCTGTGCCACCCCTGCCCCAGCCCAGTGGCTGCCAGCATTTAGGGCCTGGGAGACAGGTACTTGCTGTCCTGTCACACAGTGGGGGAAGGAGCTTGCCCACCGTATTTGTGCAGAGCCATCTGTTTGAGGAGGACCACCCATTGCAGCCTTCTCACACCCTCCAAGAACGGCTGTGTGCATACTCCTAACTTCTGGGGTTTGAGCCTGGCCTTAAGGGGTTCTCTTACCCCCCAGTTCCTGATTGCTGCTTCTCTCTATCTGACTCCCTGTTCTTTGCCAGGAGCAGTGGCGCAGCCCTGGAGTCTGGGGTAGTCTGTGCACAAGACTGGGGCTAGGTGTGCTTGCTTTCCTCCCTGCTTCCCCTCGGGGCCACACAGGCCTTGAAAACGGTCAGTGAGTGGAATCAGGAGCACCCATGGGCCCATGCTGGCATTGGCCTTGCGATTCCACTTGACCAGTGCTCTAGTGTGGTGGGGAGACTGCCACCTGTGTGCGGGGTGTGCAAGCCAGTGGGGTGCTGGGCTAGGGGAGGAGGGGAAGACAGAGATGTGTTGATTCATTTAGGAGATGATAAAGCCAAGAGAAGGAATGAGTGGCCATGTCAGACTTGACCAGAATAGAGAAATGCCTGCTTTTCTGACCAAGGGCTGGATGGAAATTCATGTGCGAGGGGCTCTTTGTTTCTTCTGGCTTTCCATATCCTAGCCTGACCTGGTGGCACTCTGTCCTGCACAGATGCTGGGACTAGTTACCCCACTGTCACAGAGCTGACCTTTGAGCACTGGCCAGCTTTAGAGGTCCCTGCCAGTGTCAGTAGAGCAGCCCTTCTCCCTGGAGAGTGCAGCTCAGGTGAGGCTCAGGGCTTCCTCCGGTCAGCAGGGGACAGTTAGAATGCTCCCAGTCGAATTCCTTGTTGTCCTTGTCTGCCAGGTCCAGTGTAGGCTCTGGGGCGGCATCTGTGTGTACAGAGGCACAGCCCCCGGCTGCCCCTCACTGCCCAGGGCCAGGAGGCAGAGGAGTTGTCATCCACTGCCTGACACGGCAGCTGTCACGCCTTTGTCAACCCTGGCTAGTCAATGAATGTCTGTGTTTGGGGTGAAATTGAACTTGGGAAATGTACGGTTAACCCTAAAAATTCATTTATTATTTTCTTTTAAATACGTTTGTCAGCTTTCTACCTAAAAGTTATTTATACATTATACCCTTAAAAAATATTGATAGGCCTGACCTGTGGTGGCGCAGCAGATAGTGTTGACCCGGAGTGCTGAGGTCACTGGCTCGAAACCCTGCACTTGCCTGGTCAAGGCATGCAGGACAAGCAAGCAATGAACAACTAAGTGAGACAATTATAAGTCGATACTTCCTGCTCCCCGCCCCTCCTCTCTGTGTAAAGTCAATAAATAAAATCTTTAAAAAAAAATAAAAAAATTTAATAGGATGATTGATTTTGCATTAGTGGGTTTTTTTTTTCTGAATAACATTCTTTTGTTTGGGTTTGTGGTAATGTTATGACTGAGATAAAGTTGCAATTCATCTGTTTATTCAGCAGATATTTACCAAGTGCTCTTTATGCTCTAAGCATAGGTATTTACCAAGTGCCCTTTATGCTCCGGTAGTCCCAGGTGCTGAGAGTAGAGCAGAAAGATCAGCTAAAACCCCAGCCCTTGTGCCATATGCTTCCTAATGGTGCAGTGACCTCGGGTCTACTTAATACCTCAGGAGGTTTGGTTTGGTTTTGTTCTGTTTATACTTAATAGACTTTTAGAGCCATTTGGGGTTTACAGAAAAATTGAGTGGAAAGTCCAGAGACTTCCCATGTACCCTTCTCCTCTAGCTTCCACTCCTATTAATGTTTTGCATTAGCATGGTGCAGTTACAATTGATGGGCTGATACTACATTCTTATTAACTAAACCCACAGCTTCCATTAGGGATTACTGTTTGTGTTGTACATTCTGTGAGCTTCCACAAGTGTTTAATGGCATGTATCTGCTATTAAGAGTATCACACAGAGCCCTGGCCGGTTGGCTCAGCGGTAGAGCGTCGGCCTAGCGTGCGGAGGACCCGGGTTCGATTCCCGGCCAGGGCACACAGGAGAAGCGCCCATTTGCTTCTCCACCCCTCCGCCGCACTTTCCTCTCTGTCTCTCTCTTCCCCTCCCGCAGCCAAGGCTCCATTGGAGCAAAGATGGCCCGGGCGCTGGGGATGGCTCTGTGGCCTCTGCCCCAGGCGCTAGAGTGGCTCTGGTCGCAATATGGCGACGCCCAGGATGGGCAGAGCATCGCCCCCTGGTGGGCAGAGCGTCGCCCCCTGGTGGGCAGAGCATCGCCCCCTGGTGGGCGTGCCGGGTGGATCCCGGTCGGGCGCATGCGGGAGTCTGTCTGACTGTCTCTCCCCGTTTCCAGCTTCAGAAAAATGAGAAAAAAAAAAAAAAAAAAAAAAAAGAGTATCACACAGAATAATTTCACTGCCCTAAAGATCCCGTGTTCTTCATCCCTCTCTGCCCCAAACCCCTGGTTTTACTGTCCCCATAGTTTTGCCTTTTCCAGAATGTCTTTTATTTGGAATCATAACAGTCTGTAGCCTTTTCTGATTAGCTATCTTCACTCAACAGTGTGCATTTCCTTAAGAGGTTTTGTTTTTGTTTTTTGTTTGTGCATCTCAAAACGGAATGCAGGTCCCTGGTAGTTTGGATTGGATGCTGTAGCCGTTCCTGGGTTGGGTCACTCTGGACTTCACAGACTCCTGGTGGCCGAGTCTTTGCATGCAAGTTTCTTCACTCTGGATCGTGAAGCTGGGGGTGGGAGAGCCAGGTGGGGGCCTGCTGTTGGGAGCTGCCTGGGCCACGCACTCCCGTGGGGACTTGACGTCACATTCCCTCTGCAAGGAGTTCATCAGGACAGTTCATTGAAAACCCCAGGGGGAGGGAACTGAGTGGCTGGGAGGTTGGTTGACCCAGTGCAGTCCTGACTTTGGAGGGCTGACTCTGCCTGTTGGAGGTTGTTTACCTGCCACTGGACCACTCTTGTTTTTATCCCGTCTCCACCTGAATAAACAGATCCAGAACGTCATCTGCAGCCAGGCTGAGAATCTGCCAAAATTCCCCAGGGAACTAGTGATTCACCAGTGTTGGGAGGAGGCAGGGAGAGTGAGCAAAGAGAGAAGGAGACCTGCTTATTCTGATTCTCATTTCCTGTCCAACAAATAACCCAAGCTGGGCCGTTCCCATGAGGCACCGGTTTCTTGGAGCAAAGTATCGATTTATGCAATAGAACAGAGGGTTTTGGTTTTCTTTTTTTAAGGAGATGAATGTAAAGTAGTCTAGTGAGGGTGGTGCTTTCAACTGTCATTCTGAAAACAAACCTCTTCTGGTTGGCCTAGGAAAGCTTTCCTGGACTTACTCTTTTTAAAACCTCCTTATCTTCATTTTCAAGTTGCATATGGGCATTGGTCCTTACATTGCATCCACCTCATGTCTTGCCAGTTTGGGACTTAGAATTATTAATTCTATTTTTTCCCTTTTTCTGATGCTCATTAGATCCCCACTTAAAATAATTCTCATTGATAACTGAACAACATTAGATTGAGTTTGGCCTTGCTGTGGGGCCCAGACTGTATTCCTGCTGGTTTCTTTTGGGGGGGGGGGGTGATGGGGGTGGGGAGGGGCACAAGAGAGTACAGCTGAATGAAGTAGCCTGAAACATGGCCCTTGGATTAGATGGCTTTTCAGATGCATTTCAACTCTGGGGAATTTGGTCTAAAGGAGAATTACCGGTGTCTGCCAAGGCTGCATGTGCTGCTCTGTGTGTACTCGGCCACACCTGGACATCGATGTCTGCCCGAACAGCACGTAGATCTGCACCAAGGTGCGTGCAGAAAAATGTCTGAGTTGACAGCTATGCTCTTTGCAGTAACCCGACTGCAAGTAACTCAGTGTCCACCAAGACTAAAATGAAAAACAAATTTCTGCGTATTTCCTCAATAGCAATATAATAGAACAAGGGAGAAGAATTAACTACTGCTAATGCAGCAACATGGATGGGTCTCATACACATAATGTTGAATAAGAGTAGCCAAATGCACAAAAGTTTATGTAGAACGACTCCATGCATGTAAAGTGCAAAAATAGGCAAAGTTATTCATTGGTGATAGAAATCAGAGGTTCCCTTTAGTAATCACAATAGAAAAATGACAGGAGGGAGGCTGCTGGGATGTTGAGAATGTTCCATATCTTGATCTCAGTGGTGGTTACGTGGATGCATACATTCTGAAAAAACACGCTGAGTTCTATACTTATAATTTACACACTTCTCAGCTTGCCCGTGCTCTTTCAATATAAACATGTACAAATAAGCAGGACGATCGCCACTGCTGGACCGGATGGCCTGTTTGGTAGAACTTTTATTTTTCTACAAAGGAGAAATCACTGTTTTCATGTGTGCTTGTGAAAGGATAACATCTGGCGCCTGCAGTAATATAGAAAGTCCCTTCGGCCACAGGGCTGCTGTACCTGCATTGAGCTCTACACGAAGTCAAGAATATCAGGGTCACGGATTATCTCACACTGTGTGGATTTCACATGTGGGATGTAAAATTACACCACAGCCCCAAGTGACACTCAAGGATTTTAATCAGACCTTGGGCTGCCTGCTTTGGGGGCAATGGGTTAGACACTGGTTGGTGAGGGACCATAGTAAAGTTACAGGGCTGCGCAGTGAAGGGCCAGGTGCACAGTGCTGCTACTGCTCAAAGGCTGCCTGGCATGGCGTTTGGTGAACTCTGTCTGCCAGGATTACTGTGGGAAATGGCAGCGGATGGGGGTAGGGAGTGGGGGCAGGTGTATTATGATTTTTTTTTTTCATTTCAGACCTAGATTGAGTGACACGATTTCTTAGCCAGAGGTTCAAGCGGGGAAAGAGCTGTAATTTTGTTGATTTGTTAAGTAGGATGTTTTAAAAGTTTGATGCTGAGGTAATATTACGGAAAATTTTAGTAAGAATCGCTGCTCCAGGGGCTGACAGTGTGGGCTTCTGAGTCACCTTCGTTGTCGGGAAGAGCCGAAACCTGGCCCGGCGTTGGGACTGGTGCTTGGCTGACTTCACTTTCTGTGTAATTGGGAGAAATGGGAAGAAGAAGGATACATAGTGTGAATACTTGTGTTCTGGACAGTCGCCGTCTGCTTGCCTGTACACACCAGCTCTGTAAAGATCCTGGGTCATCTTCTGAGGAGTGTAGTACCGATGTGGACTTCCATTCCATTTCATTTCCTGAAGGGAGAGAAGGGCCCCAGTGGGAAAGTGTGGTGAGTGCTGTCAGACGGAGGCACTGTTGGGGAACGGGGGGGAGGTTCTTGCTCTGCTGTAGAGAGGCATGGGCTCCATTTTGCAGATGATTAAACCAGATCCAGTAAGTGATTTTACACACAGTTCCAAAGCTGCATCAGAGCTAGAAGTAGAATCTGGGCCTCTGCCTCACAGAAACCTAAACTGGTTGCTATAGTGTGGGCCAGAGGTCAATAAACAGTTAGTTTGTTTTTAATGAAGTTTTATTGGAACACATTACACTCATTCATTTACATATTGTCCGTGGGGCTTGTACACTCCCAGCAGCATCAGAGTTGAGTCGTTGTGACAGATACCATAATGACCAACAAAGCCTGAAAAAGTTACTGTCTGGCCCATTATAGAATACATCTGCGGAGCTCTGCCTGGTATAGACAGTGGTTGCACAATTTCAGGAGCCAGCTGGGATCCATTTGCCCCACCTTGACTGTGCTTCTTTTGATCCCCTCGCCCTTTCTTCCTGGCTGTTATCTGTGACGTGATGTCTTTTCCACACTAAAGGAGTAGTACCCTGTTATCCAGGCAGGACTATTGTGGAACAATCACGATAAAAAGTTTTAAGTGCTGGTTTCAAATACCTCTGTCTGTTTTACTGTCTAATTTAACATTGGCCCAGAAAATATAGTCCAGTGGCCAGAGCTTATCTTGCCTGCTCTTTGCCTTTGAAGACTGAATTTATTTTTGAAGCCTTTAACAGGTGTTGGTTTAATGGACTTCTGCTGAATGAAGTTCTTGCCCCAGAGGGCGGCCAAGGGGAACCCTACACTAGACCGAGGTGACTGCTATGTGATCTGGACACCGCTGGCCTCTCCCAGTCCCCGGCACTACACAATTCTTCTAACTCTGGGGGCAGGGAAGGTGTGAAGGCTCCTTCGAGAAGGCCAGGTGGTTGTCCTCCCACTGGACTGTCCTCTTCCCTTCCCTCTCCTCTGTTTTTATAAGCCTAGGGGCATTGCTTTGTGGCTTTCTGTTTCCAAAGAATAAAGGGCCTTGGTTCTCCTTCAAATAAAGTCTGTAAAGACATGATCCCGGGAAGCTGTTCTCTTCTCTCTATCCCAGGTGTCCACGAGCAAGAATGTCAGCTCCATCTGCCTTCTTTGCTAAGATGAGCTACACAGAGCCCTCTGTGGATGTGCTCTCACGCAGGACTGGGGGCTGGCACACAGCGAGGCCTGGCCGGGGCCAGTCACGCAGACCAGTCTGGGCTGACGGGGAAGTGGTCAGTTAGCCAGCACTCAAGCCTCGGCAAGTTCGTGGAAGGTGCACAGGCTGAATCTGAGCTAGTGCCCTTGAGACTCTGCTGGGAGCCTTTTGGATGGGTCAGTGGCCTGCTGCCCTGGCCTTGTGTGCTGGCTTCTTTGCTTCCCAGCTGTGAGCTTGGGAGAATTCCAGCAGACTTCCGGGTCTCAATTTCTCCAACTATGAAGTTAGGGGTTAGAGCCAGCCTTGTGTGATTTCACCGGGGCCTCACCCAGGGCCTGCTATGTACAGGTGTTCAGTAATTGGTCAGCTATTATTAAAAAGAGCTTGGACAAGGATTCAGAGGTTATAAAGGTGAGTGTAGACCTTCTGAACTCAGCTGTTTAGTTAAAGAAATGATATCATTGCTACACACACACACACACACACAATGTTGCTCATGACCTTAAAAACATGCACAGTTTTAGGAAAGTGGAATGCTGGATTTCAGTCTACTCTCAAGGAGTAGGTAGGAGGGCCCTCCTGAATACTGGCTGGTCGCTCTAACCTAGATGGATGGCTGTGTGGACGGGGGTCTTGGGCAGGCCTGCTGCCCCTGGTGGGGTAGGATGGGGTCTGGTGGGTGTCGTCAGGAGCCTGGGCCTGAGTCTTGCTACAGGAGTGGGAAGGGGAGTGCAGTCCAGCTGCCCTTAACCCTACACAAGGATTTGCTCTGAAGCAAGCTGCTTAGTCAGTCAGCCCTTTCTCCCGTGGCAGGGTCTGCCTCAGTAGCTGGACCAGGCTCGTTTCACGCAGGAGGCTAAGAGTGAGAACTCTGTATCAGTACTGTGTTCCTGAGAGAGAAGCAGGCCTGCCTGTGTGCATTGAAATGTGGCAGAGGAATAGCCAGGGGTCAGTGAATTCTCTTTACTCTTTTCCCAAAGCACCTCCGGCAAACTAAGTCCTGAGCTTGGCTCTGAGCCTAATAAAAACAAGAACCACTGCATTGAGCAGCTGCTACATGTCAGGTCACCTCCGCCCTGGGGCATACGAACTTCCCACTCCTCTGCAGAGATGGAGCTTGTCTGAGGTTCACACTTGAGGTGGCGTTTCTGGGATTGGAACTTAGGCAGGGTATTGCTTGTGGCACATTCTTCAGTGTTGTGGCATGTTACAGCCCAGGAAGAACTCCTGGCCTTGGGTGGAGTTGCCAGGGTCCATGAGGAGAGATCTTACCACATTCTTGCTCTGTAAAGGAAGGGAAGTAGAGCTTTGTAGGAGAACAGAGCTGTGTGCTTAGCTTTACTAAGCCTAAGGAGTTCAGGAAGATGACGTGTACACTATCTCAGCAGATGGGAGCAGCAGCCTTTGAGACCAGGACCTCTGGAGCACTGTGGGCTAGGTTGTTTGCATCTGAGCAGGGCTGCCACAGGGTAGTTGGCATACTCTTCTCTTTCCTTCATGTTTCTTGATTGAATTCATCTAACTGCATGATTTTATTCTGCTTAAAGGCTAGTAGTCCGAAGTCTGTGTCCAGCCTCAGCCTTTCTGAGATACCCATACTCATTCTTTGTGATTCATTCAACAAATACTCACTGAGGATCGATTCTGTGCCTCACACTGATCCAGTGGTTAGAGATAGAGTAGTGGGCAAACAATCAACATCTCTGCCTTCATGGAGCCTCCTCTGCGGGGAGAGACGTTAAGCTAGAAATAAGCAAAATCCTGAGTATCTCAGGTAATAATCAGAGCCAGTAAGAAAAATGAAGCAGATAAAGGAGTGGATAATATATGTGGGGGTGGGAGGCAGCCGGACAGCAAGCTTGCGCGCACTTGTGGTTTCAGAGTATGACCAGGGAAGCATCATTGAGACGATGGTTTTTGAATAAAAGTGTGAAAGAAGTAAGGGCAAGAGGCCTGTGAGTCTCACAGCATTTAAAGCAGTGAGAAAGGCAGGTGCAAAGGTCCTGAGGCAGGAGTCTACCTGTGTTGTCTGAGGCCAGTGTGGGCAGAGCGTGCTAGCTGGAGGAGGAGGAAGTGAGGCAGCAAGGTGGTTGTGTGACAGATCATTGGCCTTGGAGAACATGGTAAGGACTTGGTCCTGCGTGAGACACAAGAGCCGTTGTTGGGAGTTTTAGGCAAGGGGTCTTATGAACTAATTTTCTTTCTTTTTTTTTTTTTTTTTGCTTTGTTTTGTTTTAAATTGTGGTAAAATATACATAACATAAAATTTACCATCTTAATCATTTTAAGGGTGCAGTTCAATAGTAAGTACAACCATGTTGTGCAATCTCTAGAGCTCCTTCCAGCTTGCAAAATTAAAACTCTGTGCCCTTTGAACAACTTCCCAGTTCTCCCTCCCCCAGCCCCTGGCAGACAGCATTCTACCTTCTGTTTTGATGAATTTGACTACTCTAGATACCTAATAGATGTTGAACCATACAGATTTTTCTTTCTGTGACTGGCTTATTTCACTCAGCATAATGTCCTCAAGATTGATCCACGTTGCAACATGTGTCAGAATTTCCCTCTCAAGGTTGAATAATAGTCCATTGGATATGTACACACCACATTGATCTATCATTCCATCCATTGATCCATCCTTCCATCCATCTATCCATCCATCCATCAATGCACTCTTGGGTTGCTTTGCCTTTTGGCTGTTGTGAATAATGCTGCTGTGAATGTGGGTTTATAAATATCTCTTTCAGATCAGCTTTCAGGTTTGTTTGTTTTTTTGTATATACCCAGGAGTAGAATTGCTGGAGCGTATGCTGATTCTATGCTTGATTATTTTTGAGGACCCACCATTCCATTTTTTTTAGCAGTCACACCAGGGTTTTAGTTTCTCCACATTGCTAATGATCAGTGTTGAGCATCTTTTCATGGACTTATTGGCCATTTATAGACCTTTTCTTGGAGAAACACCTATTCAAGTTCTTTGCTCATTTTTAAATCAGGTTGTTTGGGTTTTATTGTTGAGTTGTAGGGGTTCTGGATATATTGTAGATATTAGCCTATCAAAAGATACATGATTTGCACATCTTTTCTCCCATTCTGGGATGTCTTAACAGCATATGGGGCTGCTGGCTTGGGATAGACCATAAATGGGCAAAGATCAAAGGTGTAGCCATGTAGCCTGCTAACCTGGTTATCTTAACATGTCCAAACCAGAATATATAGGGTCACCATTTGATGCACCTCCAGCTGTCCTCCTCAGATCCTGTGGGCCCTTCCTTTGTCTCTTCTCCTGTCTCTTTGGCCACCACCACTTGCTTGGCCCGCTGTGACACGAACCCATACTCCTCAGTGTGGCCTGGGAGGCATTGCCTGTGTGGCCCACCTGCCCCCGGAGCACTGTGACCCGCCCACCTCTGCACCGTTGTCCCACAGGTTCCTCCATCCGGCACCGCCCCACCGGCTCGCCGCTGCCTCTCGTCTCCAGGGCTGCCTCTGCTGCTGAGCTGGGGCTCTGCCAGCGTGTGACAGAGACCCGTCTCTTTCCCAGGGCCCTTCCTGCAGAGTGGGCCTGGCGCAGAGCAGGGCCCAGAGTGGGTTTGTATAGAGAGAGGAGACATATGTCAGAGGAGGGACAAGGGCAGGGGTGTCGGGGTTCATCCAGCTGTCCTGGGGCGCCCCTTCCCGTCCTGTCAGACCCTTCCTGGCTCCCTGCACTCATTCAGAGCTCCTGGAGGAGGCTGAGCCCTGCTGCCTTTGTTTCTTGTCCTTTAGCCCCATACTTTACATAATAAAGGTTTGCTTCTTTTTTTCTTTTTCTTTTTCCCTTCTTTTGGAGTCAGAAAACTAAGAGACTATCTATATTAAGAACTTAATAAAGAACTCGAAATGGCTGTGGGGAGGCAGAGGGGATGGGAGGGAAAGTGTTCTTTCACTCTAGGGAGGTGTCCCTGTGTGTGGCGTAGTGCCCTTGTAAATGGGTTTTTGGGTGCAGGGCCTGGGAGAGTTGTGAAAAAAAAAAAAAAGTTGGTGAGAAGCCCCAGAGCTGCTGGGAAAGGGGCCTCGTTTATGCCTGTTGGAACTGATTTGATCAAGTGTTTGTTTAAAAGAGATGCCACTTGGTAAGCGACGCCTGGCTTACTTGTGTTGTGTTCAAGAATGCTTTGGTTGGCCGGAGACCCTGACACTATTTACTCAGAAGCAGGCCGTGTGAGTGCTCGGAGCCCGAGGCCAGTGCTGCCACCCGGCAGATGCTGGCGCTCCGGGATGAGGGCTGTGGCACAAAGAGTCTGCCGGGCCAGCCCAAAGCCACTCGTGGGCCGTTCCCTCAGCCTGGTTAGCATGTGTGGTCTTTCTCCTGATTAATAAAAAACTGGTCAGTTGATTAGACAGTGGATTTGTCAGAAAGAGGGTGAAAGGTACAGATAGACCATGGTGGTGAAGGGCTTCTCCTGAAGGTGGAGGCAGGGCAGGGCTGGACCCTCGTGCTCAGTGTGGTTGCAGGTTGGGTCATCCATGTCCCTAAAGTGAGTAGGGAATTGTGTCACAGTGGACCAGGTGAATGGGGGCAGCAACACAGAGATGGGCACAAGAGGGGACTAAGGAAGGGCCCACAGAATCCATGAGGACAGCCACAGGGGCATTGGATGGTGATCCTATGTATTGTAGTTTGGCTATGTTAAGATAACATTTACAGATCAAGGGCTAGAGTCAGAAGTTCAGGGGATTAGATTCCAGTTAGATTCCAAACCGAATTTTTTATTTCCCTTGTTAAATTGTCGGGATTTTGTCTGTTTTGTTTTTTAACCCCCTGTGCCTACCTCCACACCTGGCACGTGGTAGGTGTCGATAAATGTGAGGAGGGTGATGCTGTGTCAGGATGGATTCACAGTCTCGTAAGTGGTGGGGCTGGACGAGGTCTGAAGGTCCGGGTGAGCGCACCAGGAGCTGGCTGCTCGTGCCCACACGCTGTTGATGGGAGGGGCCTCAGTGCGTTCCGAGTTCCCTTCTGCATGTCTGAAATGTCACACCTATGTCCTTGCCCTGGCGGAGAGCAGCCCAGGCTCACCCCTGGGACAGACAGTCTGAAGCAGACCCATCCAGTGGATAATAACTTGATGACGGAAGGGAGAATGGGAGACTCACTTTAGGGGTGTCACTGTATTTGCACCTTTCTGAGAGAAAAATAGGGAAACATATCTAAAAGAAGCAGTGTTGAAATCATTGTTTCTTTGCAGAAAGACGTGCTTGCGTCACCTCCCTTTGTGTGTTTCAGGCAGCACAATAAGATTCACAGTGTGGAGGGGACTCAGCTGAAGGCTTACCTGTCCTTAGAAGTGCTGGACCTGAGCTGGAACAACATCACGGAGATGCGGAGCACCTGCTTCTCACACGGCCCGCCCATAAAGGAGCTGTAAGCGCCCTGCCCTCGGCACCTGCCCCGAGTCTGAATGCGGGGCCGGAGGGATGGACACAGAGCTCCTTGGCCTGTCCTTAGCGAGGCTGAGGGCAGGAGACCCTGGGCCGTGTCTTCTGTTTGTAGAGCTTTACAGACGGATGAGGCAGCTGAGGCAAGGAGAATGTAAGGATTAGCTGAATAGACTCACCACTGAGAGAACCTCAGATAGAGGTCTGTCTTGGCTACAGAGCCTGCTTTCATTCCCATTTACTGGGCTGCCTCCCAGGAAGGTGGAGAGGAATGATTCAGGGTAATTTGAGGAAGGACAGTGGGAGAGACAGACCTCTTTGCAGAGGCTCAGCCTGTCGCTCACTGCTCATCTCCCTAGCATCTGGCACTATTGAAACATGCCGTTTGGTTTACTTGAGGGAGCAGCGACTCTATTCTGGGGGTTCTTAGAACCTTCTAAATTTTTCTGTCAGTCTGTTGTTCCTTTACCCCACCTTAATTCCCCACCTTATACTCATTGGACGGGTGATGAGAGGAAAAAGTTCAAACCTACCACAGCCTGTTGGTAGGAAAGTGTTACTTTGGGAAAGAAACTGAAAACCCAGGCTAAGGACACATGTGAGTTTTCACTCCCTGTGTTATTACCATTCCTGACTAAATTTGGAGATCATTTGCAAGACTGGATGAGGGGTCCTTGTGACCTATCTGCTCAGGGAGTTCAAAGCTTAGCATGAGGATTTCTCACAACCCACAGGAGAGGAATAGTTTGTTTCTTAGGCTGCATCATGGCACCAGAACTGGACACAGGAGGCCACGGCCCCGTAAGCCGGTGCGGCGGTGCTCAGGCTCTGGGAGGGCTTCCGAGCTGCCTGCCTGCCGCCCGGCATGGCCTTGCTTGGAACAGAGATGCCACCAACTGCTAAACTGAATCGCAGTGACCTTCGCTGTCTGCATGAGGTTAGGAGGGACATTCTCTTTTGGCAGACTGGCCAGTATATCTTCATCACACAGACTGTTTTTCTTTAATCTGGAGTGTTAATTACAAACAGTCCGTTCCCATTTGCGAAGAATCCTCATGTGCCCTGTCCTGGGCTGCTGCCTGATGCAGAGACAAAAAATGCCTTATTCCTTTCCCCTCTATTTTGTAGAAAATTCTATTTTTTCTCCTTTTTGCTTCAGCCATAAAAAAAAAACCCCAAAAACAACAACAACAAAAAACAGCATTTGGGGAATAGGCGAGGTATTGGAGTAACTTTTCATAGGAATATTGCAGTGTTCCTCCTTTTTCTTTCTTTTTGTATTTCTCTCTATCATTTATGCACAACAGAATGCAGCTGTGTTCACTGTGTGCTGCACTGCATTAGAGGGAAAGTGCCCCTGACACACATAACCCTGTAAGTGGAGGTCCCAGTGAGATAATGCTTGTTTCCTAAAGGGACTCAGTGCAAGTTTCTTTAATTAGAGTATTTCTTTGGCACATTTAAAATGATTACAATGAGTTGGTTTATGTACATTTATTATATAAAAGCTATACAATGAGACCCACTTCAGAATTAAAGGCTGTTTCCCCAAATTATGACATTCACTCTGACCTTGGCTTGCAGATGCCTTTCTGCTTCCTAGGGCTTTCTCACCAGCCTTGCACCCCAACGCTTGGTTGTGGGTGTTGAGCAGGAGTCTTGCAGGTGCTCTGGAGGTGGCACCACTCAGTGGCTGGTGTGGGTGGCGGTGGGGAGGTGACTGGCATTTGCTCTCATCCTCCTGCTGTTGCCCACTGGCCACAAGCGCAGTGTGCTCTAGGCCGAAACAAGGCTTCTGTCTGGGCCTGAAGTGGATGGTCCTGACACCACATTTCCCTGACCCCACCTCCTGGGAGTGCGGATGGGCTCTGCTGCCTTGGGATGACGGATGTCTCAATGGAAATCTGTGTCTCTGGGTATATTTTGGCTTATTTCCCCAACTTGGCCGGGTCTGGTGTCTATAACAGAATGAGGAAGGCCTCCCACTGACCACTACATTATCTCTCCCGAATCACTCCAGCAACCTGGCAAGCAACCGGATCGGCACCCTGGAGTCAGGAGCATTTGATGGTCTGTCGCGGTCACTGCTAACACTTCGCCTGAGCAGAAACAGGGTCACCCAGCTTCCTGTGAAAGCATTCAAGTTACCTAGGTTGACACAACTGTGAGTATAGAAACCTGCATGTTAATTAAGGTTAGCCAAACTTTATGGAGGTCAGATTTCCCCAAGGACCCCAAACCAAATGCAGCTCCTTCCTTGTTCCTCCTTGGTCAAGCCCTCCCTGCATTAACAATCATTAATGACCCTATGGCAACACCTAATGAAAGCAAGTTAAAAGCTGGGTCTGGTGCCTGCAGGCTAGCTCAGGTTGCTGAGAAAGAGATCCCCTGAGGATCTGGATGCTTGTCCTTGCTGGTACTTTGCAGAATGGGTGAGGGATCCTGCCATGTAACTGAACCTGGCTAAGGTGTCGGCTGTGTGCATTGGGTTCCATATTGATCTTACAGGTTTCCTTGTTTTGTTTTTCATTTTCTTAAAGGGACCTATAAAACCTTTGTCATGGCATTATGGTGTCCCAACACTTCTTGAGGTAGTAGTAAGCAAGACATGGGCCGTAGTCTTATCTCTTAAGTCTTGCAAGTTTGTTGATTTATTGTTTAAAAAGCTTTTTTGCCATTGATAGGCAGGAGAAGAGAGAGAGAGAGAAAGAGAAGCACCAACTCATTGTTCCACTTAGTTCCATTTAGTTGTGCATTTACTGATTGCTTCTCCTTTGTGTCCTCATTGGGATCAAACCGGCAACCTCGGTGTGCCAGGATGATGCTTTATTCACTGAACCACCTGGCCAGTGCCAATTTATTATCCCTTTAAAGAAAGGATTTCTTTGTCTAGTTTTTTGATGACCAAGGCCTAATACCCTCCAGGAATGGCACAGGGTTTGGAGTCAAGAAAACCTCTATTCTCAGAACCTGACGGAGTATTTGTTCCCTGTTGTTGCTGTATCCTTTTTGCTACTGAAGAGTATATCTTAGGAAGATAAACCTATTGGAGATTTTATTTATTTATTCTACTATTGGAGATTTTATCTATCTATCTATCTATCTATCTATCATCTATCTATTTATTTATAGAGAGGCAGAGAGAGAGGGACAGACAGGGACAGACAGACAGGAAGGGAGAGATGAGAAGCATCAGTTCTTCATTATAGCACCTTAGTTGTTCATTGATTGCCTTCTCATATGGGCCTTGACCAGGGGGCTCCAGTGAAGCCAGTGACCCCTTGCTCAAGCCAACAACCTTGTGCTCAAGCCAGTGACCTAGGGCTTTAAGCTAGAGACCTTTGAGCTCAAGCCAGCAACCATGGGGTCATATCTGTGATTCCATTCTGAAACCAGTGAACCTGTGCTCAAACTGGCGACCTCAGGGTTTTGAACCTGGGTCCTTTACATCCCAGGCCAACACTCTGCCCCCTGCGCCACCACCAGGTCAGGCGAGATTTGGTTTAAATAGAACAAAACACTTGTGGCAGCATGTTGCAGTACACCCAGCACTGTCCACCTGTGCTTCTCACATGGTGGCCCACTTCTGCCTCCTGGCTGTTCATGTTCAGGAGGGTTGTGTGAGGCAGGGCCATGAGGCACTGTGCAAGTATTTGGGGAAAACCAAGTGCTTTCCCATTAGCCCTGTGTTTTCCGTCCCTCCCCCCAGTGTTTCTAAGGGATCTAGCCCACCCAGATTCCTGAAATCTTTTGGTTAACTGAGGTTTTCTCACACTGGGCTAGAAGCCAAATGTGCGTGATTCATAGTGTGTCTAGGCCCATGTCCCCCGACCCCTGTTTAGGTGGTGACTTGTGACTCCTCTTCGTGAGTAAAGAGGGAAGTGTCACTGCCATTTGATACTCAGTGGTTTTTCCTGGATTGAGGCATCTGGTGTGGATTTCTGTTGCTGAGCTAAGAGGCAGCTCCATTCAGATGTGCACATACTGAGTCGCGCCCACCTGCTCACTGCAGAGTCCCGGGTGTCCAGGGAGGAGAGGGGTGCCCTCGTGCAGGAGCGCGCCGTCCCCTTTGGTTCATTTGCTGTGGCCTGGTCAGGGGTGCGTTCTGCTGCACTGCCAGCTCCACTGGGTCCTCCACACCAGGTGCACCTGTTGCCCCAGAAGCCCAGCAGGACTGTGTGCCAACGGCTGCAGGTTGTGAGTAAGCTGTGTGGGGGGAGCTCTGAACCTCCAGCTTCATCTCTTTAGGGACCTCAGTCGGAACCGGATCCGGCTGATCGAGGGCCTGACATTCCAGGGGCTGGACAGTTTGGAGGTGCTGAAGCTGCAGCGCAACAACATCAGCCAGCTGACAGACGGGGCCTTCTGGGGGCTGTCCCGGATGCATGTGCTGTGAGTACAGCGGGCTGGCCCGGCTGCGGGGCCTGCCTGCGTCTCCCCACTGCTCACCCCACCCTGGCCCCAAGACCAATGAGGACTTCGGCCCAAGCCAGCTGCCTGCTCTTTGCCCGTCAGCTGGGCCTAATTCAGTGTCTTTGGGGGCTTGGCCAGATAAGGGTGTTTTCCTTGAAGGTTAGGAAAATCTTTTGGGGCAGTTTTAGTGGATTTAGTGGAGTGAGCTGGTTAGTGAAGACAGAGGAGGGAGCCGTTTCTCTGGGGCTGCCGCCCCCTCCCTCGACCTCCCCTGTCCGACACCCTTCAGGAAGTCCCCTTTCTCTCATTTTGGGTTTGACAGTCTTGGTGTGCAGGCGGGCCAAAAATGTATAGTTCATCCTGGGAGTTTTACTTCTGTGTGTGTTGTGAGGACCTGCACGCAGCTGCCTCTCTGCCCAGAGAGCAGATGCCCCACGCAGAGCTCACTGCCCGCAGAGGGCCACAGGCAGCAGGATGCACAGAGGGGAAGCAGGAGGGGCAGTTGCTGATCTTCTGTTTCCAAAAATTTACATATGCTTATCGTTAATAAAAAGTGACCTGTACTCACAGTTGCAAGCAGGTGCTCAGATTGTGAGGAAGGCTGTGGTTGCCTGCCCTCTGCCCTCCACTGTCCCTTCTAAGAGGCCATCACTCCTCAGGTCTCCCCTGCGTTTTTCTGTCTGTAGTTTTGCTGGTGGTTACTTCCAAGTTTATAGACTTATGCCACTCTCTTGATTTGTCAACTTGAGATTTCTTGCTTTGTAGTCAGTGGTTTAACTTGTTCAAGATACCCTCTTTCCTCCCTTCCAGTTTATACAAGTGATGTCACTGCGTTTGTCTGGTATTAATCATCTTTGCGACTGAAACAAAAAACAAAAGTTCTAGTTCCCATTCCATCAACTCTCTGTGCTATGTTGACCCCCCCCCCCCCCCCCCCATGCACACACATCTCTAATGCACTCTTTTTAGATCTTTGGTTCAAACCAGTGGATCTCCAGTGCTGGGGCCTTGGTGCCAGCTTGCTGCTGCCTGTGCATTGGCTGAGTGATGACCAGGGACCCGCCCCCCTCATCTTGCACGTGGCTGTCGTTGCAGGCACCTGGAGCACAACAGCCTGGTGGAGGTGAACAGCGGCTCACTCTACGGCCTCACGGCCCTGCACCAGCTCCACCTCAACAACAACTCCATCTCCCGCATTAGCCGTGATGGCTGGAGCTTCTGCCAGAGGCTGCATGAGTTGTGAGTGTCGTGTGCTTATTCTGTGCCACACAGAGGGGTCTTTTCCAGAGCCTAGCTGCTCGAGGCCTGGCATGTCCCACAGCATGGTGGACTTGGGACAGCTCAGGTGTGTCGGGGGTGTGCTCAGAGGCCCAGAGCCCACCTCAGTGATTTGAGCTTGACTCCTTCCTGATCCCTCTCTGTGTCTTTAAGGATGCCCCTAGAGTCTTCTTGGGCCTGGGGACCTGGGGTAGAGTGCTCTGGTGTCAAAGGGCAGCTTACAGGAGTGTTCTCTTTGCAGCTGTGTTGTTTATTTTAAAGATTTTATTCATTTTAGACTTTAGAGAGAGGAGAGAGAGAAAGGCAGGGATGGGACAGGGGGGAGCAGGAAGCATCAGCTCATAGTTGCTCCTCATGTGTGTCTTGATCAGTGCCAACCCAGTGTTTCGAACCAGCGACCTCAGCGTTCCAGGTTGTTGCTCTAGCCACTGTGCCGGCAGTGGGAGGGGTCTGTGCCCTCACAGTCTCCACTTTCCTGCCGTTGCACAAGTTACCCACACTGGTTCCTGCCCCTTTCCCACCGTCCTTCCTGGCCTGGTGGCAGGGCTCCTGTGCGGGCGTGACGGTGCTCACACTTCACACCGCTCTTACTGCTTTGGGACAGGCTCAGATGGGACCCCCAGGCTGGGTCTAGGGGCTCCTGAGCTGGTGCCAGAGTTCCTGAGACCTGCGGTGACAGACTTGCTCTGGGCAGGCTGGCTGCCGTGTCAGGCCTGTTCCCAGCGATGAAAGCAGCACTGCCAGGGACTCAGTGGGCATACCCACGTCCCTCTTTTTCTGCCCCATGTCTAGAAGATCGGTTGTTTTGGAGGGAACAGCTGGATTCTCATTACATTTGTTATTTCAGTTCAGTATGTTCAAGGTTTTTGATTCTGTTTTAGTCCAGTCTGTTCCTTTACTTTTTGGAAAGGGTTTGGGTAGGCTTTTTGTCTAGGCTTGACCGTCGGGAGAGACTCACCCACTGAGCAAGCATGCCAAGCCCGGCCTGGTCTCCGTCGGTCTCACCGGGCAGACGGGGGCGGTTTCCGCGCACTCGGGGCCCTCCAGCGCACTGTGTCCTCCTCTCCTGCCCCGCCCTCCCTCCCCTGACCGGAAGCTTTTCCTTCAGTGAGTCTGTCCTTCCCTAAAGCACAGAGTCGTGCGCCTGCCTCTTTCCTCTTCCGTCCACTCTCCTTGGATTCCGTGAGTGTGTGTGTATTAACCCTTGAGGTCTCGTTTCTGAACTCTTCACGGTGGTGCCGTTGCATCGTACTCTCAGGTGTCATTGGCTGGCTCCTGACAGTCCTGTGCCCAGGCTGTGACCCCACTCAGGAACTCCCAGGACCCACGGTTTTCTGTCATCCAGGCCTTGGAACCAAGGAAGCAGGAGGGGTCTTCAAAGTCCGCCAGACCCGAGCTAGTCCAACTGCTAAGGGAAAGGGCCGTCCTCCGAATGGCTGGAAGGGGTGCGAGTTCCTGAGGTGGAGGCAGCGTGGGGAAAGGCCGTG